>NC_134582.1:27587500-27902500 GCF_037038515.1 Microtus pennsylvanicus
TGATCCACAAATTGTTGTATCTGTTATACTTCTATTTATAACCACTGGAATTTCAAGGCTTTTGCCTGAGATTTGAATTCAGTTTCTCAATAGTCACAAAGATCAGGGGTTCCTGTTAGTTAAAAATCTGCTTTAAGGACATGGCCCATATCCTGATTTCGGGCATCATCCGGGAAGATCTTCCATCTCAGTCCTCTTCTCTCTGTCCTGTGCAGCGTTTTTCCTCCATATAGACAATGGATGTGCAAAAAGAGCTTCCTAAGCCATCAGGTGCACGCTCATATACACTGCTTTATTGTGCTTCTTCCTGGCTCTGATTACGTTTTTAAAACAAAATTGAGTAAATTGTTGGTTTTTCTTCAAAATCTTTAAAACATAATCATTGTTCTTATTAGTAAATTCTGTATCAAAGAAGTATTTGCACAGCCAAGTGTGATGGTGCATGCGTACAATCACTGATCTCAGGATGCTGAGGTGATGCAGGTTCTCGGTTCCTATTGAAGCTTACTAGAGTGTACGCTAGACAGCTCTGCGAGGGAGGCTGACTATTCAGAGCCCGAGGAAGCCAATGTCTAGCTATGGTCCCTGAGCTTCCTCACTGACAAGCCCACTTACTCTAAATTCCATTTCTAACCTTGCCCTTCAGTGCTGATGCCACAGACATTGGCATTCTGTTTTCACATCTCCCCTGATTCGATTTCACAGGATCACAAGGTTCGTCATTGCCTCAAGCAAACAAACTCCGTTAGTGTTCATTTTCTTTGCTCGGGGTAGCTTTGGACATGGCTGACCACTCATTTCAGAACACATGGACTAAAGTGACTGGCAGGATCAGATGCCTGGGTCCCTGGGGGGTTCTCCTTCGGTGATCCCTCTATTCGTAACCTCTAAGCCTTCTGGTACTCAAGCCAAGTGTGTCCCATGCATCTACAAGTAAATGAGGCATGAAGAAGGAAAAGCAAGCAGTCTGGGACACGGCCTCGCTTCTTTTAATCCATACAAGAGATGCAAGTCAGTTTATGAATGTGTCCTTGGTTAAAAAAATAACAAAATAAAAAAGTATAATGTGTGACATAAAAAAATTATTTTTGAAAAACCAGATTGGTGTAATTTCAAAAACCTGGTTGATTTGCTCAAGTTTAAGTGTGAGTTTAGGTAGCCATTCACCTGTCTTTACAACTCTGGGAAGGTTCAGAGTATAACACTCCGTTCTTACGAATTAGGTAGTCCACAGGTGAGCGTTAGTAAAAGCAAGCGGCTCACACTGGTCCCATGGTTTGATGTTTTCTTGAATGTGGTTCTGGGCACGACACACGTGTACTACACTGCATTCTGAGTGAGTAGCCAATGCCTCCAGTGCTGGCAAGGAGTCTCGACAAAGATGAGGGTCAAACAACACTGTAACTCGGTGGAAATGTATCTGATAGAAATAAAACACTGACTGAATGCCCAGAGATGTTGCGTTGGTCCTTCCTTTCTCCTATATTAATTAAATTAAGAACACATATGGAAAGGTCCGGCCACGTGCTGATGGAAAAGTTGTTCTGTTACCCTAAGAAGCACTTTCACAAAGTATGCACGAGCACTTCTATTTACTGACAATATTCGCAACAGTTTAGGCATCAAGGCTCCCATTATGAACCTGTCACCGTGCAAATGTCCCACAGTCAACAGAATTGTGGGCCATTTTATTCCTTTAAAAGATGACTTTTAAAATAATAACAATCTTTTTAATGGCTTTGAAATACTTAATGACTTCAAAATGTCATAGAAAGTGCCAATTAAAGTTTTATCCTCTCTCCCCGTCCGTATTTTCGTGCCATCATTTTGGACCCGTGCTTCCGTTCTGTCCAACAGCTCTATTTTGCAACGGAAGCGTTACTGCTGGAACAGTGAGCACACTGAGAAGCCCAGGGCATTACGATGACTGAGAAAGTGAAATACCATGACCCCAGGAGTAACTGACCGATTAGCTTGCCTTTAATACCTGACAAAAATCTAGAAGTGAAAGTCGTTTCACTGAACAAATCAATTTGAAAATACCCAGAGGGTGAAATCTCAGCTGGAGCACTTTAAAAAAAAAATGCTTGTTAAAAAAAATGTAAAAAGGCGGATCTCCACTTCTGATTCTCCAACTTGTGAAAATGGTGGGAGAGGAGACCGAGGAAGCGTGATCATCAGAAGTATGATGGATGGTCCCTGGATGGAAACTGCATCTGCCAATGTGAATACAATCCCTTGCATCTTGAAAAATAAAAACAAAAGCAAAGCTTCCTTTCTCTCATCATCCCAGAATTGCAATGTACCCCCCAAGCCATTGGTTTGATCAAAATAATGAACTGCCTTCCTCTCTTCAAGAATTATTCATTCAAAACCAACCTGGCTAAGTAATCAGAACAAATAAAAAGAATGAAGCACAGTTGTGCAGCTCCAATAAACAGCTATTCTTCTTACAGCTTTCTGATAGATAGACAAGTCTAATAGCCTAATGACAAAGCGCACAGATCTCTGTTCTGCTCAGGCTTTGAGCTCCTACAATGGCAAAAATGAGACTCTTACATGATGTATTCAGCAAAAGTTGTCTGTGAGTTTCCTTTGTTCCGACCTCCAGTTTGGCTACAAAAATGAATGAGAATAAAAGACTTGGGTCTCCTATTAATTTATTTTTTCACCTCACTGGTAATGGTTTTAGGAGAGGTAGCGAACGTATCTGCAGACTCCAGTCTCTGTTATAAATTTTCCTAAATGAACCCTGTAATTGGATTTTCTCCCATTTTTTTCCCTCTTGCAACATCATCGTCACACTTTGCCTGTCATAGTAAAAACAGTCTAAGGAGGCGTAGCCGTTAATTACGAACTTCTAACCAGCAATCTTTATCTGTGTCAAACAAAATAAACTACACAATTTTGTAATTTTTTTTTAAATAGCAAACTTTAGTGGCAGAAAATAGCCAACGTTTACTTCTTGCTTTGTGCTCTTTGGAGACTCTGCTCCTCTGTCATCAGCATCCTCATTCTCGGGCACATTCAGACAGGGAGGCTAGACACTGCCAGATATGGCTATAAACTGAAACGAGAGTACTTCTCAAGTAGTTCAGACCGTCCCCAACAGAGCGAGGCTCGAGACCTTATCTGAATGTTATGGAGAGAATGATGATTGTTCCCTAGAAAGACAAGGCATGGATGGAATGCTGCCGACCAGCCAGCCACACAGTCTACCACTGCATTCGACAAGCATTTCGCTCACTGCAGGGAGCCCAGCTCTAAACAATGTCTCTTAAAATATTTCTTTAGAACAACCCCCATCTAGGCATCCTTGAGCTTCCTGCAGTCCAACATCAAGCCCTTGCTCCATCTCTCCCTTGGCTGGAACTTCTGCATCAGTCTCTCACTTCATCTTGGCTGTGGATCCTCTGATTTACTTGATTTCGTTAGTCCTAGTCTAGTAGGTCCTCCCTTGAAGCCTATCTCCCTACCTTTGTAGTTCAGCAGACAGTAATTGCTGTTGACCGTCTGGCATTGCCCCAGAACTCTAGGCTTTTCTTACGGGGAAAACACAGTTGCACATTTCTGGATGCGCTCCTAAAGCTTGGGTCCAACCATAACAGGTTATCATGTCCAGTGTCTCACAGAAGACATACCATGCTAGAACTCATAATATTATTATTCTAACTTTATAAGCACATAGACGAGGCTTGAGGAGGCCGAGCTATTTGCTTAGGAACACAATGATCACATTCAAAACATTTCTGCCCGCTTCTCATTTCTCTGCAGGGTTTAAGATAATAAGCATGGCAGGATGTCGAAAAAAAAATGGTTGCTAAGGACCTCAGGAAGAGAATGTCACTGCAAATACTGAAAGAGACCACATCAGATGTGGAGTTTGAGATGTCAGACCATCTTGCTCCAGGGTGGTCAAAGCGTAGAGTCTGAGAACTGAAAAGTGAGTGGGTGGCTGGAAGGAAGCCAGGTCTCCACAGGGAGGCAACCAACCGCCCCTCAAGATCTTAGAGAATCTGGCCCAGATTCTGACCTGCTCACAAGAACTGGAGAATAACTTGTGTCTTGATTGCGTTATTTCCGTTTGTTTTTGCCTGTTCTCTCGTCATATTTTATTGTTTTTTTTTCCTGCCTTGTTAATTTGATAAGGCAGTGACTCTGAACTCTTTTCTGTCATGACCTTAGCCAACTCCCTTAGACACATGTAAAAGCCAGTTATCCAAAGAGCAACATTTCTAGTAAGATGTGGGTGCTAATGTAGACTCCTGCGGGATCCAAGGGACATAAACATTGTTTGGGTTTCTCCTTCTTCACTGTCCTCTGAGAACATATGCTAAAGCTTTCCTTGGGACAGAAAGGAAAATATATCTGCACCAAAGCAAGTAAAAATAAATAAGTAAAAAATAAAAAGGACAAACCTCTGCACAAAAGTTAGAACAGGACCTACTTTCCCTATTGCTACAAAGACTTAAGCATCTTAAGGGCATTGCCTATCTTGAGGTGGCCACTATTGGACAAAACTCACAACACCACAGTGGACAACTATCTGTCCTTGGTCCTTTACTACCTACCCCTTACAATATGACAGTTGAAGTTTCTCTTGAATAAAAGTGCTACACAAGCAGCTTCTAGATCATTCTTAACTGAGCCTAATGCTGGGTCAGCGGCGGCTTGGGAAATAAGTTGTCTAACTTTTAAGTCCACGAAAATCAATGTAACTTGATAAGAGAGAATTCCATCAACATTCTCCATGTTCATGTTTTCCATTATAAAACCACTTCTCTGAACTGTACTCTAATTAGTGTGGAACCCGGAGAGCCTTACACTCCCTCTCTATGATGCTCAACTGCAGGGGGCATTGATAAACAAGGCAATCAGTGTTTGGCTACTTGAAAAATATGAGTTCCTTTATTGGGGATATTATGGAGTCTCCAGTTATAACTGGAAGGCATGTTAGCCAAAATCTGAAGGAAATACACAGTTTTGCCCATAACCCATTTGGGGCATCAGCTTAGTAGGAGGTCTGGAAGTAACAAGTATTTCTAGGACTTTGGGAATACACTCTATGGGAAGCAAAGTGGCAGAAGGAGCCTGGAGATCTGAATTCTCCCACTGGTGATGAGACAACCCCATCCTAAGAACGTTGACTTTGGGGCTCCTTTCCCCCACCTGTCAACACAAGGAAGAAAACCTTGAATAAATCTAACATTCTATAATTTCACACCTGGAATATGCCCACAAGAAAACATCTCCCTTCTCTACCCATGCTTGAATATGTCTTCCAAAACGCTCACTGTGTCCATCAGGATAATGAGAGCAAACCCACTCCCTCTAAGGACTCCACCTTGTCAGGGTAGACAACGTGGAGCTATTTTGATACATGGATGGTGGAAAGTATTTCTTGGCAGTTGATGGTTTTCAGATTGAAAGACGGAAGATGGGATCGTGTAAGGAAATGCCTATCATCTTTCGTCCCCAGTCCTGCTGCTTCCATTGGTCTATAAGCTGATCATGGGGAACTACGCTGCTATCCTCAAATACTTGAGAGTCTTCGTGCTGATGAGTGATAGAAATGACAAGCACAGTCCACAGGCGTGTTTCCCTAAGAACATACACACAAATAAAACCCTAATTCAGACCCGCTGTGATCTAAGTAACTGGTTCGATTCAAACACAGTGGTGGGAATAGGGCTGGTTATTTTCCTTGTTTGAAAATGAGTTTGATAGTTTCAAGGCATACATGAAGATCTATATAGTGAATCTTTTCAGGCAACTTTCCTGGGGGCTTCCAATGGAGAGTTCCTCATTGTGTTTTGCTGTATGAGGTTTTTGCCATTAGGGTTTCACCAGACAACAGCTGACTTTATAAAGGCCTAGATATTCAGCATTTGGATTTGGTTCATATTCAATGATAATGTAATTTCTAAAGTATGCCTATTGTCAGCAAGTGTCACTTGTGATGGCTAGCTCGCTGACCCCACTCTTACTACATCCAGAAACCACTCAGCCACTGTAACCAGTCCTCAACCTGATTGGCCCTGTCCCAGAATGACCCTCCATGGAATACAAAATCAGCAAAAACGTAATATAAATAATTCAGATAAGAAAATTTCTTTTAAAATGAAGTGACTAGGTTATACACATGTAAAAGGATGAGATCTAATGGAAGGCCAGGAGTCCATAATTACCATCAACATAAGACATAAAGCAACATAAAAAACTGTATTCTTCCCCCCCAGCATCTCTGTATCTGTATTCTTGCATATGTGAAATGAGACCGAGGAGCATAATGGCGTTTACTGATGCCCTAGGGGTTTAGTTAAACTCCTACAGAGGTCTTAGATCCATTTCTCTTATATCAAATTATACGCTACTTTAAAACCATGTATATTACTTATAGTTTTCATTCCTATGGCACCAATAATCATAGCATATCTTCCCGTAACAAAGAGAATTGTACTTTTTAAATTCTACGTAAATCCAGCAAAATTTTTAAGGAAAATATATTTTAATATTTGTATTGATATGTAACTATTATACAGAGTTGGGTACACCATCAACTTTGCATACATCCATCACCTCCTGCTCCCTCCCTTTAGTTTTCTACCTTTTCGTCCCCTGGCACCAGTCTCTTCCCTTCCCCTGTCTCCCCTCTATTTCTATATACACATGCATGAACATATGTAATATAGATTCATAAAGAAATATACATATACACACATGAATGCTTATGTGTCTATAAAGGATTTTAGGACCTATAAATGAGAGAACACATGTGGCATTTATCTTCCTGTGTCTGACTCAGTCTGTATACTGTGGTGATCTCCAGCACCATGCTCCTCCAGCAAGTGGCATAATTTCATCCTATGAGAGTGGATGCCCCACTGTGTGCACTTCATTCTCTGAGAGTGGATGTCCCACTATGTGTACTTCATCCAATGAGAGTGGATGTCCCACTATGTGTACCTCATTCTCTGAGAGTGGATGCCCCACTGTGTGCACTTCATTCTCTGAGAGTGGATGCCCCACTATGTGTACCTCATTCTCTGAGAGTGGATGTCCCACTATGTGTACCTCATTCTCTGAGAGTGGATGCCCCATTGTGTGCACTTCATTCTCTGAGAGTGGATGTCCCACTATGTGTACCTCATTCTCTGAGAGTGTATGTCCCACTATGTGCACTTCATTCTCTGAGAGTGAATGTCCCACTATGTGCATATACCATGGTTTCTAGGTCTGTTCACCTGCTGATGGACACCGTGTCTGATTTCATGAATTGCATGATGCGAACAGTGTTATAGTAAGTGCACCCCACATCCTCACCAGAATTTACTGTTATTTGTTAAGAAAATAAATCCTGAAGTCTTCTGCCTCTGCTAGAAGTAGGGTTGGAGTCATGAACAAGTGCCTGTCTTGGATCATACATGTATGAATTATCATGACTTTCACTGAACTTCTATCTATATTCCAAAAAAAACCTTATGATATTTGACATACAATTTGAATAAGTCTCATAAATACATTACATACTATTTTCATAATTTTATAACTATCAAAACTGAGACAAAGTTTGCTTACCAGACTTTCCTGAGACTGGAGGCACACACCTTTAATTGCGCATTCCTGAGGCAGACGCACATGCATCTCTTGTGAATTCGAGGCAAGCTTGGTTTACACAGAGAGTTCCAGGCCAGCCTTGGCTACACAGAAAGACGTTGTCTCAAAACACAAAAACAAAATGAAACAAAGAACCCTTTCCTGGTATGACACAGACAGAAAGGGACGAATGTAAGACTGAGATGGGAGAGGCAGAACCCAGAGACCCCTGGTTTACTCTCCATGCTATCGACAGAAAAGTCCACGTTTAAATTCTGGAGCCGGCAGCTACCATTTCCCAATGATGGACAAGCCACTATTAAATTATTGGCATCTCTAGTTCAGAAAAAACACCCAAGTTTAGATTTTTTGCAAGGGGCATGATTTTACTCAATAAATAACCTTTCACAGAATGTATGTTCTATTTCCCATTTTTTTAACCTCCTATACCAGCCCAAAAGTTCACAACTGATTATAGCATGTAGAAAGTTTACCTAAGTTCTTGGGTGTGGGCAACACTGCCCTGCCGGATGAGAAACATCAGAGGATTCAGTTGTAATGAGATTTGTTTTACTCTGATCTAACACTTTCCTCCTATTTCAGTACCTTCCTGCCCCACACATTTGAACAAGTCTTCCCTGAATCTGCTGAAGCACCTCACCTGGCAAGGATTTGTCTACCACATTCTCAGAGTCATCTGTTTTTATCTTACCTTCAAAAGTCATCTCTCACTTTTTACATAAGCTGGGAATCTCCAGACAATTTCAGATCAAGAATCAAAATCAAGTACAAGATGATATGAACTTGCAAAAAGCCCTTTTGTGAGTGATGTGGGTCACCCTAGGGTCTCAAGGCACTTCCTTGTTGGGACACGATCATCAAGTTTAATGTATTTAAACAAGTCTAACAAGATCAAAGCATTGTAGGTGGAGTTTTTCATTAGGACCACTGGCCAGCTCCCAAATAACCACACAGAGACTTAATGTTAACTATAAATGCTCACACAGTAGCTTAGGCTTCACTAGCTCTTACATCTTAAATTAATCCATATTTCTAATCTAAGTTCTACTTCATGGTTCATGACTTGTTACCTCATTTTCTACACCTGCTTCCCCTGTGTCTGGCTCCACCTTTCTTCTTCCCAGCATCCTCCTAGTTTGGTTCTCCTACCTAATCTTTTCCTGCCAGCTGTGCCAGTCAGCTCCTTATTAACCAATAAGAGTAATACAGATTTGTAGTGTACAAAGATTATTCCACAGCAAAACATAAAGCTTATATTATATTCACAGGGGCAGCCGAAAAATCAGCTGACAAGCCCAGGATTTCTACTGAATAGGGAAATTCCAATGTTGCCTTATTTTTAATTTTATAAACCTGAGTTTCTGTAAATTTCTGTGAGCCTTCCTGTGTTCAGGTATATAATGAAGGTAAGTGCATGTGTGTTTGTGTGTGTGTGTCTGTATGTATGTGTATGTTTCTGTTCAGGAAGCACTTTAACACTTCTGCATTCCTCATAAAAGGCACACAGTGGTGTGAGGTAAGAATGGAGAGTCGGAGCACCATGAGGGAAATGACTCTTCTCTGCATTTTCCCTCATTTTGAGAGACTGAAAAGCTAGGAACTTTACAAGACATAGATCTTGAGACATTCTCATCTAAAATCATGCAATCCTAGATGATCAGAATCCTATCAATGAGGATAGCACAATAGGAATAATAGCAATAATCAACAGTGTCCTCAGGCTCAGAGATGAGGCAGTTTGTACCCTAGGTGAGATAGCTTGGACCCCAGGTGAGGCAGCTTGAACCTGAGATGAGGTCCCTTGGACCCTAGGTGAGTCAGGCTTGTACCCTGGGTAAGCCAGCAGGACCCTGGGTAAAGCAGGGTTGGACCCTAGGTAAGGCAGCCACGGACCCTATGTGAGGCAACTTGGACCTTAGGTGAGGTAGCTTGAACCCTAGGTGAGGCATTTTGTACCCTATGTGAGGCCTCTTGGACCCTAGGTGAGGCAGCGTGGACCGTAGGTGAGGCTTGTACTCTAGATGGCTGAAGTAGCCGAGGAGAAGACTGGGCATTTGGGAGCTTACCATATGGAGGAGCCTCAGGAAAGCATTTTCTCCCTGCCTATTGTTCCTTTACAGATGGAAGCCCTAGGCCCGGGCTCTTCCATCTCATAGACTTCCCGTTTCCCCATACCTAGAGGGCCAGCTCCCCTATCCTATTTGCAAAGTGTTTTAGCCATTGAAACTTGGAAAAGAGCTTTAAACATAAAGCAGGGTTTTTTTTTTTCCTCTTCAGTGGATTCTGTTTTCTCCTGAAGCCTTGTGCAGCGTGGGAAGAGCAATTTCCATCTGACTCTCTGTAATTGTGGAATAACCTTAGCTTGCTCTGCTTGTGATAGCTAAATACCAGCAGTGGAAAAGAACTCTACCAATACAAGATATCTTCAAAGTATGAAGTACTAATAATAGATTGGATAAAATGTAACTGCCCCAGGCAGTAACTCAGGATGATTCTTTCTTCACATATACATTTAAAAATGTATGATTCCTATTCAGAGATCAATAAATGTTTCCTGTAAAAGGCTTTGTAGCTAAGTAACCTTGGTGTTCTACTCAGCTTTGCTAGGGCGTGAAAGTCATAAATAATATATAAGCAAATGAACAAGCTGGTGTTTGTGTTCCAATGAAGCTTTATTTATGGACATGAATGCATAATTGTATATATATGAGATTATGTTAAACATGATTTGGGGGGACAATATTACCCAGGCTGGCCTCAAACTTACAATTCTCCCACCTCCACCTCTCAAGTTGAGAGGTTTCAGTCTTATGCCACCACAGCCTGCTTAGATTTCATATGAAATATGCTTTTTTATGTATTACTCAACAATTCCCTCTTTTTCTTCTGTTTAAGAAGACAAAGCATCTGCTGATCATGGACCATTTGAAAAGAGGTGGACTGAGAGTGCCCATGGGTCATAAGTCTCTCTGTTTGTGTTCATCTGTCTAGAAGATCTTTGAGGAGAAGCATGTTCGCTCATTGAAACCATGAGTACCAATTGGACACTTTTAACGTCGGTAAACTATGTCATTTCTCAGGTTCGTGGAACTATGGGATTATGGATAAGTACAAGAAAGGAGAAAGGGAGGAAGAACAAAGAAATAACTAACATGTCGTGTTCTCAGAATTTTCTGAAATTGCTCTCTACTATCTGCAAAAACATTTCTCGGCAAACTGTTTGGCAACACTACCTTCAATTTTCACTTTTCCAGTTTGGGTCACAGCTGAGCAGGGATGCTGGGACTTTTCTGAGATTAGCATCAGGAACAAAAAGCAGGAGCCGTGAACCATGATTGTGAATGGAAGCAACGGCTTCCTTCTGCTGATGCTCTCCAGGCAAACAGAGAGATGACTCCAAACAGAAAGGGAAGGAGACCTTATGTCTTCGATGGTTTTGACTCAAGCCTTAGTGATGAGGAAGATTTTCAGAGTCATTCCTAAAATGCCGCATCTTCTGTAACCTAGGAAACACCTTGGAACCAAGGTCCCGTTGCATAACTCTAACCACAAGCAGTGATGTGCTAATAACCACTGCTGAGTGTCTCTGGTACCCCAGGGAGAAAGAGTCTCAGCGGCAGGTCTGGAAGTTTCCAGCATGTTACATCATCCATGTCACCGGAGCCACTTTCTTCTCAAATGGAGAAATCCCTGGGAAAGCTAATGCAAAATATAGATCCCGTCAGAGCACAGTAGAAAGAAGATATTAAGAAAAATGAGTATCTATTTGCAATTTTTCAGGCCTCCAGATCTTGAGCAACACCAAAAAAAAAAAAGTATAAACTGTGAAGTAGTTTTTCATTCCAGTGGGTACAGGGCTTTTAGAATCACCATGTTGGAATAACCTGTTATCATCCAGGAGTGGGAACAAACTCGCAGGTCCCTGCCCCTCCAGCTCACCTCTATGTCTAATCTACATCTTAGGAGGCTGTCCACCTGTTATCACTTTTCATTTCTCAGGAACCCCACTGATAATTACGCCAGTTTACAATTTCAGTCACCAGGGACTGGAAACATGGGTGTGTTTGTAGAAATTGTGTACCTCCTGCTCTGGTAATTACCAAAAGGCTGGGGGAAGGGGTGGGCTAAGGAAAGCCATAAAGATGACTCATCAAGAACCAATCAGAAAGCCTGGTCCCCAGCCGCTCCTTTACTATACTCATTAAAAAGAAAACCAGATTTTGTTTGCTCGTGTCATTTTGTACCTCTGGCGTTTTGTTCATCATGGCTCATGTTCGTCCTCTCACAAAAAGATAGCTCTCATTTTCCCAGCCCTAAACCAAACAACTCTATTTCCTCTTTCCTAACAAATAGCCCCTTTAAGAGGACACCTGCTCTGATCAGCTCTGCCTGCTGTTTGGGGGGGGGGGGGCAGGGAGCGGTGGGTGGGGCTGCAGGCTCTAAAGGCACTTTGTCCTGGTCTTCAGTTGACTCCCAGCAGCAGGCAGGTATCTGCTGAAGTGGGTACATTAGCTCCCATCTGTTGAGAAATGCTAACCATTCATTTTATGGAAACGTTAAATGTGTTTATCTGTATAGAGTTTTTATATCTTAGCATAAGGCAGGGCTTGCATTTAATTTATTTTGTGTTCCTGAGTCGTACTTAGGCATTGTCCTCGGGGATGACCCTTCCAAGGAGACGCTTCTATATTTCTCTGCAACAAAATGTAGCACCTTAAGTCCTATTTCTCCCAAACTCAGTTCAGAAAGAGGTGTGGTTGAGTTCAGTGACATTAATGAATATCATTAATGACAAAAGCCACTTTTTCTGGAATACTGTGCTTTAATCAAGATAGTAGGGCAACAAAACACAATATCAGGAATTAACTTATATCAGCGCTATAATTTCTAGCTGCAGATTTTTTTTGACCTGACAGCTATGCCAAGACTCAAAGAATTCCCTCCCACCAGAGCTACTCCAACAGCATAGGCAAAAGAGCTACTTGATACAGAACCCTGACAATATAGACCAGTTATACATACTGGTCATCAATGTCATAGAGAGTAGGTGGCAAAATGTTTAGGAGTATGATTAGAAAGGGACTTAAATCATGATGTTAGATAATCAGAAATCTATAATCCACGTGGAATTTATTTAAACAATATCATGCTCCGATTTCATCTTGTTGGCTGCAGGTTTAGTAACATAATTAGTCAACTTGTGAATTGCAGCCTATTTATTCTGCTAATATCAAAACAATTTAAGATCATTTTTCTCACCCCAACAGCTCAACCTTGATTATGCCACTAGACACAATGAGAAAAGAAAAGGAATGTTTGCGGTTCCAGCAGCTGATAACTTTACCAATGGGTGTCTGCCCTTGAGCTCTAGTAAAAGCAGAAACAAATGTTTTGAAATATGTGCTGAAGCTTAAAAAGCCAGGAGCCAGGACCCTGCGAGAGACACGCAGCCAGTAATTCATAAATCAGTGTCCAGTGTGTCTTTCTGTGGTTCAAAGACTGAAGCATGCTCAGGTTGATGAAACCGTGTGCTGTGCTTTCATTACAGGAATAAGGATTTCAGAATATTAACCTTGCTTGGGTCACTACTGTTAAACCACCGTGAGCATTCAAGATTAAAGAATGCAGAATATTTTAGTGAATTCATTAAATAAACAAATGATTAGTAGTAAAAATATAGGCATTAAATCAACCCGAATGCAGAAAGTGCTTTTAAGATTCAAGTAAAAGAGCCTATTTTCTTTCTCCCTTGACATAAACTTATAGTTATTATATCTATCTTTAAGAAAAGGGATAGAGATGTCTTCAGAAAAAGTGCAATTATAACTATACACGCATTTCAGTATCTCCACAATATTTAAAGGAGACGATGCTTCACATTTTTAATAACACTCTGATTGGTGAAGCTATTTCTGCCAGAATTCACTATTTATTGTTTCATTTCATTTTCAGATTAATTTAAGAAGTAATTGTCTTAGTAATCATTTTATGATTCAACATACTAAAACTAGAAAAGTTCACTGTACCTCTCGCCCTCCTTCCTTCCCTCTGCCTTCCCTCCCTGCCTTCCTCTCTCCCTCCTTCTCTCTGTAACAAAGCCAAACATTTGGCAAAGCAAAGAAGGAAACCCTGGCTTTCTATGAGGCCGCGCCACGTTGAAATCTACCAGGAAGCAGATATTGACTTATGCCCCATTCTTGGGGTCCTTGTGTCAATTTAAATGTGCAGTTTCTTGTCAGTGGCTGCAATTGCAGATGGAAAACCAAGTGCATAGAGATCAGAGAAGTTCAGACTTGAACATAGCCGTCATGTTCTAAGACTCCTCCTCAGAGAGAAGGCCGTGCATCACTGAGGGAACCAAGGCTGGAACCGATAGGCAGCTTTGGCACACAGATGCCTTGAAGGAGCGTGGCACATGGGCAACCCGGCATACATATCAGACCGGGCCGTGTTTTCTTGGGGGTACAGAAACCCGGAGTAGAGCGCTGTGAAGTCCCTTGTATTAGCGAGAACAACTGGCGGACTTGATTAAGTGTCCAAAGCTATATTGTTTTAATAAGAGCGAATGACTCCTATTAGAATTTTAAAGTGGGAAGAGCAAAAGTCCTGCTCTCACGGAGTACCTGTGAATTACACACAGCTGGAAGTCAGCCTGCCCTCAGGAGAAAGGCTTTAGACAGTCTGGGGAAGGCACTTCCGGTCACTATGTAAGCTTGTAAACCGGCTACCAGTCTGGATTTGATATTTGAAATGCCCACAAAGACAGGGTGGTCGGCAGTGCTGCTTCTCCTGGCTGTATAAAGTCATAGAAGCCGCAGAGCCTGGGGAGAGCGCGTCAGCTCTCCACACACCTGAAGCTCGGCTTAGGTCCGAAGAAAAGGAGATTCTGCGATGTAGGGGATTTTCCACTGTCATCCTCGCATTGGGCTTGGGTCACTCGGGCTTCTGTTGCTCCTTTGGCACACACACGAAAGTAGAGAAAAACCACAAAAATGTGTTCCTACAAATGAAGACACGGTGAGCTGGTGCGCTGTGGGCTCTTAGAGGACGCCAAGGGTGGGGGTGTTGCTGCGAAGGACAGCGGAAGGACCCAGAAGTCACACTTCACAGTGCCACCTCCATCTGAAACACCCCCGCCCAGTGGGTCCAGAAACTCAGGTGAGAATACTGTAACACTTCATCTGTGTGCTTCACAGCCCTGCTGTGTGATGTGATGTGGAGACTCGGTTTACGGAGTCTCGCAACACTTTCTCCCTCTGGTCATTGATTGGAATGTCCGAATGGATAGTCTTAGTTGCTTGTGTGTGGACATCTTGTAAAATTCTAAAGGTATTTAGAGACGCAGAAAAAAACAATGTAAGTTCAAATATCAGAAATATCACATGCATTCACACATAAATTGATAATATATGTGACATACTCCAACAGCAATTGGGAACTTCATGTCTTCTCAACTTGAATACTTGGAGATTTTTTTTATAACATTCTAAATTTGTATTCCACGGTGCAGCGCGGATTGATGCAGTTGATGTTAGCAGAGCAGAGAGGAGCTGCTGACCCCACAAACAGGAAGCACTGGTGCTCCCTGGGAGTAATCCCAGATTGCTACCCACTCAATTCGGAGCATGCTCAAGGGAGGGCCTTCCCACGCTGGCAGAGAAACCCCCACTGCTTTCAGTTTTACTACTGAGAGCAGCTCCACCCGAAAGAAGGCAGGGGTGAGACGGAGAAGGCTGAAGGATGACATGAAAACCGCGGGTTGTACTGTTGATCCGAAAGACAGTGGTGGTCAATTTCTAAGAACCATAGACTGTTAGTAGTGACTAGCTTCTTCCCGCTATTAGAATACAAAACAGAAGCCATTGTATTCTGACTTCAGAGTTGGAAACCAAATAAAAATAGCAGTTATTTTGCATATCCTGGGCTTCTGACTATTAATTACATAGCCAACTCTGTGAATTCTAATATCATTTACAGCATATAATTTTAAAAAAGAAACCTGGAATACAAAATGATACTAAAATTACTGAGTTGCTTTTAGTGTAGTTTTTTTCTGGGATAATTTATTCCTAAAAGAAAAACTGAACAACTTTTTAATGTAAAGTAGACTGCATTAAAATTGCTTATGTCTTTAAAGTCAAAGTTAGATGTGTATTTTAATTCATGTGCTTGGATAAGTTCCTGTCTGGTAACGCCATAATGGCCATGCCTGTATTGTTTATTTCTGAGTAAAAAAATAAATAAAACAAAATAAAGAATTAGGAGATATTTTCCTAGATAAATCAACAAGACAATATAGAACATTTATGACAAATAATTTTTTCTTTTCTTTTGTTTTTCAAGACAGGGTTTCTTTGTGGCTTTGGAGCCTGTCCTGGAACTAGCTCTGTAGACCAGGCTGGTCTCGAACTCACAGAGATCCACCTGCCTCTGCCTCCCAAGTACTGGGATTAAAGGCGTGTGCCACCACCGCCCGGCTACAAATAATTTTTTTAAGGATAAGCTACAAGTAAGACCAGTTACAAAATTCATCTTTTAAACTTGATATTGGGATTTGGGACATGCAGAAAAAAATAAAGAAAACAAAAAAACAGGAATTACTTTGTCATAGGGAAAATGTGTGTTCTCTGCCAAAGCAATTAATTCTGGTAAAATGAAATATTTATGAAGTAGAGGAAACGGTTTCCTTTTCATGGGTTATTATCATTTATCCAATCTCATTGTAAAACTGATACGAGATGATGTTTTTTTTTCACATTTATATACTTTATAACACTTGTAAGCTTTGTTGCTTTAAATTAAGGCACTCTGTATTTTCATTTTTATTTTTTATTTATTTATTAAAGATTTCTGTCTCTTCCCCGCCGCCGCCTCCCATTTCCCTCCCCCTCCCCCAATTAAGTCTCCCCCCAGCCCGAAAAGCAATCAGGGTTCCCTGTCCTGTGGGAAGTCCAAGGAACCCTCACCTCCATCCAGGTCTAGTAAGTTGAGCATCCAACCTGCCTAGGCTCCCACAAAGCCAGTGCGTGCAGTAGGATCAGAAACCCATTGCCATTGTTCTTGAGTTCTCAGTAGTCCTCATTGTCCGCTATGTTCAGAGAGTCCGGTTTTATCCCAGGCTTTTCCAGACCCAGGCCAGCTGGCCTTGGTGAGTTCCCAATAGAACATCCCCATTGTTTCAGTGTGTGGGTGCACCCCTCGCGGTCCTGAGTTCCATGCTCGTGCTCTCTCTCCTTCTGCTCCTGATTTAATTGGAGCACAGGACTGAAATCTCAAGGTCCAAATCACGAGATGATGTTAATAGACTAAAAGATGAACTTCGTGTGCTAGAAAGACTGCTTAGTCAGTAAAGTGTGATACGCAAGCATGCAGACCTGAGTTTAAACCCCGGCACCCACATAACAAACTGGATATGCTGGTGTTGTTGCAATACGAGCTCTGTGGAGTGGGAGCTAGCCGAAACTTGCTGTCCAGCTAATTTAGCTGTGTTGGCAAACCCCAGGTCACTGTCTCCACAAGTAAGATTAATACAATCTTAGAAACTATACCCGAGGTAGGGCTCTGGCTTCCACAAACAAACACATATGCTCATGCATACACACACACACACACACACACACACACACACACACACACACACACCTATACATATGTGAATAGACAAGATTTACTTTGACAGTGATGTGCAAATTTACTTGAGGGATGGCAGATATCACAATTAGGGGAGGAGATGGAGCTACATCGACCTACTCAAAATGGATGCACCAACATTTTCTCACGTGTGGAGACAGAGTATGCTGCCCATGACATTCTAAAAGGCATTCCTCAATGCTGCTACCATTTAGTACTTATATTCTCTGAATAATTGGCCATAGTTAAGCTAAGCAGCATTGATTTATATTAAAATCATTACAAAAACAGTCTAGTGACTGTGCATTTCTTTATAGTCATGAAACTACTGAAGAGGATTCACACACATAGGCGCATGCTCTGGCATGTATAAATTCCCTTGTATAGAGAGGTTCCATTGCACAGAACTCCAGTGACTAGACTGAGAATCACAGATACAAAACCCTGGGCTGTTACAGTCAGTGTAAAACAGAATTCGGAGCTCTTCCACAAATCTCTGCACATGAGCTAGAGGATTCCTTACAGCAGAACTGAGGAGCTGATCTCATCCAACATCAGGACCACCCTGCTTTTGCCCAGTGAAGCCAACCCAACAACCCATTTGTCCTACAAGGCATCTGTTCCCATCCCCTACTCAAGGAGGGAGAAAGAGGATGATTTCTGACTGAACTGCTAGCATTTCAAGCATCCACGAAAGATAATTATTGAGACCTTTTGTAAAAATAAAGGGTAACTAATACAATACACACATTTCCGTGGAGCAAACCAACTCCCACTAGGAGAAAAAAGAGAGCCTGAACGAATGTTTACAAAGCAAAGCAGACTTACTTTCCCATGGGCAGATTCATGGTTTCTTCACTCTTGAAGGAATGAAAGTAAGATAGACAGACAGACAGACAGACAGACAAAGAAAGAATCAGTCTTGACTGTAACTCTGCTTTTAAACTCTTGTCATCTATTCTCAGCCATATGTCACTGTCCTTCATCAACAAATCCAACAGTTTTTTGACTTACACAAAACCTTTCTATTCATTCTGGGGAGGAGGCAGACCACAGAGGAACCCTTATGCTGCCTTAGCTACATATTTTCTTGCTTACACCATGGATTGTTTGGCCTCTGTGGTCATGAAGGCCAGTCATCTTGAATTCCAAGCTGCTATAATTAGAGGAATTCTTTGTGTCACTCTCCCGAATTGGACTTCGCTTTCCCGTGCTCCACACGTTTCTCCTTCTTGGTTTGTTCCATCAGTTTGGAAGGTATCTTGGTGTTTCTATTTCCGGGATAAAACATCACAACCAAATGCAACTTGTGGAGCAAAGGGATTATTCTGCTTACATTCTCTCAGGTCACACTCCATCAACAAGGTAAATCACACAGGAACTCACAATGGGAACCTAGGGGCAGGAACTGAAGCAGAAACCATGGAGAAAACTCCTTGCTGTCTGACTCCCCAAAGCTTGCTCAGCCTGCTTTCTTATAGCATACAGGACCACCAGCCAAAGGGTGGCACCACCTATAATGAACTGGGTCAGTAATCCAGTTAATGAACGTCAATCATTAATTAAGAAAACATGCACAGATCAATCTGGTAGGAACATTTTCTCAATTGAGGGTCCCACTTTCTAGATGACTCTAGCTTGTGTCAAGTTGGCACAAAACTATCCAGCCTAGTGGGCTACATCTGACAGGAGTGCTCTGGGGGTGGGGGGGGATCTTGCTCACTTAATAATATTGATATTTTACCTTCCTATCTGACTGATGATTTGGATCTATATAGAATTTTACATAGACCTTTTCCCTTTAATTTTAAAGGAATCCTCTGTTGCCCTGGCTTACAGAGTGACTTTGATTTTTCAGTGCTTTGTGTGTGACTTTGTCCTTCCATCCAGAAGCTTTCAGCATCATCTCTCTGTAACCCAGCTCTGAAGTTCTGCCCTCCAGGAGTCTATTTTCATTCATTGTTTATGTTTCCTGTGAGCCCTTTCAATCTAAAAACTCATGGCCTTCGGTCTGAGGAAATGTCTTAAAAATTACCTTCCTGATGAGTTCCTATACTCAATTTTCTCTGTTCTTGCTCTTTTTGAACTTCTATTATGTATTAATTTTTTTCAGGCTATTTCTCAAGCTTCTTATCTCCTCTGCCCTATTTTTTTTTCTTAAATCTCTTTGTTCTACTTTATTCATCAGTGTTTTCGAATGACTTCCCTACAGATTCCTAGTCTCAGGTCATGGGTACAGTCTTTTCCTAGATATTCATGATGAGCATTGGAAAATTTCTCTTTCATCCACGGTGTCCTTGCCAGCCTCATCCTTTTCCTGTGTTTTATAGTTCTGTCTTTTTCCAATACTGAGGTCTTTCATGGTTGAAACACCTGAATATATGCGTGAGTCTGGTCAGCACTGAGCTTCACCACGGTGGTCTACATAGGCTGTTTGCTGGGGCCAGTTACTGCATTCTCTTCTCACCTTGCAGTCTACCCCAGTCCCCAAAGGGGAATCCTCTAATCTTCCCTCATGAGTGATACAGCAGCCCATGTGGCCATCGAATCACTTAGTGTTCAACAAGTATCTTAGTTTGCTTTCTGTTGTTGTGATAAAGCACCATGACAAAAGGAAACTTAGGAAGAAAAGGGATAATTTCAGTTTACAGTTGTAATCCATTATGAAGAAAAGTTCAAGCAGGAACCCGGATGCAAGAACTGAAGGAATACTTGTTACTGGTTTGCTCTTTGTGGCTTTCTCAGCTTGCTTTCTTATACTTCTGAATCTTCTGCCTGGGGTGGTACTACCCACAAAGGGCAGAACTGCCCACAACAATCATTAATCAAAAAAATGCTCCCATGGTCTTGCCAACAAGCCAATCTGATATAGACATTTGCTCAGTTGAGGTTTCTTCTTTTCAAATTACCTGACTGTGTGTATCAAGTCAACAAATAACCAGGACAAGCATGAACTCACTTGAGCATGTTGTCATTGTTCTTGGTGTCATCTCTGTCTGACCTGATAGGAATGCTCATGTCTGCCCTCTTCCTGGTTTCCTCACTATGTTGTAAAATCCACTTGAAATTTCTTTTTAAGTTATGGTTATTATTGTATGACTTTTCCTGGGGCGACAAGAACAAACATCTACTCACCCCAGATAGGGAACCAATGGCAGACCAAACTAACCATTACATGTATGTCTAACTTGATGAACCTATGAGTGTCAAGGAGTGTGCAGGCTAGTTTTATGTCAACTTGACACAAGCTAGAGTCATCCAAGAGGAGGGAAACTCAACTGAAAAAAAATGTCTCAAAAGCTCCATCTGTAGGCAAGTTTCTAAGGCTATTTTCTTGATTAATGATTAATGGACCCAGCCCATTAAGGGTAGAACCACCTCTATACTTGTGGCCCCAGATTATATTAAAAATTGGGCTGAGCAAGCCTGAACAAATCTATAAACAACAATTTTCCATACCCTCCACATCAGTTCTTGCTTTTAAGTATCTGCCTCAAGTTTCTGCCCTGACTTTCCTCCACGATGAAGTATGGTTGAGACATGGAAACTGAAAAAAACCCTTTCCTCCCCAAGATGCTTTTGGTCATAGTATTTTGTCACAGCAATATAAACCCTACCTGAGACCTGGGTCAACTTACAGAAGCATAAGTAAGGGGTTCTTACTGAAGTATGAATAACTCAAAACAGTTGCATCCCCAGACAATTCACCCTAACGTGAATGTCCTCTCAAGAAAGCATCCTTGGAGCTCTCTGTACAACCTGTAGGCTACTCAATGAGTTGGGGCTCTTCTCTACAGCAATCACTTACTGTTTGTCTACTCCCAAAGAGAAGCCTTGTTAAGCTCCTAAATTTCAGGAGATTCCTGAGACTTGTGAGTTTCATTTACTTCCTGTGTATTAGTATTAATGGGCCTCTTTCTAGGAGGGAATATTTCATTTCAGAGGACTGTGCTACACAATAATGTTTCATATTTAAAGCTAGCATACAAATTATTGGGATTTATAACAACACATTTATATATGCATATGAATATATATGTATGTATATATGTATCAGTATACTTGTTATCATTCATCCTCCTCCCTTTCTACTGCCTCTCCCATCATCTGTACACTAAATACTACTGACTTGCTAGAGAAGTCATTGATTCAATGTTCACATATGGTAAAAGATACTTGCTATTATTTCTATATTTAGATGAAAATTCCAAGTCTTATTGATGTTTTAGAGTCTCTTAAGTAACAAGCTTCCTTTAATTCTGGAAATTGAAGCAAGCAACCTGCTATTCAAAATATAACCCTTTTCTGATTCCAATGTCCCAAAAATTGGAGCTAAGAAACTAGAATTAAGCTTGTGGATGTAAAATTTAGCACAAGTTCACAGTAAATATTTCAGCTAGACTTCTACTTCCTCTCAGTGTTCTTACTTAACAGTAGCCTTTTCATCCTTAAAGAAATCACCTATAGAAAGTATGATGCAATATAAAAGGTAGCTGGAGAGCTTGGGAGATCTCACAAGTAACTGACCATCCTTGAAGCATCTTTGCTCTGTTTCCTTTCCACAAACAAATGTTCGTTTTCTTACGATTTGGTCTGCTCTTCAAGTTTTCATTTATTACTATTTTTCTTCTGTCTTTGGAATTTTTTATTAGTGATTTTTAGTGATTTTTGTCTGTTACTTTCCAAACTATTTTTTTTAATTCCATCCCTATTTACATGGAACCCGAAGATCCAAATATTTGAAGAATTTGCTAATTTAATAGTAACTCAACCTTTGAGGAGACTGAGTATGCGTGTGTGAGTGTGCTTATGTGGGCGAGTGTGGGTGTGTCGGAGTATGGTGGAAGAATAGACAAATCCAGGAAGTACAGCATGAGAAATACAAAAGGCCACCTTCATGAATATTCTATGATTGCCGTATTTTCCCATACACTTTAAATATACATAAAACACAACATTTAAGAGTGAAAGATGTGTTGGGTGGTGGTGGCGCACGCCTTTAATCCTAGCACTAGGGAGGCAGAGGCAGGCGGATCTCTGTGAGTTCAAGGCCAGCCTGATCTACAAGTGCTAGTTCCAGGACAGGCTCCATAAACTACAGAGAAAACCTGTCTCAAAAAAAAACAAAAAACAAGTGGGAGATGCTTCCCTGATTAAAGTTCCTCCAGCTGGTGCTTCATCCTGACATTGCCGTTGTTCGGGATGATTAGCTTCCCATGACACCCAAGTTCACAGCATCAGCATGATACTGAATACAATGTCATCCTAATGCTATTAATATCATTAACAGTTATAATGTTGGATAGGTTTGGGTTTGAGCTTCTGCCTTTTAACTGCCAAATTTCCATTTTAAATGTAATCAGAACGGACATACCTTTGAAACTGTAAGCGTGTCAGTAATAACTGATATTTATTGGGCAGCCACTGCATGCCATGCGATGCATAAGGAACACGCATTATCATTTTTCATCTCTTCAATCTCTGTGAAGTGCTTATGATTGCTCTGCATATTTTACGAATGGAAAAAATTGATCTCCGATTAATATTGTGCCCAAAGGCACACGGCTGGAAACGGTACTATCTAGGTTTCATGACTCCAGGGCCCGTGTTCTGTTTTATTATCCTCAATGTTGAGTAAATACCTTTAAAACTTAGTCCAAATAAATAAAAACATGGCACACCAAAATGAACCAGACCCAAAGTTTATATAACTCTACCAACCTCCATACAGTTAAAACAAGCATTCACAACAGAAGCTGTAGTTCACACTAAATCGTATGCAGCATCTATTTTATGCACCTGTCCACCACAACCCCCCAAAAAATCTGTGACAGAATCAGAACTAGAACAATCATTAATTCTATAACTTCTTTCATAATTCATGTCTGTTATCTGCACCCATTTTATTTTTTATTTGTCAGACTTTTGAAATAATAGAGTTCATTTTAAATTTGTAATTAATAAATTAGTCTACTAAAAACTTAAGGTGATAATTAAATGAGTCCCCTGAGTATTATTTATTTAGTTAAGAAAAGATAACCACACATGAGAAATATAGAAGTCAACCCAGGCATAATGGCTCACATGGTCAGCCCAGTTCTTGGAAGCTGAGGCACGAAGATTACTATGAGCTTGATGCCAGCCTGGAGTTCCAGGCCAGTCTGATACAGAGTGAGAATTTGGGTCATAAAATAATAATAAATGAGGAAGGGAGAGAGAAAGGGAGGGAGGGCAGGCAGACCAATCATCTTTACAAACCTGCAGAATTATTAACTGCACCACCTAGTAACATTAGAATCACTGTTTCAATCAAGAACACGTTAATAGCACTGGAGAGATGACCCAGAGGTCAAGAACATTTGCTGCTCTTGCAGAGGACCACAGTTCGGTTCCCAGCACCCAGTGGGCTGTTTACATCTGCTTGTAACTCTAACTCCAGAAGATCTGACACCCTCTTCTGGCCTCTGTGGGCATCCACAAACATGAGACATACATTCACAAAGATGCACATTTACATAAATAGAAACAAAACTATCTTAATATGTTCATTATATGCTGTTACATAACAGGTTACCCCCAAAACAGTCTTAAAATAATAACAAGCATTTTTTTTCCTCACTGTTTCTGTGAACCAAAAGTTTAGGACTGACTTTGCTGGCCCATTGTGACCATCATTGTGGTCCTGGACCTCTAATGAGCAACAATCTGTCAATCAAGACAGCAGTTGCCCGAAGCTTCCCTAGGACTGGGGAATCTGCCTCAAGACAGCTCAGTCACACGCTGTCAATCTGAGTGCTGGCTGTCTTCAAGGCATCTCTGCTCCCTTCTACGTGGCTTACTATGGAATGGCTTGAATGTTGTCAAGGTTTGGCTTCCCCAAAAGAAAATTACACAAGACACCAAGTTGGAAACTGCAGCACTTTTCACGGTCTGTTTGAAAGCACTCTGCAGAGTCACCTCCACCATATTCTCTGTGTCACATGGTTTTACTGTGACTCACGGCAGCCGGAGGTTCCACATGCTGTGACTATCAAGCAGCAAGAATGACTGAGGACCAATCCTGAGTCCCTTTATCAAAAAGGAAAAAGTTTGTGATAGTTGTCCACAAAGCCTCAATGTCTGGGGGACAAGAGCCTCCCCCCGGGCATTTTCCAGGTCACAGAAGTGGCGGGTCAGCTTTCCAAGGAGATGGAGCCCTCTGTACACAGGATTGCTTGCCTGTGCCCGTTGCTTGCTCAGGGTGAGAACAGTGTTACTCCAGAATGTGCAAAGAGGAGGAGGGGGAGCAGAGATTCCTCCAGAAGCAAGAAAAGATGAGGAGAGAAGAAAAGGAAGCCAGAGGAAACCACAGCAAGGTTCTGAAGTGTTTAATGGGGTTTTCACAAATGTGAGCTGTTTTAGTGGACGGCATCAGCTGACTCCCCTCTATGGCCATCACACCAGTCATGTTGTAGAACTGAACTTGTTTTGTGATATGTAAAAATGCTGAATGATATTGCAAAGTGACTACAGGCCGAAGCAAGCCCAGCCTGTAGAGGTCCCGCTGCATTTGAAGAGCACAGTCCTCCCGTTTTCCAATTGCACTAGAGAGCACCTTTCTTTTTTTTTTAATTGATTTTTATTGAGCTCTACATTTTTCTCTGCTCCCCTCCCTTCCTATCCCCTGAAAGCACCTTTCTTAGAGAAGCTAGCTCACAGGCGACTTTAAGAGAATAATATGGGGTTGACTTATGGTGTAATCACAAAGACTCTAAGGAAAGAATAAAAATGGTTAAGGAAAAATTCACATCATGGGATTCTCAGATGATGATGTTCAAGTTCACAGAAGCCATGTAGTAGTTACATCCCAAGATGTAAGCACACACTCATTCCCCCATGTCCACCCTGTTGTCTCCATCGCTCCACGAAGCCACAACTGGAACTGCCATAATCTTTGCCCTGACAGAGGCTGCCTCAGATGCTCTTAAGGTTTCCATCAGCTTGACATTCTTCCTAGGGAACAATTGGTTAAACATGTGATGCTGGCTGAAGATGAAGAAACCGGGCCAGGGCACAGTGAAGACTTGCCACCCAGGAGATGGAATGCACATAGTTTTGCACACACACATAGTTTTGCACACGCACATCTTGACCAAAATTGAAGGCTTTTCTGGAGCGGCCTCTGAGTTGGAACAGAACATACCAGACACCAAATTCTCAGCACAAAGGAGATTTATTACCCAGAGGAACAAGTGTGGTGGTGGTGGTGGTGGGGGCGGGATTTAGTTCAGGCAAAGACAACAAGCAACAGGTGTGTCTGCGAGAGTGGGTTTCAAGGAGAGAAAGGGGAAGTCTGTGGTAGAATGAGTTGCTGAGTCTTGATTGGACAGGTTAGCGGGTGTAACCCAATAATGATTGCTGGACCTTGATGTTTTGATAGCTGGACCTTGGAGTTTTAGTCAGGCATAATGGGGTGGTCAGAAAAGGGAACAGATCTTAGGGACTAGCTTTAGGAATGCCACTTAATGGTTTAACAAGGAGAGGGGAAGACCTGCCAGCACAGAGCTTGGTGTTTACAATGCTTGAGTTTGTTAGAGAGGCCTTCATTCTCTTTTATTAGTGTCTGCCCTGCTTCATGCTTTCCTCGTGATTTATGCTTCCTAGAACATCCAGAATCTATTGGCAACAGAGTGTTTTGTCCTTAAAAATAAATGTTCAACTGTTTTACTTTGTTTGAAAACCACAGGCAAAGCCTAGTCCCTCATCATAGCAACCTTGGCAAAGAATCTGTCCATCATTCCCATGTATAATTACCCCGAGTTAGGTGAAGAATCTCAGCAAATTCTCAAGATTGATTTTTGTGTCTTCTCATTAACCAGCCAGCCATTACAAATTGAAATTACACACATCACTCTGCAGCATAATAAAGTCAGTGCGGAAATGACAAGATGTCTCCCGTAATCGGTTTAGGAAATAAAAAAGCTTGGAGCTTGCTACATGGTCCGTGTTCCTCTTTCTTGTGTTATCGTCTAAGATCTTATACCAGAGAGAAGAAACAACGGTCGTTAGACAGTTACCTGAAAGATTTGTCCACTAGAGGTCTTTAGGGTCAGGGATAAAATTCATGGTTAGCTCTTGCCCAGTTCCTGAAAGTTCCCATTTTAATTAGCACCTAGCAACAACACTCCTTCTTTTTTTCTTCTTTTTACACAATTTTGCTTAATTGTCAAAAAGATAGTTCAATAAAATAATCTTCGAGGAATTTTAACTCAAAGAGAAATATAACAGCAATTTGATAAGCCTTGTTTTTTTTTTCAATCTTAGCATTCTCCTAGAGAGCCAGGGCAAGCAGTGCAAAGCAGAGAAGTACTCAAGCCATGGTAGCCTTACCCAGTTATCAGTACAGTCATAAGAACATAAAACAAAGACCATCACTATAGCAACAAGCCCTGGGAGCAGGATGGTCTTCAGTAAATGCACGTCAGTATCTCATACACAACGACTATGCTCCCCATGGCCAAGAGGGCCGAAGAAACTGCACAGAGTCATGGCTCCATGCTATTGATTCAGATCTGTTCTGAAAATGGTGGTTGCTTCTCCAAAACTGGATGACTTGACTTTGAGAACAAATTGCTTGTTTAGTAGGCATATGTTTTGATTTCCAATTGCCTCATATTTGTGGATTTTCCTCCCAATACTAGGAAGGAGGCTTCCAGAATGTTAGATATAACATCCACCAAGGCAATATTAATAGTCATGAACATTTACATAAGCAATATTATTCTTTTAATATAAACCAAGAAGGTTAGAAAACAAAGAACACAGGAGAATCTAAAATCATGCCAAGAGAACTTAACATGATTTTTTTTTACTGTCTAAAATAAGGTATGAAACATGGGAGACTTGAGGTTTGATGAAACATGCTTAAACAGATAATTTTTTTAAAATTCTCAACAATCAAAAAGCACAAACTATACAGATCATACTCTTATCCAATGATGCAACAACCAAATAGGACAGTTTCTCTTGTGTCTATGAACACCAAACTTTGAGAACCGTTTTCTCAATGATACAAAGAATAAAGATGGAAGCAGAGGCACTGTTGCTCTCAAAACAGCTATGTGCTCTGGTGATTAAAGCAGAAAAACACATCATGGAGCAGAGGTCAGAGCAAGCACAGGTGCTTACTCCAGCTGAGTGTCTGCTGAAGATGGCCCTTTAAGTCAATCAGGAAGAACATATGGTCGTCAGCAGATGACCGTCTGGAAAAGGAAGTGAGACTGCAGATCCTTTCACACTCCCTGTAGAAATGTATCTGGACTGAAATTCTAGGCTTAACTGCAATGATATTAAGAGAAAACTTAGGAGACATGTTTTATAATGTCATAAAGGAGACAGTCTTTTTTTTTTTAAAGGAAAACTTCAAATCCTTGAAATCACAAAGAAAAACAGACTTGACCGTGTAAAACTATAAAACTTCAACATGAAATATTACAGACTAGGAAAAGCCACTCTGCAGTATGAAATGGCAAATAGGATCTTTTTCGGGCCCTGCAAAAAGTCCGTAAATAAATAATTGCCTTTGGTGAGGGCCTGAATATTTCAACCTAAATGATCAGGCCACATATAAAAATAAAACCCTGACCTGTAACGCCCAGCAACCAGCCTAAGCAGTCAGCAAAGGCCCTGTAGCATTCCTGGCCAAACTTCCACTACTTGATTAGCAGCTCATAGCTGCCCTGGTTTAAAACTAACCAGAGCAGACCAGATACACAGCCCTCATGGGTGACAGAAGACATCCTAGTTCCAGTGAAGTCACCCACCGCTTCTCCCACGTCAACAGCCTCCAACGGGACACACCTGAGTCTTCCCATTTTCCCAACTCAAAACCTTTTTGGTCTGCATCAGCCTGTTTGGCAAATGCAAATGATGCACCCAGTCCCTCACTGCAGCAAATTCTGGACAGATGTATGTATTTGTTCTCAGTTAAACAGCCAGGCTTATTTTCGCATTGTTAAATCCATCCATAAAGCAAGGACTTGAGTTCCTGACGCCACACACCATTTAGGGATGTGGGGACGGTGATGACAGATATCAAGGTGGAGAGTAGGTTTTTTTTCTCTCCTAACTATACATGTATTGTCTTAAGAAGGGCCTCAGGGTCTTGTGTCGTGTTCCCCAGAACTCACTACCATAAACACCCATGTTATAGTTCTAGTGATTGCTACGGATCCTTTCAAAACCTACGACAACTAAACAGAGCCTTCATTGTCCTTGTTGTTTCACTATAATTTAGTACCTGAGACAGTAACTTCATAAATTATGACTTCTTTTGACCCATAATTAAGGAGGTCCAAGGCCAAAGAACAACATTTGATAGTGATCATTTTACTGGCGGAGTCCTGAGGTGGCACAAGGCACCACACAGCAAGTGATAGAGCATATGGCTGGCTGTCTTCTTTCTCTCCTCCCACCCCCGCTTCTCTCTAAATGACCTCACTGAACTTTAACTCTACTTAATTTTCAAAGTCCCCCTTTTCTACCTTTTAGAGACACAATAGGAATTAGATTTAAACATACAAAACTTTTGGGGGACACACCTGAACGACATCTAAATTATAACCCAAAAGTATGGTGTAGGACACATGGCACAATCTTTCTCTTTCTTTCTTTCTCTCCCTCCCTTTCTCCCTCCTTCCATCCCTCCCTTCCTCCCTCCCTCCCTCCCTTCTCTCTCTCTCTCTCTGATTTAGTAGCTTGATGCTCACACTTCTTTGACATTTCACAGCCTAAGGCTGGACTCCTCAGTGCCTGTTTTTAATAAAACAAGGAAGCTAACAAGCAAGAGGTACAAAGGTAGTTTCGCTCTTACGTGTTCCTAAATGTGCCAGACTACAGCCCCTGCTGACTGAGAAGAGCCACAATTTTCTACCAACACTGAAAGACCTTCCCACAACACCTAGTGAGTGAGGAAGGACAGCAGAGTCAGCGCCACAGGAGAAAATCTCAGGCAGGGGAGGCCCGACACCCAAGAACCAGGAATTTGGAGACTGTGGTATGCAGATCATGTGATGGCCAGGGCTAGGGCAGCCAGTACCCCATGCAGGCAGGTTTGGGTTATCAGTATCTGTAAGAATTACCCAGGGTCTGAAGAGGCACAATTCTGTTTTGCAGATAAGAGAAAGGAAGACATGCCAATGCATGTTGTCAGCAGTTTTTCTTCAGTCCTATCTGCGAGCCCCTGCTTCCAAACTGGCACCATTTTGAGGTGATGTGGGGGTAAAGAAAGCCTAGGCCTTGGACGAAGCAGAGCAGTAATGCTTCCCCAGATGAGGGTCCCACTGGCTGAGAGGAGGGAGTAGCCTGTGTTTATATTTAGGAGTTATCTTTTTAATATTTTCCTCTATACTTGTATTATTAATAAGGACTAACTAGTGGATCTGGGAATGTGGTCAGTGGGTAGAGGTCTCCCCCAGTATGCACAAAGAATGCCCTAGGTCTCTTTCCAGAACCTCATAAACTGGGCATGCTGGCACACAACTGTTACCCTGGCCCTGAGGAGGTAACGGCAGGAGGATGATCAGCAGTCCAAGGTGATCCTCAACATTGGCTCCACTCAAAGCTCAGGGCCAGTCTAAGATACAGGAGATAGTGCTCCACAGGCAAAAACAGAGGACGGATTAGCCCCTTCACAGGCTGAACCCTATGAGACCAACACTGGCGATTTTCTATGAGTTATGTTTCACTTCTCAGTGTCTGTGCCTTTTTTCTGTCTCTCACGCACAAATGTCATCACCTTCACAACTTGATCCAAGCACATGGTGTCACCCTCCTGGGCAAACCAATCTCATACCTTAAAATGTGTTAAAACCTCGTAGATAAAAGTTGAATTGCCGCAGCCACCGTTTCAGCCTGATGTCCCCAAGCAAAGTGAACTCGGTTCAGGTCATTTGTTGGGTAGTCGTGTTAGATGCTGCGCTCTAATTCCAAAAGGTGCCACGGATGCTAGCAACCGAAGCTACCAAGAAATGACAAGGGCATCAATCTAAGGAAGGAAGATTCGAAGTAATTTGCTTCCCATAGAGCTTCCTATAGATGCTCAGCGCATTTCAGGTGTAATTTATGAAGGTCTTTCCCACACCAGGACACAGAGCTTTTGGTGAATAATATCCAAGCAGAGGAAATAATGAAAAATAGATTACAAAGCAATCTTCTAGATTCTCTTGAACTGAAAGCAACTTAGAGAAGTTGTGGAATATTACTGGAAAGCCCGGGGAGTTGAATTATTTTTTAAAAGTAGTCACAACTGGAAAATATTTATTTAATTAATTATAATAATTTCTAAGTCGTGACTCTTAGTTTTCATATACAACTAAAGGCTATGTCTAAAAGGTGATATTTTCTTGGGATTGTTTCAAACTGAAAGAGTATCTTAATGGGAGTTAAGAATACTTCTTTGGCAAACCAGGTATTGGTGGCCCATTCGTTTAATCTCAGCACTTGGGATGCAGAATCAGGTGGATCTCTGTAAGTTCGAGGCCAGGCTGGTCTACCAAGCAAGTGCCAGGATGGGCTCCAAAGTTACACAGAAAAACCCTGTCTCAAAAAAACAAAACAAAATAATAATAACAATAGTAACAACAATAATAATATTTTTAACTGAAAAATATTTCAGATTTACTTTAATTAGTACACATTAGTGGCCAAAAAACAATGGCTTCTCCAAGATCAGTATCGATATTATGTTAGCATTCTTTGTACCTTTCTTTCCCTTTAAACTAGAGCGCAACCCAGGGCCTCACGGAAGCTCTATACTGCTAAGGGAGTCTCTAGCCAATGCTAGCTATTAAAATGTTTTCCCCTAGACCAATGACTTATGTCTTGCACCTTTTGTGATCCTATGTTTCCCAAGAGGAAATAGCCTTTCTCTGTGAATAAAAAAATGCATGAAATTCTCAGAGAATAAGTCAAAATACTTTTTTAGAATGCAATAAAAAGCTTCTCTCTTTTCATTTCCCCTAAACAATACAGAAACATGTGTTTCAGGAGCATTTGTCTTGTATCAGTTATTAAAGATTTGAGGGTTTAGAGGTGTTTTAGGGTTCTTGATGGAGGAAGGTCATTGGTTAAAATAAAAGAAGCTGCTTGGCTCTCATTGGTTAGGAGATAGGTGGGAGGAGTAAACAGAACAGAATGCCAGGAGGAAGAGGAAGTGAGGTCAGACTCCGCAGCTCTCCTCTCCGGAGCAGACACCTCAGAGAGAGACGCCATGCTACCTGCTCCAGGGAAGACGCACGCTATGAAGCTCCGACCCAGGATGGACTTAGGCTAGAATCTTCCCGGTAAGACCGGTGCTACACAGATTATTAGAGATGGGTTGATCGGGATGTGAGAATTAGCCTAGAAGAGGCTAGATAGGAATGGGCCAGAGCAGTGTTTAAATGAATACAGTGTCTGTGTAATTATTTCGGGGCATAAGCTAGCCGGGCAGGCGGCTGGGGTTTTAGGGACGAAGCCCCGCTGCTCCTTTATTACTACAGGTTCTCAGCAGATATGTAGAGTTCATGCACAGAGTGCTGTTTATATTAGGGACTTGAGCATCTCCTGGTTTCTGCATTTGCAGGAGTTGTGGGTCTCCAAGCCAATTCTTTATGAATCCTGGGAGACAGGTGTGTTGGAGAAGAGGAAAGTATATATGAGTGAGTGTATCACAATCAGGATTTGTTAGTGAAGGAAAGGGGTTGCTTGTGTCTTTATAAGGACTGAGGACACACAGTTCCTGACACTCAGTAAATGTTATGTTCACCCCTCACTCATAGACTCAGGGACCTCCTTCCCAAAGCCTACAATCTAAAACCAGTTAAGAAATTGAGTGGGACCCCACTGAGAGGGGCCCCGGGCCTGCAGTGTGGATATGAACAACGACTCTGGCCTTCTTCGTGCTTCGGCTTCTCACTTAAAGGGCAATTGCAGTTCTCATTCTGCAGTTTTTCCTGTCCAAGGACGTGAAGGTCACCCACTTAGCATGCTGCTCAGTTTAGTGAAATGCATTTAGAAGCAGCAACTAAAGCAGTATAAAAGTGAAGATGAATTGAAGTTATTTATATTCAGGAAAAAACGTGTTGAGGAATGAGGTAAGAAAAATGTGTTTCCGTAGAAGGAATGCTTTATACATGGTTAAGGAATGCCCATGGGCACAGACTGCCAGCCAACATGACTCACTTCTTCCAAGTGGCTGGACCAGGCTGTGGGTGGATGAAGGATGCCTAAGGCACTCCCGAAACAGAGGCACCAAAGTCGTAGGGGAAAGTTCTAAACCAGTGGTCCTCAACCTTCCTAATGCTGTGACCCCTTCATGCAGTTCTTCATGTTGTGGTGACTCCCAGCCACCAGAATTATTTCATTGCTCTTCACTGTAATCTTACAACTGTTATGAATTGTAATGTAAATATCTGATATGCAGGATATCTGATATGCCGCCCCAACAGGGTCACGACCCTCAGGTTGGGAGCCACTGCTCTCCACACTGTTTTTCAAATGTGGCTAGGGTAAGACATGAGTGAGGTTAGATCTCTTTGCCTCTTTGTAATGTAGTCTCGTTTGACATTTGAATTATAGCAGTAAGAAGCATCACTAGCTTGTCTGGACTTAGGCATCTATCGCCGACTCTCAGCACACATGCAAATGTAAACTTCATCTTCCACTGGGGAAAACCTTACCTCTCCCACTAATGTCTTCTCCTCTCACTCAGGCACCTCACTTGGTGAAGCTTCTGCCAGCCCCATGTAACACTCCTAAACCAAAGCTCTTCAGTCCTTGAGGCTGCTTTTTTCTTCCGGTTGCAAAGCGAAAAGGCATAGATATTTAGCCTGCATTTAGCCTGTGTTGATGCCCTCAATGTAAATCTATGTGTGTTCTTGATGTAAATCTATGTGTGTCCTTGATGTAAATCTACGTGTGTCCTTGATGTAAATCTGTACATGCCCTTGCTGTAGACCTCTGTGTGCCTTAAGTAGACACAGGGATGGGGAAGGTGGAGGGGGGGTGAGGGGAGCAAGGAAGATAAGCAGTGTAGCAGACACAAGGGAAGTTCTCATGTGGGAGTGATTTCATTCTAATCTGTTGCTTCCATTGGTTAATTAATAAAGAAACTGCCTTGGCCCATTTGATAGGCCAACCCTTAGGTGGGTGGAGTAGACTGAACAGAATGCTGGGAGAAAGAAGCTGAGTCAGGCAGTCGCCATGATTCTCCCACTCCAGACAGACTCAGGTTAAGATCTTTCCTGGCAAGCCACCTCATGGGCTATACACATTATTAGAAATGGGCTAGATCAATATGTAAGAGCTAGCCAGTAAGAGGTTAAAACTAATGGGCCAATCAGTGTTTAACAGAATACAGTTTCCGTGTAATTATTTCGGGGCATAAGCTAGCCATGCAGGCGGCCGGGTGCCAGGAATGCAGCCCGCTGCTCCTATCACTACAAAGTTCATCCACAATGGAAAGATGAACCATCTCAGCAGTTTTAGAAAATCTGATTTTACTGATAAAATGAATTACCAAACATCATTAGTCTATCTAAAAGGCATTGTAAAGTCACCAGAATTAAGTTTCCCAAAAACTTGAGCTGTAATCTTTATGAGTCAATGATTTAACTTTTAATCTTTTTATAATTGAATATGTTCAAGCAATTAATTTAGGTTGCCTGCATGCTCTTTCTCTCACCTGAAATAAAATTAGCTCTCTGAATCATATTTTCTCTTTCCATATAAGACCAGCTCTTTATGGTATTTGTTATACTTATTCATGCTGCTGGTCGTGAAATAAAATTAGTGTGTCCTAGTAAGCAGTTACTTCTTTTTAAAGTGTTATTTAATCTAATTTAATATGCATGAGCATTTTGTCTACATGTTTGTAAGTGGACCGTATATGTTTAGTGTCAGTGGAAGTCAGAAGAGGACATCAGCCTCCCCTGGAACTGGAGCCACAGAGAGATTTTAGTTGCCATGTAAGTGCTATGAACTGAACCTGGGTCTTCCACAAGGGCCGAAAATATTCTTAGCCATAGATCCATCACTCTGGCACCCTAATAACTAGATTCTTAGTAAACTCCAATAAGGAGATAGACAATAATCTATAGCTATAGAAAGGAAAACTAGTTTCATTAAAACGTGTTTGAAAAACATATAAATCTACATCTACTGTGTATATTTCTGTTAGTTTCACACAAAATCAATACCATTTGATTGAATAAAAGTACTTTCAAGAATTAGCAAACACTGATAAAATCAGGTGAAATAGAATTCTTAGGCTCACTAAAATGGAAAGGCCTCTATTCATGTAGTAAGCTCATATCAGCGCAGACATTCAATAACATCAGTGACTCTTAGGAGACAAATGTACAAAGATAACAAAATTCAACTTAAAAGTTGCATTCCTCCAAAGTGCAAAGAACAGTGACTGTTGAGTGTCGAGCGCTCAGCCCTAAATGAGGCATCTACAGCAACCTCTCCTAAGACTCAGGGAACACGCAGGAGGAGGGAGCAGAAAGAGGCAGAGGTAGGGAAGAATGCCATGAAAACCTGTCCCCTAGACATGACATCCTGCTACACATGTGATCTCCCAGAAATGGTGGTCACCTGTACCATTCCCATTAAAGCCTGGGTCCATCATGGAGGAGAGGAGGAATTCACTCAGCCCAACCATTCCTTGAGAATTTAGAGGCAGTTAGTGATGGTTGGGGGAGGAGGAACATTTCTCAGTGATGTCCCTCCACCACCTCTCTCTCTCTCTCTCTCTCTCTCTCTCTCTCTCTCTCTCTCTCTCTCTCTCTCTCACACACACACACACACACACACACACATGCTCTCTCTCTCTCTCTCTCTCTCTCTCACACACACACACACACACACACACACACACACAAAACGAAGGGGACTTGGGAGAAATAAGGATTTGCCTAAAGTGAGAGAAGAGTAATAAGAGAATAATGGGAAGGTATTATCAAAGTACATTAAATATGCATTCGAATATAAAAGAATAAATAATTTATAAGACTGCATTCCTATCCACTTTCACAATCTGAAAGAAAAAAATATAAAATAAAAATTGCATTTGCCTTAAACTTTTAACTTAAGACTCAGGAGCATTTGATTTTTATGAGTAACTTGATGACTTATTTGAAGATAGTTTATAAGAATGAGAATGTTGACATATGTATTAGGAGCTAAAACTCTTACAAGAGACCTTCCCAAGACTTATTTTATTATGACATAAAACATGATAAACCATCGGGGGTGGGGGTGGGGTGTGGTAGCAACTTTGGCAAGTTAATGTGCAGATACTGCTCTAGTCTGAATCTCTATTCTGAAGATGTCAGTGGTTACCTGTTATGATTCCATAATCAGGCTGTGGAGGGAGAGCAGCTCAGGCACACACAAGTGGAATGTCTAGATAAAAACAGGTTCAATGGGAAACCTAGAAAGGTACAACATAGAACTCTCTGGAGCCAGTGATGGCCAATTGTGCTCCTTGAGGCTCCCTGACATCACCCCTAGACAAAATAGACAACCTTGTACCTATTAGTATTATTTTTCTACGTAGCTACATTGTCAAAGCACCTTCTAAATCTGTTTAGGAACATAAAATTGTATTGCTGTCAACTTTAGTCAGGGAAGCTTCTATTTTGGGTTAATACAGAGATTCATATCTTTTCAAAATTCTAAGTATAATTAAGCGCTTAGCTGTAGGTAAGTCATCTATGGCAACCTCCCCCAATCCAAGATCAGAGATCATTTTGGAACAGGGACAGAAAGAATACAAGAACTGGCAGACTGGGAGGAGAGCCGTGAAACACTGACTTCTGGACTTGGCGTGGCTGTTGCACCCATCAAGACACGAGACTGTCATAAGATTGAGCCAGTCAAGATTCCAACATGAATGGAAGATGGGTCCCTGTGGCCCCACCCTTGGCAGAGGAGCAATTGGCAGTTAATAGGTGCTGAGGAAGAGAAAGTCACTGTCCTCTGGGATACAGCACCAATAGTTACCCGTGCCCCATTGTCATGTGCTTGCAAGTAGCACCAAGAAGACTCAAGGTTATTAGCAAATAAACAATTGAGGAAGTGGATTTGGGAGGGAGACAGGGCCAGGGCACTAGGGTAAGTCGGAGGGACGTAGTAGAGGATGAGTATAATCAAAATACATTACACAAATATGTGAGCTTTTGAAAGAATAGTAAAAATATTACTTTATAAAATAACTTTGTATGACAGGGGTGGGCGCCATTACCCAGGCATTGTGTGGGACACAGAGTGGTCCATATCTATGCAGCCTGTTTTGCTTTGCAAACTAGTGTTTACCTCAGTTTCAAAAAATCATTTGTTCCTGTTACCCTTCTTTATTTTTAATTTTTCCCTTTCTCTTTCCCTTCGAATAGAACATCAGTACAGAATGTGGGTCTGAGTAAGAACCGAACTATCTTCATCTTGATTTAATGTGTTTGAAAAGGTAGGCATAAAATTAATCGAGTCAACCCGTAAGAATATTTGAAATTCATTGACCAGCCCCAAGAAAACTTGACAAGTCATTTTCAAAATGGCACAGACTATAAACGGAAAATGTTGTTTTTGCTGGGAAGAAGTCCAGAAAAAGTAAAACACTCCTAAGATTTATGCCACAGCATCTAGATTTTTCTGCCCTCGTTTTCCATTGCAAGCAGTAGTATAAGTTTAAAAGCCAAAGTCCTAAGTCCAAACTCCATAAATAAACCTTTTAGGACAGAGACCACTCTGGTATGGATGTGGTAAATATTAGGATGACTGCAGTGGCTCCAACTTAAACTTTTTATGCTCTCTCTCAAACCTCCTTCCTCACATGTGAGGATGAAATCTGCCTACTCTAGTGGGCCTGTCTATGCTTTTGACATCATGACACCCAGCTGTTATCTGAAAAGTTCACACTGGAGAATATGCAATCAGGTTCCAAAAAATAAAAATTCTTTTTTAAAGGTCTCACAATGTTTTGAGCTTATACTTTTGTGTTTAGAGACTTTTATCTTTCGTTGCATGTGGCTTTTGAGTTGGATATAATTACAAATTATAGCTTTAAAAAAAAAAGCACAGGAGCTGGAGAGATGGCTCAGTGGTTAAGAGCATTGCCTGTTCTTCCAAAAGTCCTGAGTTCAATTCCCTGCTTCTGGAGATGGAGCCCAGGGAAGAGGTAGCCTCTAGAAGCTGGAAAACAAGAGGGACTGTCCCACCCTCCAGCCTCCAGCAGCAGCAGCAGCAGCCTGGCTGCCACCCTGAGCTATACCAGTAGACGGATTCCTTTCTTCTAGAATCCCAAACAATGGCAGCACAAACCCATGTTGTCTAAAACACGATTCCTGGCAGTTTGTACAGAAGTAAGAGAATGCTCCCCATTTTCCCCACTCTCCTCACAGAGAACAGGCCAGAGCCCATGGTATCCCTTTGCTTTGGGATGAGTGTGTTTCATTCTTAGGACAGGTAGAGTTCCACACCAATCCCCTGGCTTGATCATACTCTGTCACACTTGTGAAATTATATTCATTTTATAATAAAAACCAAATTGATGTTGATACTGTGCCTTTCTTTCCCAAATGATCTGAAAACTAGCATGATGAAAATTTTGGGGAATAATTTTTCATAATAAAGACACAGTTAAAGAATGGGACACTACTCGCAACCTGGTGACACATACATGTAGCACAGCCTCCGGGGTGCATTCAACTTGCTGGTTTATAAATCACTAGGCTTCTTGGAATGTTATCTCTATTTAGGTGTCTGTTTGTTTATATGTGTGTGTGTGCCTGTGCGGATTCATGTGCATTTCACAAGTGTAGGTCCCCCGCAATGAGATTACCTGGACCACAGTCTGAAAATAGTGATCCTGCCTCCAGGAAACCTCAGAATGAGACTGAGACTGAATGCTGTCTCCTCCCGTTTTATAATCCTCTCTAGTTCTGGGAATAAGGGCGTGCACCACTACTGCTTGGTTTCCATGGCAGACTAGTGTTGCTACTGGGATTAAAGGAGTGTGTCACCACTGCCTGGTCTGTAAGGCTGTGCAGTGTGGTTGTTTTATTTTCCTGATCTTCAGGCAAGCTGTATTTATTAAAATACAAATGAAATGCCACTACAAGCAGTAATTCACTGCTGAGCCATCCCTATGGCACCTTCGAGACGCTATTTTGATTTCCAGGATCTCTCCTTCTTACTTCTTCCTTTGGTTTGTATAGACATTTCTAGAACAAGAAAAAAGGAAAAAAAGAAATGAATTCATTCAGCTTCCCCATCTTCCTGTTTAGATATTTACTGTATTTATTTCCCATATCAGATACACACTTTGTTATTTACTTTGGGCTGAACTGAGTACTTGAGTGAAATATAAAACAACCGTGAAAATTGTAACTTGGTAGGTAAATAACGTCCTCTAGCATTAAAACTTCAAGGTCAAACCTTCAAGGTCAAACTTTCTTCTACACTATTTTTGTCTTATTTTTACAGCATCACTACCAGGACTCTTCCTTAATGTCTTATGCACTTAGATCAGTGCTCTTTCAAACTGAGAATAAACCATAATTGCTGCACAGCTTTGAGAATCCATGCAGGGCTTCCAAGGCACCAACCAAAGGAAGGTACCTTTCTAAGGAGGACATTGAATGCCAATAGACATTTCTGTAGGAATTTCAGCGCAGCATATATATTTCTTCAGTTTTAGAGAAAGTGCTTGCAAAACAGAAAGAAGTCCTGAAAAGTTAAACTGTGTGAGACTTGAAATACAAACACCTGAATCATAGGATTCAAGAACTTGCAGGACAACCTAGGAGGTTATTATTTCATCTTAAACTGGCTGTAAGATGCTCTTTCACGGGGGAGACTTGGCCTCAGAGTAAAATACAGCCCGAGGCGCTGAGCTCACACGAGAAAGAACTCCCCCTAAAAACCCACAAGTGCGAAAGGGCCAGGCGGCGAGCTGGCAGGGAAATGAGAAATGACCTCTGGGAGGAAGGTCAATAGATGACGCCGAGTGACAAATCTCCAGGGAACTGGCACTGTCTGAAGAGGAAAATGACCAAAGTGACAGTTTTCAGAATTGAGAGGATGGGCTAATAACACAGAAGAGATCCACCTGCCGTCTTCCTCTGAGAAACCAGGCTGAAGGTCATTTCTCAGGAAAATCCTGGGCATGCTCCTGTAAATAAGCTAGGGAGAAGCCTGTCCTCCAAGGGCATTGTTAACTGTGGAGAAGAGCCTGCTTCCGGAAGGCAAAGATAGGAATGTCCAAAAACAGCTTTCTATGCTGGTAGCAGCTAGACCAGGTTTATCACCTAGCTCCTTGAGGATTTCTTATTCAGTATTAAAAATAAAATACATAGGTGTGTCATGATAATCTCCTGAGTAATAATGACCTAGCTCTTCTCTCTCTCTCTCTCTCTCTCTCTCTCTCTCTCTCTCTCTCTCTTTCTCTCTCTCTCTCTCACACACACACACACACACTCACACACACATTCTCTCTCTCTCTCCCTCACACACACACACACACACACTCTCACACACACACACATTCTCTCTCTCTCTCTCTCTCTCTCTCTCTTTCTCTCTCTCTCTCTCTCACACACACACACACACACACACACACACAGACTATTGACCTGCCATCATAGATTATAGGAGCTGTCCTTGTTATTGCTGAGATAAAACATCATGACTAGTAGCAGTTCAGAGAGGAAAGGGCTTATTTCAGTTTACAGCTTGTAGTTCCAGGGAAGCCAGGGCAGGTACTCAAGGCAGTAGCCGATGCAGAGACTGTGGGCATTGAAGGTGCCTCGCCGCATTAAGTGCCCAGTAGACAGCTGGGGACTGGTGACTCCTGTACCGCATAGTGGCCTTTTAAAGGGTGAAGAGTTACGGAACGTCTGAGGGAGCGACAAACTCAGGCATCTCCAGGCAAGCACCCCAGTGACCATGAGCAGTAACTGCAAAGCCGAAGTGAATGAGAAGCGTGTGCAACAGTCCATGAGCGACATGAGGATCTGGGCCATAGAGACAGCAAGGCGGACAGGCCTGAGAACCAGCCCAAAGATTGCATGTAATGGCTGGTTGTACAGGGAGGAGAAATGAAAGAAAATGGCTACTGCGGTCATATTAATAATAATGCAGTGGATTGAGTCTGGGCAGCTAGAAATCAAGCTGGCAGAGGCCAAGGTAAGATGGGAGGCAAGAATAATTTACTCCTGGTGTGTTGAACTTGAATTGCTAGTGTGACAGTCATATAGAGATGTCTACCAAGCCATCAGCCATGATTTCTGAACCTCAAGGAAAAGATGGGTCTAGAGATTTGGACATACATATTTAGAAGTATTCATAGACTTCGTGTGTGCTTATGAAGTGCCCAGGAGAGTCATGAGTCAGGGAATGGAGGGAGAAAGAACAGTCTACAGAGAAGACTGTGAAGAACTGGACAGAGGGGTAAAAGGGAAATCAGTGGGGGGGGGCACAAAAGAGAAAACAAAGTTCTACAGAGGAGATCAACTGTGCTATGTACACCCAGAGGATATGTAGTCCTTAGAAGGCAGCTGCTTAGGGCAATGTAACAGCCACCAATATTATTTTAGAAAAGATGGCGGAAGTAGAAACCAGATGACTAGCGGCTGAAAGGGAGAGTTTGAGTCTTATCCATTGAACACACACAGCTCCTGGGAATGGATAGGGAAGCAAAGAGGAGGATGTCAAGTAGTGGATGGGAGTGATCTGACTGCATGGATGAGCTGGGACAAGGACCAAACTCCGTGATCAAATTGAGAAAAGTGGGAGTGAGGACTTCAGTCTGTAGGAGGGACCCATCATCATTTCGGATACAGGAACAGAAGAAAGGGGATGATTTTTTTAAAAAGAAAATAAAGATGAAGTGTGGAGGTAGGCAGCAACTGGATGCCTCCTTTCTTGATGAAGCTAGCAGCAAGCTCTCCTGGGAGGAGGAGACAGGTGCAGACCGCAGGCACGGAAAGGATGCTAACATTTAGAGAGCATCGCAGAGAAGAATGGAAGAGGCACCGGAACAGGAACAAGCAAAAAGAGTGTGGAGACATCTGGGCATCTGCCAGGAGGCTGTAATGCTGTCTACAAAGCTAATTTTCACCCACATTCCTCAAGTGTGAGGAATGAAAGCAGAAAGCAGGAAGCTATGCTGATTCCTCCTGCAGCTGGTACTACTAAAGCATAAGCAGGCAAAGACTAAGGTGTTTCTAAGAGGGGCGTGGATGATCCCCATGCAAGGCAGAATCTATAAGGAGGGAAGAAGGAGTGGGCGGGCTGTAGCAGCAGGACAACTCTGTTGTGATTTAAAAGGCATGTTGGCATGATCAGGAAAGAGCCAGTAGGATTGAAGATTTTAGAAAATAGGACCAGGGAGTTCTAGGTAAATTACAGCTCAAAATTATAGCCATAATCAATGAGAGTAAGAGGTGAGGGGTCACTGAAATATGGATAAGCAATGATCAAAGAGGCCAAATGTTGGCTTGGCGGGCTTTCCTAGTGCCCCCAAGACACTGTCTCCCAAGGCAGCAGCAGGGCATGAGCTGATGGGAGGCTGTAACAGGAGCTCACACATTTTTTGATAATGAAAAGATGATGTGAAAATAAAATGAAAAGGTAGAGCTTGGTACCTCATGGACTTCACAAGACATGGAGAAGTAAGGACTCAGCTATGGTGAGGTGACGATGGGAAGCAAGGATCTGGCTGCCTCCTGCCCATGTACATACTGGAAACTGTGAGCATCCTGTATCTGAGTCTCCTGTATGTATTGAGGAATCAGAGAAGCCATTCTTGAGGTGGAAAATAAATGTGTTCCCTACACTGCAGAGTTCCAGCAGCATCATGGGAAGAGAAGGAAGGAGGACAGTTAAAGAAGAAAAGCTGATAAAGTGGAGAAAATGAGACCATAGCAAGTCCTTGGGAGGACTTGTGAATCTGTGACAACCACTGCTGCCAAGGATAGCAGGGGCACAAGGAGACAAGAGGCCCTGGCAGACCCCAGCTAGCATCTTGCCCTCCTGCCTAGTCCCTCTTTCTTTCCCTTTTCCATTTATCTCCCATTAGAGTCTTTAGGGTACTAGAGGGAGCATTCACAACTTGTATTACTGCTGCTTCTAATAGTCATGCATTTAAAAGATTCCCAAGTCTCATTCTTTATTGTGAGTTTGAGTTCTGTAAGAAAATAACACACCAGCTCGAACCAGAGCTCCCTCATTGAGTCGGGTGGACCTTGAAGTGAGAATCACCTGAAGCTGCTCAAATAAAGATTCAAGCCCATCTTCCCAGCGATCCCCCACTGTCAGGAGGATGGCAAATTGGAAAATGACTCTGTTATAAGTAAAAGGTGTAAAAGCTGTGTAACAGCGAACAATTCTTTGCTTTTAACACCTTAGACTTCAGAATAGAGCTTGAAATGTACAGATATTCATCACTTAGCTACTTTAATGTTATTGCTTTGAAGCTTTTAATCACTGCCTTTAAAAGTTCCCCTCAAAGACATTCACTTTGGATGAAAGCCCTAGAATACAATGTCGTTCTGGAACAGCCGGTTTCCATCAAGCACTCTGCGCCTTAAGTTGTGAAAAACACATTGATTATACTGCCAGGCATTGCTAAAAAGTGTTCTGCATCATAAAAGAACCGGGAGCCCCATTTGTTATCATTTAAATTGTAAGCCGCACATTTGATAGAAACAGACTGAAGCTCACCCAAAAGATACCACAGTGAAGCAATTCTGATGCTCTTTTGAAAACTGTGTTTTGGTGGCACCCTAATCTAAAACGAATCTTTTTGTTGGCCCCTGAGCAAATGCTGGCTGCATACTTCCTGCCACATTCTTGGCAAGAGAAAAAAAAAGTTTGGCCATCTCAGACCCGTAGAGCGGTATTGAATGCGATTAAATAAAATGACAGGGATTCTAAAAAGTGTCTGAGTCATTACATAAGAGCAAAGCCCCGAGGCTTAAGGGATGGTTTTAGTTGCCCACATTTCACGCAATGGAGTTGTCTCTGTTTTCCTCCTGGGAGACATGGAATGCGCTTCAGAGATGGAAACCTATTAGTCTTGACCAAACTAATCCTAAAATCTGTCCTGTTCAGAGCGAGCCCAATCTGCCTGATAGCAAAGCTAATGCCAGTTTGGAAGCTGAGTTTCGGGCATATGTTTCTGGGAATTTGACATTTTTCAGCCAAGTGAGAGAAGGGAAGCCAGCGGTGCCCCTGTGGTCCAAAATTGAGGTTAGAGGTATTGAAAGATATACATACTCTTCTTTCTTCTCATCTTTTCCTAATTCTGCTGCAAACGGAAGAGAGGATGAGTACTGAGTTCTGTGTATTCTGGGATATAAGAATACAGAAAGATAACACACAAAAGCTGGAATTTATTCAGCTGGCTTTTGTGACATAAGAATAACTTTGTTTAGCTGACATTTTCTGTAGTCTCTTGTAATATTCCATTGAAGTATAGATGCTAGGTTTCATAGCTATATTAGTTTCTCAGCTCTGATGGAATATTCTGGAAGGAACTTACACATTGAATGCTGTTATAGTTTAGATTTTGAATTTCCCCCGAAGGCCTGAGTGTTGAAGACTTTGTCCTCAGCCCATGGTGCCAGTAGGGAGGTGACATGACTCTTAAGAGGTAGAGCCTTGTGGAAGGAAGCCATGTCATTGTCAACATGCTCCTGAAGGGAAGCCTGGTCCCCACTGGTCTGTGACTAGTCTTCCTCCACAATGACATCCCATGATGCCACAGGAAAAAGATGAGAGATTTGAACAAAGGCAGTGGCCATGAAGGAATGTCAGGAAGACGTAGATAGACAAGGGAAGGGGGAACCAGGGTGACAGCCTCCTGTTCCTAGAAGATGTCACATGGAAGGATGGTTCAGACATGGGGGCTGGTTTCTAGGCAGAACCAATCTGCAAACGGAGAGAACCATTGCACAGGCATATGATAAAAGAATTAAAAGGCTCTCACTGTGCCATTATTTTTACATCTTTCCCTTGGATTTATTACTATCATTTAAATGTTTAACTTCAGCACTGCCAAAATTGCCCCATTATACAAATTCTTATGGAACTTGTCACTTCTCCCAAGATGAGAAGTCTCTTTACTCTGAAACTGAGGTGGCCTCAGACACAGGGTTGAAAGCAGGATGTTGGCAGCATGACACTGTATAGCATCTGAGCCTAGGTTGGAAAATGCCATACCATTTTTTCCAGGATCTCATGAGACAACAAGCTGTGGTGCTCTATGCTTCCAGGTAAGAAGTCTAAAACACAGTGCCAAGAGGAAGCCCAAAGCAAAAAACACAAAAATCACCTGCAAAGGCCCCAAGGCTCCAAAGAAAAAGAGCAAAAGTTTCCAGGGAAGTCCTCAGCAGCATCAGCTCCCATTCAACAGCACTTACGCAGGATGTGCCAAAGAACTTCCAAGGCAAGCTATTTACAAGTTCTTGACACATAGAGACAAGAGGAGTGATAAATTGTTGCTGTTTTAAACCACTAAATGTTGGCTGGCTTAATATGTTACATAGTATTAGATATCAATCAAACTCCCGCTGCCGGTCTTAGGGAAGGGATTTATTCAAACGGGATCATTTAGTAGATCTGTAGCCTGCTGCTGGAGTCTCCCCCCATCTCCAAAGGACACAATTTCCCCAGGTAAGAGGAATGATGGGAACTCACAGTCGTGTTCCTTTCCTATGAACCTTCAGCCAAAGTGAAGACTAGTGCAGCATGCCCCCTTCGCTGTGGAGAAACCAAAGCTGACTGGGTGGTACAGCCGTCAAAACTCTGTCCTCTTTGTGATAGCCCTAGCCCTCCAGAGGAGCAGACCACTAGAATGTGTGTCTTGCTTTACAGAGGGTTTACTAGAATGGCTCACGACCGATAGGAACTGGGGAGTACAACAACAGCTGTCTACATGCTGGAGAAGCCAAGAACTGGGAGTCTCAATCCATGAAAATGGATGCCTTAATAGACCTAATCTGATCCTGAAGTCACTGCTAATCTCAGTCCCCGCTGGAATCCAAAGAAACTCGATTCTGACGTAAGCGAAGCAGCAGCAGCAATAGCAGCCCCAAAGATATCTGCATCCTCCAACAAGAAGTGAAGGCAGGCAAGCCATGCTGCTTTCTCTTAGACATCTTTGTATGTGGGTTGTACCTGAAGATGCCACCCACTCTGGTAGGGGAAGGTCTTCTCCCCCAGTGAACCCTTCCTGCAGATGCCTTCACAGAAGAGCTCAGAGGCCGGTCTTGTGGTATATCACAAAATGACTATGGAGATTATCTGTTGCGTTGGCCAAGTTCAGATTGAGCAAAGGGGTCATTTCAGACCTAGAGATCTTTGTGGGGCGAGTTGAAGGTTTGGATGCCCCACTCAGCTTCTTTCTTTACTCAGCCTACACCTTTTACCCCCTCAGATGTAACCCAGTGCACACAAAACTCCACTGGATGGCCTTTTCTAGTAACCTTAGCTAAGCTAGCATGAGTCAGACCTTAATTTCAGTGGAGAATGTACTCAGCATGACCTACTCAGGCTCTGAAACACTACCATCCCTGGTTTTCACAGTAGACATAAATAGTAAAGAAACATTGATCGTTGCAATGACATGAACACAGTCTATGATCCATTGAATATCACCAATGGTCTGTAAGGCTTTTTTTTTTTTTTGCTTGTTCTGAAACCTGTTGGATATAATCTAATTTGTCCTGACCAAAGTATGTTTTGGTCTTAGGAATTGGATGGGAGAACCTGATATTTCAGAAGACAATGTGTTGTTGTTGTTATTTGAAAGCCATTGTTTTGTGGATCGGCACCAGTAATCAAGCACTCGAAAGAAGAGCACACACCATCTTCGAATCTAGGTCCTGACTATGCCGCATAACCCAAGTGACTATTTGCTGAAACTTCCTCAGGAAGATTTTTTTTTTTCCAGAAAAACTTAGGAGGCTTGATGAGCTTGGTTTTGTTTTCCTGGAAGTGAGAGCTCCGTCTCTTATTTGATCTAGCAGTCTCCTTCCAGACGTGAGTCATGACTTCACTGAGGCTGTGGAAAGAAAGAGTTCAGAGGATGTAGCTGGAGGGAGGGGGACAGTTCAGTGATTTTAAACCACAGGACATTTTCCGTTCTCAAGCCAGGTTCTATCTTCAGGCATTTCATAATAAATTGATGAAGCTGAACTTCAAGAGTTTCCCCCACTTGTCTCTTCCGTGTTTGCAGCCTCTTCTGAATCTTCACAGAGCCCATCTAGCAGCAGGAGATACTGATTTCCCCAAATGTCCAAAGTCTTTTGAGCCCACTATAGTAACACCACAGAAAATCAGCAGCAAATGAGAACACACACATGCGTATTAGCTGCACAATGAAATAAGGAGCTGTTTTATATTACTTCACCAGCCTGGAAAACAAAGTAAAATACCATTATTTCTAAGATTAAGTTTCTTCAAGTTCATCTGTAGAAAAAAAAAAATAGTTTTCCCTTTCTGGGGTCTTCCATCCTAAGAGAAGTGCCCAAACTCAGAGGTATGTTCTGAGATGAAGTGGTTCAGATTTGATGGTCATATCTTCCATTAGTGACAATGAATGGAGCACCTTCCTTGGCCAGCCCTCCTGGTTGGTATAGCCACAGGGCCATGCCTAGAAGGCCACAGCAGGTTTGCCAGTATTGACTCTACTCGAGAGAGAGCAGCACGGCCTCTTTCAGTTAAGTTTATTTTTGTCATAAATACATATGATTATCCTATATTATTAAAAAAAAGTTGAGAAGGAAGTGTTAACTACCCCAATTTGATTAGTATACATTGTATAGCTGTGGCAAATTATGGCACTGTATCTCATGACCTTGTACAACTGAGGTAATTCATTTTAAAAATATATAAATATATAGATTATAAAAAAGATTACTCTCAGCCCTACAGCACTCTTGAGGCACGGAGCCATAGTAACACTCTAGGGGCACATGGGTAGGCAGGGTCCAGCAAACCAGCCCTGGGGCTGACAGTCCAGGTTCCTCTAAACCAATGGAAGAGCCTGAGCTTCACTAAGTCACTCACCATCTAGCCCTAGGGTCCATGTCACATGATCCTTAGCAACCCAACATTCTTTTCCATATTCTTCCTCAATAATCAAAATATGATTCTGTTGTCCTAACACACATTGGCTTTATTTCCCACCACACATCAGTTGCGTATAGCTCAAGTCTTAAAGTCAATACACAGAATTTGTCTGATTTGGTCTGAATTGATCAAATTTGGTCTGCAGGGAGTCTTGTTCTTCCATCATGGTAATACTATGATGATTCTGGAAGCTCTCCAAAGAGGTCCTTCACATCTGCAATACTTCCCTCTATATTCAGTTACCACAGTTATTATGGACGATGGGGGTACAGCTATCTCCTCTCATGGCCCCCTCCAAAACTTCCAACGATAATGCAATGTTGATGGCCATAGATGATGGACACTAAAGATGTGATATGGTGAGCTTCTGCCTGGCCAGGACCTTACATATGACGAGGCTATTGGAGGGTCCCAGTGATGGCACTTCAAGCGTTGCCCCACCAGGGGAGGCAGTTTTTCACCAGTACCATATCCAGAGCCTGAACTGATGGCACATCATCTCCGGGAACTAATACCTTTCTCCCATCTCTCTTCAGTCTTCTCTGGATGCAGACTAACACACCCAGGGACAGATGCACAGGCATACCTCTTTCCCAGAATTCACGTCGTAAAATTTTTACACCATGATTCATTCCGGCATTAGGGCTTCTTCTTGCCTAGCGGGAGTCCTGGTCATCCGTGGAATCTGAGCTACGACAGGCTCATATTGTCCTTTAGGCCTTCAAGTGCTTGCCTGAGACCAGCACCACTTTGTCTTCTACTGCCGACCTTCTACACATCTACTATGTTCTCCTGCATGTGATTAGCATGTGACCTGACGGCTCTGAGCCTGGAATTTCTGAGAGCTGAAGCTTTTGGATCAAGACTGAAGTCATTCCCTGGAGTTTAATGTGATGAAACAGGAAGCCAGCAGAGTCTTTCCTAAGAAGAAGGAGAAAGGTTTAAAACATAGCACGGTTATAAAATAGCTAATGCCATCCCGCATCCCCACAAAATAGTACAAAAATACTGTGCGTACTTTTGTACATCCCCCCCTGCAAGGTAAATGTGCTAAATGACACGCAGTCTGTGGAAAGAGACTCCTAGGAAACAAGCCACCTATTTAAAGATAGCCTCCTCCACGGGGCCAAGAGATTTAGGGAACTGCAAGGGTCTAAAGGAAAAAACTTCAACTTTCTAAAATCCATGGACAAGAACCTGCCGGCTTTGCTCCTAAGGAGTGGATTAATTAAACTTAAGCCCTCACAAACACCTCCAAATGCCAGTTCCAAATTAAAGAGCATGAATGCTCATTTCTGTTTGACCTCCTTTCACCCATTTTAGCACCTGGCAGATTTGTGGGAAGTAGCAGTGTGCTGATGGAAGAGAAACGGGTATTAACGAGCAGGCAGGGAGGATGGAGCGGTCAAGGACAATCTCAGGCTGATACAGTTTCTAACTTCTCTTTTCATCTTTGACTCCCCTGAAGCTCCTCTTGCCACATGTTCGTCTTTTACTTTCTCATCCTTTTTAAAGAAATCTCTTACTGTTTATCCTCACCTTGAACAGCTTCAACACCTGCCGCAGGGGTGTGTTTGGGATAAGAAATGCCTTTGAAGTCCATCGAAGTTTCTCTGCTGAGGATACTTGCCCTTTCGAGAGACGTTACACCCATGCAGTGCAGTTCCATCTCAAAGCTCACAGTTTAGAGCCAGGCACAGAGGAGGCACCAAGCAAGTGGCTAGTCAAAACGCTGGCTCGTCTGTCAGACACCCACACTGCAACTGCTCAGCATGGCCCTTCAGCCCTATGCTTTCCTGAGAGGCTATCCAGGTGGAAAGGTCAGAGTCTGAGATTTCTCCAGTTCCTATCTACTAAACTCCTCATTAAAAGGTAATTCATAGTCTATCATAGTCTACAAATTAATTTATTAAACCACCTTTTTAAGGAAGTGAAGGAAATAGCACAGAACAGAAAGGTTTTTCAATGCTACTTCTTGGGCAGAGGTTTAGAAATAAAATACTGTAGGTGACCTGGAAAGATGGAAGCACAAGAATTTCAATTATAATATATTATAGTTATAATGTAGTTATAGTATAATATATTATTTATAATTATATTGTAAGTGTTAATTAAAACACCACAATAGGAATGTATTATTTAGGCTATTTTTTAACATGAAAAAAAAATTGGTTAACAGTTTGTCTCACCACTGATTGGACAGCCAAGAGTGAAAGCCAAGATGGCCAGGCCAGTAAGTCTGGATGCCTTCAGGAGTCCAGTCCACACTCACATCCTGTTTTCCCAGGACCACTACAATGACCTACTCCTGTAGGACAAAGGCCGGAGCTCACTTCTGGGTTTGAAAACCCACCAATTTCTGAGCTTGAAAACTCACCAATCTCTGGGTTTGTCCTAAACTCAAGACTTGAAATCCCACCAATCCTTACTCTGGAAATCACCTTGAAAAACTCCTCATCCAAGAAACCCTATATAAGTCAGTCTCCAGCTTAGTTCCTGCTGCTACTCACCCAAGCAGAGGCAGCCACCCTCTTGTGTCTTACGTAATAAGTCTCTTCCGTGAGGTTTGCTGTACAGCGTCACTTTGTGTTACCTCTTGGCTCCTGACTGACAAGATACCTTTCCCCTCAGGAGTGCAACGCTTCCATTGGGGAAACCTTTCCCCTCAGAGCTGTAACACGTATAGCCCCCTTCTAGTTTCGGCAACAGGGGTGATTTCACAGCTCCATCTGTGAGGCTGGAACTGGATTGTTCCACACAGGACCCAGGCAAAATGGGTGGGAGACAAGTCTCCACAGAGGCCATGGAACAACACGATCAGATGAGTTTGGAGATGCCGAACGTACAGAGATGTTGGGGAGGAAGCTACACTTAGAGTCATCCCTGAGCTGGGCAGGGGAGAGACATGTGAACCCCTAGTTAAGAAACACCTGAGCCTCAGACTGATGATGCCATTTGAAGAGAGGGCAGTCTTGTGTGGCTGGGTGCTTTACCTGTGGGGCCAGTGCTGACTCCAGTTGGTGCCAGAGCTGACTAAATTATAGGATCTCCAGCTGGTGTCTGGAGAGCTGGAGAAGGGTTTGATGGGGAAAACAGCACACATCTGGCGTCAGGTGCGCTGTGCGGCATGATCACCAGGGAGTTAGAGTCCTTTGATGTGCCCATGCTATTTTAAAAGAAAGCAAACAAATCTCCTTTCTAACTATGCCGAGGTTCAACAAAGGTCCCATGCAGTTTCTCGTGAAATCGATGTCTCTGGATGGTTAAACCAATGGCTGATATTGCTCCTTGGTAAGCCAGTCTTCTTTGGACCTAGACGGAATTGTTTCTGTCTTTTCCTATTCTTATTTGTTTCGTTGGTTTTTATGGTTGTTGTTTGAGATAAGTCCTCACTCTATAGCCCAAGCTGGCCTAGCGCTCACCACATAGCCCATGAAGGCTTTGAACTCACGACATCTTTTCTGCCTCTGTTTCCCAAGTGCTGAGATTACAAGTGTGAGCACCCAAACCTGGCTCTCTTCCTTGTCCTTAATAAAAAGAAGGTCTCAGCTTCCTACCTTCCAACCTGAGGAACTAGATAGATGCCACAAATCACACATATATTTTCGCAATATTCAGAAATCAACAATGTTTCCCTGTTATCAGTTGGATGGAAGCCACACGCCCAACAGTTTCCTTCTCTTTTTTTCCCCTAATTTTTAGTTTGTGTTTTCATACCAAGTAATAGGTCTCCTTGCGGCATGTTTTTACACATACTTAGTTTAGGTTGACCTCCTCCAGTTCTTCCCCCCCATCTCCCTGCTCTCTGTCCCTGCTTGTCCATTTCTACAGACGCGTTCCCCCTTTCCATTGTGTTATTGAATGCACTCTGTTGTCCTCGTCAACCCCTTCCTTATATCTTCCTTTTCCCTTCTCACAGTCCCCTTTCAGGTTTCCTGGACTGCACACACACACACACACACACACACACACACACACACACACACACGTATGTATGAGGCAAGATACACATATGAGAGAGAATGTGCACACTTGTCTTTCTGGACTGTTATCTCACTCAAAATAATATTTTCCAGTTACATTCATCTTCTAGCAAATGGCATAATGTTTTTCTTATATAGTTTTATCCCAGCTCTCTTCTTGGGATTCAGGCTAACACACCTTGACTCAGTCCATAGGCACACCCACAGGGATCTGAACTCAGGTTCTCACGCTCACACAGCAGGTGTCTTATCCACTCAGACATCTCCCAACCTCCAAGACCTCAGTGGTAGACCCTAAAAGTGATAAAGGCGGGTTCAAGCATGCAGCAGAAGGGCAGGCGATTTCAGGGTCTCAGCATACAGCATGGATACTTCACACAACAGACACAGTCCTTCTCTCACACACTCCATGTTCACACAGCGTCTCTCTGACTTATTGATCCCTGCTGGAAAGTCAGATAAAAAGTACCCCAGCACTGCATATCAGTGCTGACCGGAAGTCTTAACTGGGCCATTAGCAGTGGCGGTTGGTTTAAGCTATGACTTAGTTTCCCATTGCTGAAAATGTCGTCACCTAACGTTGTGTAATTTCACATCTCACCATTCAGTAAAAAAGTCTGACTCGGGCTTCACTGAACTAGTAGGCTCAAGGTCCAGCAGAGCTGTCATCTTCTGGGAGCACTGGAGAAGAATGCTGCATCTTTTCCGGCTTCCAGAGGATGCTCAGCCTTTGGTCCATGGGTCCTTCTGTCTCACTGAGGGTTTAAGTCACCTGGCCAACTCCGGCTTCTTCCCTGCCACTCTCTCTCATTTTTCAAGTGTCTTTGGATTCTACTGGACTCATCCGGATAATTCAGGATAATCTTTTGCTCTCAAGGTCAGTTGTCTGACAAGCGTAATTCCATTGGCAAGCTTGATATTCCTTTGTCACAGGGATCTCCAGATTCCAGGGATCAGGGCACGAGCCTCTTTGTGGGCATTATCCTACAAAGAAAGAAAACAAGGACAGATAAAATTTACTGAATGACAGGTCAATGAGGGCATATGGGGACATAAAGCAGAGACGCAGGAAATAGGGCACAGTTGACACACGTCTTCAAGGCTGAAGGACAAGCAAGTGAATTCCCCTAAGATGTCAGGCAATGTGGCTCATTCCTGCAATCCCAGAACTTGGGAGTCTGAGGCAGGAGGATTGCCAAGAAAGTTCAAAGCTCCCTTGGACTACAGCGGGCGCTCCAGGCCAGCCTTGGCAATAGAGATCCTTTCTCAAAATTAGAACAAACAAGCAAACCCAACAACAAGCTCTAAGAGATAAGAGAATCGCTGTGGTGCCATCTATGAGGAAGCTTTCCAGGCAAGGTGATGCTGAGTGTCAAGGCCTAAGGAGCAGGCCTGCTTGGAGTGTTGGAGGAGCAGGGAGGAGCTGGAGCTGAAGTCACCAAGAAGGGGACCAAGAGAGGAGAAGAAAACAAAAAGGATGCTGAGCCTCAGGTGACAATCACAGGTTACCAGCCAGGACTTTGCATTTCATTGAGCATAGAGGAGTTTTGTTCAACATTTTCAGAAGTGTTTTTTTTCTTTAAAGATGATTTCGGAAGACTATTTTAAGTTTATATACTCCAGGGAGTTCCCATGCATGCCAACTTCACTGTCTGTCCACGGTGTCTGTAAACAGAACACAACCATCAGTGCTAGCTGGCACTGGTCCAGAACCATGCAGGCCCTCTGCAGACATCACTGGGTTTCTGGATACCTTCCTCTATTGGTCTTGGATCCCATCCAGGATTCCCTGCTGTAAGGGTCTGCAGCTGAATCTGCTCTGCTTGTTTTCCATGACCTTGACACCTTTGAGGAGCACCGGTCAGGCCTATATAGGATGTTCCACAATGTGGTTTGCCAAAGTGGTCTTACAGTTACTCAGTGATGACTTTGGGAAGAGAATGGCACAGTTGAAAAGTCTCTCGGGTCACACCCATGTCACAGGGTCATCACCACAGATAGCTTAGTGCCAGAGGTATTAACATCAGCTGGGCCTGACAGTTTTCTCATCTATAGAGTGTCCCCACAGCATCTTGTACTCTTTTCATGATAAGTGAGCATAAATCCAGGCTACACTCAAGGGAAGGAGATATCAGGCCTATATGTTGGTGTGCTAAGTACCAAAGAATGTATGTACGTAGGTTGCAAACATTAGTGCAATGAGCAAGAACTCTGAGGGACATCCTTCAGTACAGTGGTTCTCAGCCTTCCTACCGCTGCGACCCTTTACTTTAATACAGTTCCTCTTGTTGGGGTGACCTGCAGCCATAAAATTATTTAAATTGCTTCTTCTTAATTCTAATTTTGTTACCGTTTTGAATCATAATGTAAATATCCGTGTTTTCTGATGGTGGACCCCTGTGAAACGGTCCTTCAACCACCAAGGGGGCAGCAAGTCATAGGATGAGAACACATGCTTTAAGGCCATGAGAATATCACACTCCTCCAAGTCTTGCACACACAGAGCAGCACAGATCCACAGATTCATGATCCTGCCTCCCTAGGATACCTTCCTGAGAATCCTACCCACCCATCCCCGCTCCACTCCACTACTGAAAAGGTCTAGTCAGAAAACTGGCCCCTTTGTTTTCTGTAAAGAGTTTGTTTGGGGGGTGTTCTTTGGGTGGCTGTTATTTTAGTTTTTAAAATCAGGGTCTCATGTAGCTCAGGCTGGCCTGGAACTTGCTATGTCACTGAATGCAATGCTCTATCATTATGTAATTTCAACTCCTGACCTCCTGTCTCTCTTCCCAAGTGCTGAGACTACACGTTTGTACCAACACGCACAGCCATATTCAATGAGTTTTACACTACATGTCTTACACTAATTCTTTAAAACATTTTGAGTTGACTTTTGGCCGTAATGTTAGAAAAAAGACTCAAGTAGGGATGAACTCTGTGATCTTTTGTCTGTCCTTTCGGATGAGTTACTATTCTGGTGAATAAACTATTCTTGCTTGTTCTGTTTTTTGCATTTTTTTTCTTTTATCACTTTTACAAGATAAGCCTCCTTCTTTTGACTTCTAAGAATCTATTTGTCCTTGAATTTTGACAGCTTCATTCTCATACGTCCTGCTGAGCCCTTTGTTGTTGTTGTTGGTTTTGAGTCACTCGCTATGTTGCCTAGGCTGACCTAGACCTGCGGGTGCTCTCCGCTACACCACTTTGTCATCATTTAGAGATGTGTGAACATTCTGTAATTGGCTAGAACTCCAGCCCTAAACCTATGACTAGCTATGCTCTTAGCTTTGTATTCTTCCTTCTCTGCCTTCTAGGAGAATAGTGGCTCCCTCTTTTGTGTTAATACTCTACCACTTTTAGCAGACTTTGCCCCCAAGTTCATGACATCCCTTGCACCTGTTAGAACTGTTACACCTGTCTGCCCCAGGGAAAGAGAAAATTCTCTTTCCTATCTGCGTCATCAGCAGATAGCAGAGTGCCCGGGACACAGTGAGACTCAATAAAAGTTTTATGAATGAAGATTACTCTGGTGGTTTGTGAAGGGGACCCTGAGGTGTTTTGTAATGGTTCTATCATTGAAAAAATGCTTCCCAGAGTAAAGAAAAGGAGTCGGGAATCATTTATAGCAATCACCCCCATGTAGCTCTTCAACCAAGCGACAAGCCAGATTTTATTACATGTTTCCATTTCAAGATCAGAAATTTTACTTATACTTGAAATTTTCTAACTTTTTATTGAACTTCTAATTTTGTTAATTTACTTTGTGGTATCCTTAAGTTGACTATATTCCCTTGTAGCATTGGACATCCTTAAAAACAACCATTCTAAATTCTTGGTTATGCAAGTCACAGACAATTCCTTAGGATTAGTAACTGGAATATTTTTATTTCTTCAGTGGTAACCCTTTCTATTTATGCTTCTCTTCTTGGAAAGTCTTTTACTTGCTGCCTTTGTGACCGAAGAAGCAGCTGCCTCTTCTAGCTTCTGCTGATTTCAAGAGAGACGAGCTCATTGAACAACCCAGTGGGCGACTCTGGAACTTGTTAGCACACATTTTCTTCTGGATAAGCCTGTCCCGTGCCTCTTGCTCCCCTTAGAAATAGTTCCCAACACCACACGTTCTCTCCTGATTTTACAAAGTCAAGCTGGGTGCCAGGAGCCTCTCTTTTGTTTTCCGAAGGCTGCTGCCCTGAAGAGTTTGTTCAAGCAAAGCCAGCTGTGCACACTACATGTTTACACTGATAGTGACATCTGCAGGTGTGTGCTCAGGGAGCTATTAGTCCGTGGGTGGGGCTGAGGCATGAAGATCAGGACTCACACCCACAGGCTGGCTGGTAATATACAGGGTTGCTATCAGGGCCTTCCAGTGGAGTGCGCGGATCCTCTTCCCTGCTCCAGCCTCTGGCAGACACTCATCCATTCAAGTCATTACCCATAAAATCTGGGTGGGACAAAGAAGACATGGGCCAGTTGCTTGCTCTCCACACTCCCACTGTCCTCCATGGGTGGGAAAACTGACTGGATGGAGATGGATTTCTTGGCACTGGAAGGGAAAGGGCTTTGACCTTCTTTAGTGCGTCTGGTATCAGGGCTGGGGTTATTTTCCTTCTGCAGTGTCCTTCACCTTCTCTGATGAACTCATTGACTCCCATGCAGGCAGTGTCATCTGTGAGTAGCCGGCACAGTGCACAGCCCTGACACAGAAGGGTGATGGTAGAAAGTTCTTATTGTGTCATCTTACCATCGCTTCTAACGGATAAATTCAGAGGATCTGGCTTGTCGCTTGGTTGAAGAGCTACATGGGGGTGATTGCTATAAATGATTCCCGACTCCTTTTCTTTACTCTGGGAAGCATTTTTTCAATGATAGAACCATTACAAAACACCTCAGGGTCCCCTTCACAAACCACCAGAGTAATCTTCATTCATAAAACTTTTATTGAGTCTCACTGTGTCCTGGGCACTCTGCTATCTGCTGATGACGCAGATAGGAAAGAGAATTTTCTCTTTCCCTGGGGCAGACAGGTGTAACAGTTCTAACAGGTGCAAGGGATGTCATGAACTTGGGGGCAAAGTCTGCTAAAAGTGGTGGAGAATTAACACAAGAGAGGGAGCCGCTATTCTCCTAGAAGGCAGAGAAGGAAGAATACAAAGCTAAGAGCATAGCTAGTCATAGGTTTAGGGCTGGAGTTCTGGCCAATTACAGAATGTTCACACATCTCTAAATGATGACAAAGTGGTGCAGTAGAGACCACGCTACCCGCACCACACAGTTGTGTTTTCATCTTGAACACACTTCCCGGTTCCCTTACAGCCAGAAGGGACCATATATCACACTATGGGTCATAAAATGCGGGTAAAATGTAGGGATACCAGTCATAGGCTCCACCCCCGAACATCGGGTAGTTGGCTACATGTTTTGTGCCCTCTATGAAAAGGCTGATGTCTCAGTCACTGTTCTATTTTTATGAAGAAACACCATAGCCAAGGCAACTTTTATAAAATTAAAAAAGAACAAAACAAAAAACACTGGGGGCTTGATTATAGCTTCGGAAAATTGATTAGTCTATTATCATCATGGCAGGAAGAGCGATGGAAGAGAGATAGGAAGGAAGGAAGGCAGGCATGCATGGTGCACACACACACACAATCACATACACATACCCATGAGAGAGAGAGACAGAGACAGAGAGAGACTGGGCCTAGTGTGGACTTTTGAAACTTCAAAGTCCCCAGGGACACACCTCCTCCAAAAAGACCACACCTCCGAATCTTTCTCAAACAGTTCCACCTTCTGGAGACCAAACATTCAACTACAGGAGGCTCTGAGGGCCATTCTCATTCAAACCACCACAACTTAGATGTTCCAGCCTTGCTGGAAAGGACTCTTAGAGGCCTGCATTGACAAGCTGCCCAAGGAAGCATCCCTGACTGAAAACACAAAACAAACAACCTCATAGCAACTCTGAAACTGCTTTCTGTAACCATCAGGCTGTTCCTGATTAATGTATCTCAACCTCAGAGGCTGACTGGAGACATAATGGGATCAGGAGACCTTCTGAGTAACCAGCAGTCAATATTGCTATCGTTGCCATGCTACAAAGACGTGAGCACACACATAGATAAAACTAGAGGGAATGTGCTGAGCACGCAGATAATAGAAGGAATCACAACGGTAGGAGCAGTAGAAATTCTCAGCAGACTGGGGAAGAACAGCAAAGAAAGGAAGCTAGCCAGGAGCTGTGGTACACACTGGTGATCTCAGAACTACAGAGGCTGAGCTGGGAAGATCATGAATTGAGAGCCAATGTGGTCTCCATAGCAAGACCCCATCTAAAACAGAGTTTTAAGAAAAGAAAAGAATGGAGACTTGGGATAGAGCTCAGTTGGGAGAGTGTTTGCCTTCAAAGGAAAAGCTCTGGGCCCGATCCCCAGCACGGAATAGACTGGGCTTGGTGGCTCATAGGTGGAACCTCAGCACTCAGGAGATACAGGGGGAAGGGTCAGAACTTGATGGGCATCCTCAGCTACGTGGTGCATTCACGGCCAGCCTGGGCTACATGAGCTAGATCCTGTATGACAAACAAAGACTGAAAAGATAAAAGAAAAAGAAGGAAGGAGAGGGATGATCAGGACTGAGAGGGGGACGACTGGGAAGAAGAGACATAGAGCAGAAGAAGGGGAAAAGCCCAATAGTAGCCACCCAGCAGCCAGGGAGTGCTGCTCAGAGCAGGGTACCTGGCCCAGGGCTTCTGCTAGCAGCTGCTCCCAGTTCAGCGCTGTTCCTCCCCAGTCCATTCCAGATGCTGGTGGAAAAACATGAATCTCTCATTTGTTATAAGCCGACGAAAGTTCCTTCCTGGACACTTGTTTTTACTACTTGGAATGTGTTTCTTTCAGCACCTTCCGGTCACAGGAAGGGTTTCAGGAAAGGAGGAGAGCAGAAGTCTCCACAGAGGCTGACTAACAAAAAACAGAGCTCTCTTTGTGTCTCGGGGCTGTGCGGGAACAAAGGACAATGTGCAGGGCTCTCCTAAGGCCCTGAGCAGCTGACACGTCCCTGGTCCTAGGGATGCTAACCCATTGTCATGCCACCATTTCCCTGCGCTGTGCTGAGGGATGCTGTGTCCTTGAGCTCCTCACTACCATCATCCAGACAGCCCAGAGGGAACCTAGAGTTGAAGCACTTCTCCCTACCTCTGCCAGGCTTGCTAACCATTGCCAAACCAGCTCTGTGATACTGAGTCTATGAGATAGTGAAGTATAGGCTTTGCTTATGAGATAAAATGAAAATGTCTCCCCAACTGGAATGGACCCAGTCAACCTCGTTCATAATATAATCTTATCAAGAAATAAAATACACACACACACACACACACACACACACACACACACACACACACACGTCAGATAACCCAGGAGTTAGTATTTCTAGGCAAAGGAACAATTCATGCCCCCAATGGGAAGTGACTGAAGCAACACCAAATCGGCCCAGGCTGGCTGAGGATTAAGACCGAGCCTACAAAGAGACCTATTTATTCCTTAGTGCTTCCAGAGAAGCCCATGTCCAACTGTGTGATCACAGTCTGCTTTTTAAAAGTACATTTCACAACTGCTGCTAAAGACACATTTTTGTCCCTTTAAACAAACACTGAGAGATAAGAAACCAACACAAAAGGAACTATCAAATGTGATTGGTGCATCTATCTCTTTAAGATATGTGATTTGTGCTATCTAGAGAATTAGCTAAAAGGTTCACACAGATTACCTCCCACACTGCTGGACCACACTCCCTGGAAAAGATACTGTGGAGGACTAGGAAAGTCCACAGAAGCAGCCACTATGTAGATGCCCAGAGGCCCCTCCCCGTCCCTGGCATAAAGACTCCTAGGGGAGTTTTCTTCTTACACTTCTTTACTTTTTATTTTTTCTCCCACTTCCCCCATTTGGTGCTGCTTTTGCATGCCTTTGTTTTATTTCAACTCTTGTTTTTAAATCAAGGAAAAGCGAGGGAAAGGGAAGGAACATTTATTAAGCACCCACTTCTGAGATGAGGGGTTTCCAAGTGTCATTTACTCATTCCTTCCATTGACTTAATCTGAAAAAGAATCTTGGCATGCTCCCAATGGAAGCATTTTTAATAAACTTTTTTAAGTAGCACAGGCAATTTATTAAGTACTCTATTTTAGGACATCAAAGTCCTCAATATGTCCAATATATTAAAAATCTGCCCTCCCTGCATGCTCTGTAGGGCATACAGTCTCTGTCTTTAACACACACACATGCACACACACACATACACACACACACACACACATATCTCAGAGACACATCCTTTCTTTTCAACCTATGATGTGGATAATAGGTCTCATGGGCTGGCCTATCACCCCCCCCTCCCACCTCCACAACCTTGACTGCCTAAGTGCCTGACAGGTACAGCGGTAGCTATAGCTGGAGAAGAGACTTCCTGCACCCTTCCAAATGACATTCTGAATTCCAGCCTTCCCTTACTCAAGGTTCCTCTATGACCTCTGTCAGCTCCTTCCCACCCTTCCTCTGCCTCGCTCAGTTCTTCCCGACCCTGGGCTTGCATGGGGCACTGTTACCAAGATCTACTGTGATCTCCCCTCAGTCCCTTGGTCCTTTTAAACTCCACAGAACAAATCCAGACAGCACTCTGGCAGAATAGTGTAAAAGACAGATGGAGTATGGTATATCACAGAGTAGAGGGGGGCCTCCTGGAGGGGTGACTGTGGCAATGACTAAGGGGACCATTGCAGAGGGAAGCATTCTGACCGGGCAAGACTTGACCATGGCCAGAGAAAGCCTTGTACCAGGCACGGTCTCAAGAGGTAAGAATGGACAATGGGCAAAGAGACTATTGTGCCAACTCACATGCTCCTGTAGGCTTCTTCCTCTCTCTCAGAGTTCCTGGAACAGACAGCTTTCCTGGCGAGTGTTTTCCTGTCTAGGTGGTAGACAGGCCCATTTGAATAAACTCCACGTGAGGGACATAAAAGTCTTTATCAACCAGAAAGCTTCCCTCTAGATAGTAATCCTTTGCCCCTCCTTGAGGGCCAGTTTGGTATGCCCTATCTCCACCCTAGGCCAAAGACACCACTCAGACCCTGTTCTTGTGACCAGTACTAAGGATCCCTGAAGCATACTGTAAAACTATGACCTATGTAGAATGAGACGGCTACTCCAGTGGAAACAGGTCAGACTAACTTAGAAGATGCCTGGGGGACATCCTCTTGATTGTCAGTTGTTGTAGAAGGGACCAGACCACTGTGGGTTTCACTATCCCCCAGACAGTCAGACTTGTGCTGTATGAGAACAAGAACCTGCAAGGGAACCAGCATGCAGTGTTCGTCTGTGATTTTTGCTTTAAGCTCCTGTCTTGGCTTTCCCCAACGATGGACTAAAACCTATAAATGAAATAAATCCTTTTCTTCCCAAGTTGTTTCCATCACGGTGTTTCTCATAGCAATGGAAAGCAAGCTAGGACATGTGGAATAGGAGGTGTCCCTCACGGGACCCATTTCCATACCCATAGGCCCAGTCCTCAATTGTCCTTCATGTAGGGGCACCCTATGGCTTCCTGCAGAGGGACTCTGATGTTGCCTGTAGACTTGCATGTAGGAAAGCTGAGTTTCTGCTCAGCAGGCCCAAGTCAAAGTTCTCCCTGCAGTCCTTATCGCCTAAGTCTACCACCCCATAGCTACTGGCTTATGTGAACCACGACTCCTGGCTCTGTACATAAGAGGGAGGGGATGCTCAATTTATGGTGAGGTAGCTGGGGCACAGATAGCTTTTGGAACATCTCCAGGACACACAACTAGTAAACTGTGGAGCTGGGATATGGACACCCAGGTAATAGGGAGTCCCTGTCTTTCTTTCCCTGAATCCTATGGTTTGCCTACAATTAAATGCACCCGTCAGGACGCTCTGTTGAAAGTCTACATACATAAGGGCCCCACAACCCATAATGTTCTGGAGGTCGTGACACTAAGTGTCTGTCTACATAGAATCTACTAACTACCAAAGGTAACCTAGATGCTTTACACGTGTATCTATTTTACAGACTGAACTAGGGCACAGGCGTTGATGAAAATGAGAAGGGCGGTCCAGAGTCACTAATCCAGGCTTTCTTGGCTCTTTTGATATGATAATGTTTGTTGAGAACCTCTCTGGGAGCCCACAGCCAAACATGAGGCATAGCTCAGGGAATCCTGAAGAAGAGGGTGAGGAAGGATCATAGGAGCCGTAGGGATCATAGACCCCCACAAGAAAATGACTCACAGAATCAACTAACCTGGGGTCACAGAGCTCACAGAGACTGAACCCACAGCCAGGGAGCATTATGAGACTGACCTAGGACCTCTGCATATATATAGTGGTTGTGCAGCTTGGTGTTCTTGTAGGACCCCTAACAGTGGAAGCGGGATCTGTCTCTGACTTTTGAGACCCTTTTCTTCTTAGTGGGTTGCCTTAATATGATGGGACATGCCTAATCTTATTATAAGTTGATATGCCAAGTTTGGTTAATATTCCTGGGAGGCCTGCCCTTTTCTGAAGGGAAGGAGGAGTGACTCTGAGGGAGGGGGGTGAGGTGAGGGAGTGTGAGGAGAGGAGAGAGAAGAAACTGTAGTCAGGATGCAACAAAAGAGAGATAGATAGATAGATAGATAGATAGATGATAGATAGATAGATAGATAGATAGATAGATAGATAGATACATACATACATACATACATACATACATACATACATACATAGAGATGGAGGGAGATAGATAGATAGATGATAGATAGATAGATAGATGATAGATAGATGATAGATAGATGATAGATAGATAGATAGATGATAGATAGATACATAGATAGATAGATAGATAGATAGATAGATAGATAGATAGATAGATAGATAGATAGATCGATCGATCTTCTCCAGGGAAGATAGAACATTTTAAACTTCCTAAATGTGATGGAAAGAAGTAAAAAGAAGCATAGGACCATTGTTTTGCCAGGTGCCCTCTGGGAGAGCTCTGGTTGGTAAATCAATTTAGTACATTTTTCCATGCTATGCAAGTGAACTATTTGTCAGATTTTGCTCCCTTGTTCTAGAAAGAACCAGGGGTTCTGGGAATAAGGCTGAAAGAAGGGAAGAGAAGGGGAGCTTGTTCTCAGGGAAGGGTAACCTTTTCCAAGCTCAGGATTCTAGTCTGTAATATGGGTATGGCATCGTCCTATACAGGGCTAGCAGGGCCATGTCAATAAAGGTGATGTTGGTTATAATAAGGGTCATGTCACTGCCGCTGGTGACTGTCATTCTTTATCCCATTGCTGCTTACAGTGAGTATCATGGCCTTGACTAAACCTTGAAGTTAAGTGTAGCCCCATTTTTTCCTTCTAAAATCAAGAATAGAGTTCTGCTCTATCCACAAACCTTGGTCCAGTGCAGGCACACGGTAACTTCAAACGATGCGATATCCAGTGGTCTTCAGCCAGTCCTCTTCCACACAGGGACCCCTCCCGTCTTCAACTCATTTCCTTAGCCCTAGAGGAGGAGCACAGATTCCAAAGGCAGGTGGATTTATAACTCTGCTTCCCCTTTGAGCTGGTCTCTAGCTGAATTGCACCTGCTGGTCTTGAACTCATGGTCTACCTGCCTCGATCTCTTCTGCTGTGAATGTTCACTTTCTTTTCTTTTTTTAACTTCCCATTCTTTCCCTATTTATTTACTTATTTTTTATTGGATAAAGAATAGGGACTGGAAATTATCACAGACAGGCAATGGTGAGTCCAGTTTCTGTGTGCATAAACGCAAGTACAGCTAGTACAGAGTTCCATTCTCTCTGGCAAAGCCATGGGAGCCGGAGCACACGCTGCTTCCTCGGGGTATCTGTGTCTGCAGAGCTCCACACAGCATCCCCTAAGCTGCTGTCTGAGCACCTATTCTCTCCCTACCATAGAACAGTGTAATCCACAGGCTCCACAGAGGCCTAGGGACACTCCACATGCTATATTTTACAGTTTTGTCATATAGAGGATAACTATAGATTCCAGCTATTGTTGCAGGACAGGAAACAAATTTGAAAAACAACCCATGGCGGCTTCACACACGGTCCTAGTTTGCTTTCTATCACTGATAAGTACTATAACCAAACAGCGATGTGGGAGGGCGGGGTTTATTCCAGCCTGCAGCTTCATACAGCTCTTCATGAAGGGAAGCCAGAGCAGAAACTCAAGCCGGGAACGGAAGCAGAGACCACGGAGGAGCGCTGCTTACTGACGTGCTCGACATGGCTTACTCGGCTCCTTTCTTGCACCACCCAGGACACCAGCCTAGGTGTAGCACTGCCCACACGCAGCTGGGCCCTCTCCTGTCAACCATTAATTAAGAAAATGCTTCGCAGGCTTGCCTACAAGTCAATCTTATGAAGACATTTTCTCAACTGAAGTTCCTTCTTCCTGTTGAATAATAATAATAAACAACAATAATATCAATAATAAAATCAACACACACATTAGATAAGTCCATAAGAAGAGTCAGGAAAACAACTGCAAAATTAATATATAGTCTTGTGATCTTGTGAAAAGCATAGGGTCTTCTAGTCTCCTACTTACTAGATCCAGAGGACAACTGGGGTGCTCCTTTCCTTCAGTAGCAGGGGGGGGCGACTATGGATAGAAGTGGGGGAGTCACCTTTTAAGAGTCCTTGCCATTGGATATTAAAGATGGTTCCTGCTTGGGTGCCTAGATATTTTATGGGCACTTGGCGCCCTCTAGTGACAGCATGCCAGCTCTTCAGTAGCATTAAAGTTGAGGCAACCAATATTTCTGGTAGTGGAGAGGGATAGAGAGGCCTGTGTTGGAGCGCCTTTCTAACTCAGCTGGCTGGATGTCAGGCTGCATCCTGGGCTTTACAGGTTAGAAATCCCCCATGATTTTGAAGTTTCACTGTTCTTAAAAAGGAAAGGGGACTTTTCCACCTGTATCTCTGGGGAACTCCCTGACTTGGAGTTGAGGGTTTTCCTCAAGCAACTCAGAAATGCTCCCCAAATCACCCAATCCTCTCAGCTCCTGTATACCAGGCATTAGAGAGCAGTTATAAACATCCCACAATATCAGCTGGAACAGAGTATGTGCCCTTTGTGAGCCCAGCTCCTTTCAGGTCAGCAGAGGACCAAAGAGTATCAACACAGCTGTTTTCTCCACGGGGAACACTGTGTAAGCTCCTCTCCCCTCCCAGTACCCCTTCTTTGGTCTGTGCCTGCACCTGTGCTGATGGCCGCCACCATCCTCAGGCAAAGGCCATGCTGTCCTCCCCATCCCTTCTCTCCCTGTGGCATCACTACCAAGCTGGCTTCCATGTGGCAGTCTTGACACCATTGCTGCAAACCATCTTAGCCACTTCCCACAGGATGGCTTTTCTTCCTCTCCCAAACCGGAGTCCCTCTCCCCGGCCATTCATTTGTTAAACCGATACTAGCAATCTTCCACAAGGTAACCCCCTGCTCGACTGTCTGACCACCTTAAGAAAGACGTGATCCAGTGGGTTTCTTTCCACTTTCCCTCCCCTCCTTCAGTACACTGTCCACCCTGTCCTACAGTGACAATTTATCTCTAGGTCGTGACCCCTGGCCCTCCTTTATGACATACAGTGTCATCTTCAGGAAGCACCCCCAGCCTGGTGGGTACCACGTCAGCCTCCAGAGCGCTTTGACAGCACCACTAAGGGAGCACTGCAGTCTGCTTCAGAGCAAAACACCGGACTTATTTTTGTGCACACATCCCAGAGTTCCCCACATGTGTGTAAAGAGAGTAATGTATCAAAATGCATATATGTGGTTGAGATACATTGATCTAACCTTTAAGGTTTATTTCATCTATAGCTCACCACACAAAACACATGTTGGAAAGAACATATGGTTCAGCAACCAACAGGGCATGGCTTGAATCTTTGTTCTACCTCTTCCCAGTTGTGTGGCTTTAGGCGACACAGTAATGCAGTCTTGGTGTGTTTGGCTTACAAAATGAGGTAGTAGTTAACATCCACAGAAGGTGAACTAAAGAAGACACTGGATGTAAAGCTCTTGAGTATCTGCAATATGGTATGAAAGAAGAGTCCTCAAACACTGCCGAATGCCGCTGGATACAGTTCTAGCTAGCTGGTTGTTGTTTCCAAATTTAACTTTTTCTTGATTCTGAATTTCACATCATGCATCTCAACCAACCACTCTCTACCCTTGCAAACCATCCCCCACCAGGATAAAACATAAAATTTAAAAGAAAAAAGAAGAAAACTCTCACTGTGGAAGCTGTAGCGTGGCAGACTGGGACACACAATCCCTGAGTTCATATATCACTACTCGCGAATGTTCATTGCAATGAGTTGCTCTGGTTTTGCAGTCTCTGGTTTTTGCTGCATCATCAATACTGGGCCCGCACTAAGGCTCCTCTTGAATATCCTGTTGTTGTCCTGTGTCATAGAGATCCTGCAGCTTTGGGTCTGCAGGGCTGGCCCCTTCATGTGCTCCAGCAGATCATAGATGGGTGGATGATGGGATAGGTCAACTCGTAGACCTAGCTCTGGGTCTGGGTGGTTTATAGGTTGGTTAGTTCTGGGTCTGGTGGTTGATGGGTTGGTCAGTCCCCCAGTTTTCCCTCATCTTCAACACCAAGATGAGCCCCCAGCACTACCCTGGCTAGGCTAGCTCATGCTAGTGAGCAGCAAGGGGCAGAGCTGTTTCTCCTGCTCTCCTGGCCTCTGATTGCCCACACCTACATCACCAGGGCAAGCTCTGCTGTGTTGCCTAGGCAAGGTGTTGGGGCCACTCTGCCCAGTATTGCAGCTGGTGAGAGGAGGCAGGGCCATTTAGCTAGCTATTGTATACCTTTCCACCTATCTGTCTGTCCATCTCATATACAATATACACACGTACATGGCAAAGAGGATTTAATCTTCCTGCAAAAATAAGGGCCGGAAAGTCTAGCTCCGAGCTCACATTGAACAGATCTTTTCTCTACAGCCCTTATACACACATACATTTCCATCTGCATTTGACATTAACTAATGCCTTCTTTCTTACTAATGGAAGGTTATTCGATGGTCAAGTATTACTTCATAGAAACATGTCTACCGTGCCTCGGTTTCATATAAAAAGCATGGGCGAAGTGTGGTTTTTATTAATAGGTCATTTCATCATTTTTTCCTCTTACCTCCTATACATGCACCAGAGCCAAGTCAGTTGGGGGAAAAAAGTGTAAGTGAAGGGCTACTTTCTCATCGTGCTTCCGAAGCACCTGATTCCAACACACTTATCTATCCACAACACACACACTACCCTCTTCCACAGCGTTAGATTCAGGGTGCAATGCCTGGCTGGACAATTTGCACAGAGAAGCCAAGAAGGTGAGATTAGTTTCAATATTAATCAGTAGGGGTGAAGGCTCTAGGAAAGCACCAGATCACCTTCCATGCGTTCAGTTACACAGGTGTCATCAGGAATGGAGCCTTACCACTAATTTGTGTAGAGCCACCGCCTTGACAATTGTCTGGGTCGCTTGCAGGTTCCCATGGGACCTCTTTAGTCAACAACTCGATCAGATGTAATCCATTCCTGACAATGGATACTTCATTTGGTGATGAGAGATGTCTAATTGGGGCTTGGTCTCCCCAGTTATTTGGTGAGTCCATTTAGATTTCTTAGATATATGTAAAAACTTTTAAGACCCTTCTACTGACCCAGAAACTGCTCGCAAAGGGAAAATTGGTTTTCTCCAATGGAGTCCCACTGGGTACACAAACCACACTTAAGGGCCAACCCAGCAGGAGACGGACAACAGAAAATGAACTTAATGGATAAAAGACTTGTGGAGATGGGTGAAATTCAAAACCCTGTACCTTTCTCCCCAATTAATATTGCTGATCCTAAAACAATTACAAAAAATAAAAATAAGATAAAATAAAATAAAAAGGACAGGTATGGAGAGAAAGGAGAAGTTCTGCTGAGGCACCAGGGCTTTTCATGAGCCCCTGGCTTCCCATCACTTCCTGTCTCTCCCACAGGTCTTCTCTCTATACTGAGTTCTCCAGCCTCCAAGTTGGAAGTTGGCGCATCTGAATGTTAAAATTCTCCAGAAAAAAAGGAGCTTAAGATCTGTCATGTGTGGAAGCTGGTAACCAATTTAGAGACAAAAAGGAGTATGCGGCCTTCTAATATATGAATGCAAATTAGCATTTAAATCACTGCACACCTTCTAATATACTAATGCAAATTAGCATTTAAATCACTGCACACCTTCTAATATACGAATGCAAATTAGCATTTAAATCACTGCACACCTTCTAATATACTAATGCAAATTAGCATTTAAATCACTGCACACCTTCTAATATACTAATGCAAATTAGCATTTAAATCACTGCACACCTTTGAGAAGTCAAAGTGTTTATTTTTGACATATTTACATACTTACAAAATTGATTTTATCCAATATATCACTCTACATAATATCACAAAATGAATACAATATCCTAGGAAAAAAATCTACATTTCATAATAATTTACGTTTAACTCAACAACTTTTACAACAGATTATCAATTTGGCTTCACAAATCACTGTCCTTAGTTTTAGTATAGTTTTGATTTTTTTTCTTCTTTTTGCCAAATAACAAGAGTAAACTAAAGGGCAGGCTGAAGTATTGAGTTGACCCTGAGTAACTGCTAATTTGCATAATTCAGAACAGGTGTAGTGTGTGCTTTCATTTGTTTTCTTACCTGCCTACACTTAAGATGGCAGCATCTTATCTCTAAAGACTGAGGAAGGAAGAATGAAAAACAACACAGAAATCAGTAGAAAGAACTTCCAGCTTCTAAAATGTTTCCAACTTCAGAAGTCCTTGATACAGTTTCTGTCCAGAGTTGCCTCAAATCTGAGGAGGGACCTGGGGCTGTGGCCCTTCAGGAGAACGCTTGCCCAGAGGAAATGAGGCTCTGCCTAGCATTGTTATAAATAAACCACGCTAGGGGAAAACAAGGAAAGCAACAAAAACTGAATCCTTGGAACTAAATAGTTGAACAGTCTTGTAAGGCTGATCTTAAATTTTATTTTCCTACTGATAAATACAACCACCACCACAAACTCGCTAAAAATGCCAGCGTGGAAGGGACACAAAAACAGGCAGGAGAAAAGGGCACAGGAACAGAAGGGCTGGGAAGGAAACCAGGGTTTTGGACCGCTCAGGCCTAAATGTCACCAGGCAGATTGAGCAGGGGAATCCTCAGAAAACAAGGGTCAGGGAAACAAGCCGGTAGAGTCAGCCTGCTCTGACATCCTCCAAAGAGAATTCTAGGCCAGAGAACCTGTCTACAGAGAGATCAGACTGGATCAAATAGTTCTCTCTTCCATCAGCCCGTCACTGTTCCTCCTCCCTTCCTCACAGTAGGCAGACTAGGTAACGACAATTATCTAGTTTCAGCCAAACCATGGCCTAAGTCTGCCACTGTTAATTAGGACTCAAGGAAACCATCACCCAATGAGATGTCAGTGACCCCAGTGATTCTACTGGAACGACCCTCTGAAACAGTAACTAAGGTAATGCAGACTCAACCAGACAAGGGAAAAACAGGGTGCCTTCAGGGTCTGTAAAACTTGCCTTTGGAGTATAATAAAATACTATTACCCAGGCAACGCCCCATCAAATGCTGCTAGACAAGACAGTTCCCCATGGTGTGTGTGTGTGTGTGTGTGTGTGTGTGTGTGTGTGTGTGTGTGTGTGTGTGTGTGTGTTGTGTGTGTGTGTGTGTGTGTGTTTTCCAGGGATTGACCCTAGGGCCTGACATCAGCTAGTGTTCCATCATGGCCTACATCCCCCGACCCAAAGGATAGCTCTTAAAAACAGCACAGCATCAAGTGGTAAAGAAAGACCCCTGCTTCTTATGCACGAAGAAGCAATGAGAGGCACTGTGGCCGATTTACTCTGGGCCAGGCACATCACCACAGCCACAGACTTCCTTCCTGTCTAACTAAGCACCACACACAGTGCTTGGGGATTAACAAACACCCACCTCAAAAGTAATAATTCTCCTTCTGGAAAAGTATGATGTCATTACTGGAAAGCACTATGGCACAGCACACGGTACATGGAAGGACAGAGGATGAGTGTAGAGTGCTAGATAACTCTGGCATCTACAGAACTGTATCAACAAGGAAAAGAAAGTTAAATTACATTTCAGTACCAAATTATCTTCACGAAGATATCTGAATTGCATATATAGAGTTTAATTGTGTAAGAAAATTTTTTACTTAATTTTGACTTACGTAAATCCCCAAATGGTAAAATATATTATTTCAGGGAGAAAAAAGCATTCGCTAAATGCAATGGATTAAATAAACTACACCGGATATAAAATCATTCCCTGGAAAACATCCATAAGAAATAAAGGCAGAAGGGCACAGTTAGAAAAGTCAAGCTGTGCTTAAGGCAAACCAGGAAACAACCTTAGACATACACAAGATCCAGTTGATCAACATCCAGCATGGGTGAGCCCATGAGTCCCGCCCCCAAACTGGGGAGCTATTGGCAGTTGATGGGTTCTGAGGGATAGTCAGTTTTCAAGGGTGTAGTCCCTCATAGGTCAACTGGTTGACAGCCTAACACCTATTTGGGCAGTACAAACTGGACTTGGTAAAGAGGACAAGAAGGGGAACATGGAGGGGAAGGGGTGGGAGACAAGTGTTATCAGAAACACTTCATGAACTTCTCAAATAATAAAAAAAGGAACTTTCACTAAAGAAAACACATACCATCCCAAGAGAAGGGGATCCCCTCTTAGAGTCTGGAGAAGGTGAGTAGATGCAGGAGGAACAGCTGTCATGACAGCCAACTTCCACAAATGACACAAGGGCTGGAGAGATGGTTCAGGGGTTAAGAACATTGATTGCTCTTCTAGAAGAACCAGGTTCGATTCCCAGCACCGATATGGTTGCTCACAACCATCTGTGACTCCAGTTTCAGGGTCTGATGCCCTCTTCTGGCCTCCCTGGTCACTGTGCACATGGTATATAGACATACAAGTAAAACATCAAGACACAAATTTTTTTTAAAAAAAATCTCAACAACAACAACAATAAAATCACAAATACATATCTTATCTAAAATAGATTTGAATGATCTGCCCTTTAGTTCTCACATAGCAATGAAGAAAAATAAAACGTTATTTTCTGATGTTCATAGTTATAGATCTGCAAAATGCCAAAGTTTAAAACAAAAAGGAAACAAGTCTAACTTCTAAACTATACATACATAATGACAAAAACTATCCATTCTGTTAATTTGGCCCATATTCTATGAAACACAAGGAACTGTGCACAACCCCCATGCCCCAGCAAGCATGTCAGGTTGGTTGTTGAGCATGTGCACTGCTCCCCGCAAACCTGAGATCATGTGCACACACAGATGACAACAGGGTTAACAGGGCAGGTAACACAGACATGTTCTTAAGAAACCAGAAGAGCCAAGAACAATCATCCATTTGTGAACATGGATTTCCGCGTTATAAATTTGGTATACTGAATTGTGCTGTAAATATATGTGTATATTCTGGGGGAATTAGGAAGTATGAAATCATGACAGTGAAAAGAGGATCTACTTCTTCTGTTTTACTGGAATGACACTGTGCCTTTATTTAATTGTTTATTCTTTTAAAAGGACAATTGTAAAAACTGTTGGATTCTCTGGAACTATCCAGTCTCCTCTAGCACAGAGCCAAGGGTGACGGCAGGTCTCCATTTCCCAGCAGCTGGTCTCACATGGGCCTGGGTGGCAGGCGCTGCTTATACATGCCCGCCAGAGCCTTGGCTGCGCTGTAGATCATCTGTCGGCGAGACATGCCAGTGAAAGCAAGGTGCCAATCAGTCCGGCTGACGTTTACCAAGCTCTTTTCCAGGACTTCCCCCACTGTCACCAAAAGGCCTGACCACCTCAGATTGTAGTCCTGGGGAGTCAGGCTTTGTGCCTATGGAAAAAGGAAGGTGAGTTACTTGTCACACACTGAAACAGCATTGGAACTCGCTATGTTACAGAAGACTCCTTGGTGTCTCGACTCTGCTTATTTTAATACAGATTATGACAAACCCTCAAGAGTATAAAGTTACAAGGGTGACTGCACAGGCCTACTGTGTTAATGATCTTAGCACACTCATGGGTCACACAGAACCTAATCTCCTCACAATTTACATTTTCAGCGGGGCTGAGTGCACATCCAGTGAGAACCCCAGCTTCTCACAACTCACGCTGAGGGCTTAAGCTCTAGTTCGACGTTCAGGGTCACTTCACGTTAGTAACAGGTTTCTGCTAAAATCATGTTTTTAGAGCCACAGAATTCCAAGCAGAGAGAGACTACATGTTGAGTCTTTAGCGCATTTAAGAAAGGATTTAGTAGTTCCTAGACAGTGTCTGCAAATACGAATAATACGAGTCAGCAGCTCGCAAACGGCACCCAGGCCAGGCCAGCAGCCACCAGCACTGTCGCTCCCCACCTTTACCCAGCCTGTATGAGCACCACTTCTCACACAGAAGTGAAGGGCAAACAGATTCAAGGGTTCAACAGCCGGGGCTGGTTTAGAGTCCAGAGAATATCTGCAGGCAGCATGGATCTGCACCCTGCACGCATGCCCACTACCTGCTTCACAATCACCCCAAGGGCTTCCCTTTACCTCCAAAACAAAGCGAAATGAAACCAACAACAAAAACAAAAACAATTTCTTAGGCTCAATTTGGAAACACTACAGATGATTACAAGACAAATAGTCAAGAGTTACATCAAATAGCTTCCCACCAACCCTGAAAGAGACAGTGCCATGCTCTGTACTACCAGCATTGCAGTGTGCTCCAAAGAGACAGCAGGTCTTCAAAGATCCTGAGAGCCTGCTCCTCACACCACAGAACCCATGGGAGCCTGCTCACACACCACGGAATCCATGGGAGCCTGCTCCTCACACCATAGAATCTATGGGAGCCTGCTCCTCACACCACAGAACCCATGGGAGCCTGCTGCTCACACACCACGGAATCCATGGGAGCCTTATCCTCACACACCACAGAACCCATGGGAGCCTGCTGCTCACACACCACACAAGCTCCACTGTGAGCATCGAGAACCATGTGCAGATCTCGCCCAAGGCATTAGTCAGTGATTTATTGCTGGGTGGTGCTCTTTCCCTGTCGGGCTAATGGAAGTGGTTGGGCTAAGTCACAGGAATCATGGCATGACTCCTAGACTATTAAAGACAGCAATTCTACAAGGCTCAATCTAATACTTTTGAATCAACAGTGGTAAAACTTCCATCTTCCTAGAAAACCTGTCATGTTATGGCCATTTTAAGTTTCATTAGCATAACAATATGCTAATATTAATGCCATATTAATCAGCTTAAAGCCTCTAACTGTCCTCCCATGAGTGCGCAACCTTCTGAAGAGAGCTTAGGTGCAAATAAGCTTCAGAGAACATCAAAACTCCAGGCATCTTTCCACACTGCAAACACAGGAAGGACCACTAAGCCCCTTCAGCAACTTTATGGCTACACATTAAACTGAAATGTAACTGCACACATATTTTCTCAGAGAACATCAAATGTCTTCCCATACCATCAAATGTCCATAATTTCAAATCATTGTAAAAGGGGGGCAACAACTAACTCATTGTACGATACTGAGACCTCAATGTCAGGCACAGTACATTTCGTTCATTAGAGAATTAAGAGAACATTTCTATAAAATATATCTAAGTACAAATCAGTTTGGAAACTGTCCAAGGGTACATCATTAGGTCTGTTTTCAGCCAGCTTATCTAAAGATATATTCCTATCAGTTACATTCTTTTAAAACTTTATTTTTACCTTGTGTGTGGGTATTTTTCCCGCCTATATGCTTACACCTGCCTGGATGCAGGTGCATCCCATGTATACCTGGTGTCTGCAGAGAGAACCAGATCCCCTGGAACTGGAGTTACAGACAGCTGTGAGCTGCATGTAGGTGCTGGGAATGGAACCCAGGTCCTTTGGAAGAGCAGTGTTCTTAACAACTGAGCCAATTCTCCAGCACTCATCCAAATGTTGTTTGTTTGTTATTTTGGTTCACAGAGACAAGGTGTGTAACCCAGACTCGTCTGGGACTTGCTCTGTAGAGCAGGCTGGCCGTAAGCTCACACAGATCTGCCTGCCTCTGCCTCCCAAGTGCTGGGATTAAAAGGTGTGCACTACCATGCCGGCTTTCATTTAACTTTTTAAATATTGACTTGTTACTAAAATGAACAACAAAAAAAGATGATCAGATCAAGGAGAAGGGAAATAGATAAAATAATACAAATGAAGATGAGATAAACAGGGACCGGGGACACGGCTCAACTGGTAATGACTACCGAGTAAGACAAGGGCCTGAGCACCCACTTAAGCCAAACGTGAAAACACCTGCCTGAAATCCCAGTGCAGGGGAAGTAGAGACAGGAGGATTCCTAGGACAACTAACCAGCCAGCCTCGCCTAACTGGTGAGCTTCAGGTCTGAGAGACTTGTTTCAAAATAACACAAAGCAGGGTGGAGAGCTCCTGAGACACCTGAGGCTGGCGTCCTCTGGTTTCCACACCGGCACACACGGGCACCTGCATCTATACCAGACAGCCACAGGTGAGCAAAGGAAATGAGAACAAGGAGTACATGTGAAATAGATTTAAAGGCCAGCCAGTTTTCTTCTGATTCCGGGGCCATGAACATAAAAAAAGGAAAATAACAACATGGTACAATCAGAAAACCGACAAGCACAGCAAAAGACAAAGAATCAAGGGCATAATCCTCACAATGAATATGGAGTGTCATGAAAAGGCAAAGAAACTAACCTGCTGCACAAACTCCAAAGGCACCGGTGTGGCTTGAGTAAAGGCTTCCAGGCGGATGCCATGCACCGGGTCTTCAACCACCAAGCAGCCGATGTCAAACCACCTGGAAGAGAAACGGAAGCCGCACACTGTTTACACGCTCGATAAAATGAGAGTGGACGGGGGCAGCACCCTGTTCACACGCTAGATAAAATGAGAGTGAAGTTACAAAATGGCAAAGCAAGTTCCCTCTCACTGTTCAGACTAAAGTACCACAGTCCCCAGAAAGAAAATGTCTAATTAGTTTGCACATGGACAAGCCATAAATGTAGAACTAAAATTACTTTATTGTCTTAATTTCAAGAAGGTAGAAAGAGAGTAACAAAAAAGGAAACAGAACTAAGGTGGGGGATGACAGGAATGGGGGTTCTCAAATACACAGCTGACTTACCAGAATATGCAAAGAGCCTCTTGCGGGTAATATTTTTAAATGATACTTGCTAAAATATGGGGAAATTTGTAATACCAACTCTCACCAGCATGCAACCATCTAACAATGTTACTAAATCAGGAAATAAACTCGTTCAGAGGAAACAACTGTGTGCTTGAGCCTCATGAACGTGAAACCTTCCAGTCACAGCTGTAGCCAGGAGCCAGCCTTTGAAAGCACACTCATGACAGATACTTAACCATAGATTATAAAACCCAAGGCACCAGGAACACACCTAAGATAACTGGGATAGCATCAGAATTCTAGCTCCCAGAAATATAAAACAACCCTGAATGTAAGCACTAAGGGCGCATGGACGAGGTTATGTTTGTTCAATGACTCCATCTTTTAAAAAATAAGTAGATTTTAAAAGCACAAAGAACCAAAAAAATGAATAAGGAAATAACACGTTTAAAAAAAACCACTAAATAAGACACAAGGCAGCATAGGCAACTCCACAGAATATTAAAGTGATACTTTGAAATGTCTCAATATTCACATCTTAAAAACATTTCAACTCGTGAGTACTAAATAATATTTATTACACTAAACTACTAATCAAAATCTCATATTTTGTTTTAACAAAGTCTCGTTCAAGAAAGTGCAGCCAAGCTCAGCTATACCTTGTTTTGCCTCGTTCTGCCTGCTGTGGGCAGTGTCCATCCGGATACTGCACTGACCCAAGTGGAGACTGCACCTTTGTGTCCTGAGAAGCTGCCCTACAAGCCCAGCAGTCTCTAAGCCACACACATCAGAAGTCCAGTCAACCTCTAAAAGCACCACCTCCACCAGACACTGCAACTGGGAACCTGCTTTCCCATCCCCTCTGTGAACCTGCAATCCCTGCAACGTGCCCAACGCCCTTCCATTTCGGTCCCTGGCCCTGCAGGCTAAGGGAACTTTCAGATTTCCCTCTTCTTCATAAAGTCCTTTAACAGGATCACAACTGGGGCCAGGAGTGGGGAGAATCTCAGCTGATCACTTTTGGTCACTAGGGATCTCCATCTTTTCTTCCCGTGTATAAGACAAGGTGAGAGGAACGTGATGGACTGTGGTCCCAAATATTTCCCAGCACAGAGAATGGTTCACACTAGATTCAGAAGCCACAAAGAGACCGCCTACCATCACCAGTCAAGCCACAATGAAGTTGATGCTTAACACATTGTAATAACATTTTTGTGCACTTAACATGTCCAAAACTAACACCAAAGTCTAGACCTGTTCATCTCAGAATACTTTCACTGGCATTATTCTTACGTGGAAGAAGACAACAGGCTAATTTTTCCAACTCTGCACGAACGAACAACAGTATCTGAAGAGCACTAACCAGGTCTATATGGTTCTACTTCTTTTACCTGGCAAGCACATTTCGAGATGATTTCCCCTTTAGCTGATTGCTCTCCCTGGCAGATGTTTCCAGCTCAGTAGAGGCCACATTTTGCAAATTATGGTTACAAAATGCTAGGCAACAAGTAAACAAAAAATTAACACAACACCGTGAGATTATAAATGAAATTAGAATTCACCAAAGCACGGCTGTTTATTAAAAAGTAATTCAGCATATCCAAACAGGCTTTCCCATGGGGAAAAAAAAATCTATTAAAAACATAGAGACATAGAGCCCTCAAGAACAATGCTGAACTGTGCTTCCAGAGGCGTTGTAAAGCTACGCACACAGTACTATGCATCTCCAGCCTGTGTGTACCATCAAGTCTTCCTGCCCATCTTCCACCACTGTGAGTCACACGGGAGCAGTGTGCTTACTCCCAGCGCTCTATTAGACCTGGCCAGGCTGACGCGTAGTGTGTTTCCTACATTCAGTCCTAACGTATCAAGTGGTTGTCAGCACAGCTTGAGAGGCAGGCATCGCTCTGCACTGCTCAGTTACAAGAGAGAAGTAAGGACAGAGAGCCAGCTAAGCACGGGACAGTCCCACTATCGGAGCAGACTCCCCACTCTGGCTCAAAACAGGAGGCACCTTCTCTAGGTGTTCCATGTGAGGACCTAGACACTCCAGACACGGCTGTGTTGATTCCCAGGGTGCCCTGCGCCTCTTACTTGTCGGGCAGCAGCTCAGCGATGAAGTTTTCCACTGACACAGCAGTCTGCTTCTCGTGGATTGCGCCGGTCCTTCGCAGGCTGTCTATGCGTTCCTGGGCGCCCTAGAGCAAAAGCAGCGCAGGTTGTCAACCGGTTTTTAAAACAGTATTAATCTTAGATATACTATTCTTAGCCATACAGTACATGCAGGTATTGAACACAATACACTCACCTTTAATCCCAACACTTGGAAGGCAGGCATATCTCTCTGAGTTCAAGGACAGCCGGGTCAACAGAGTGATTGCCAGAACAGCCAAAGATACACAGAGAAACCTAGTCTCAAAAAGTTTGATCAAGGAAGATCCCCTGAGAAATCTCTGGTAGGAATAGAAGCCTAGATGTCTGAGTTCTACATCCAGAACAGTTTCAAGACTGCTAGCTGAGATGATCAAGCCCCACAGCATACTCCAGTCAGGATTTGATCATAATTCTAAATTTTCTTTAGGTCCCATAAGATTACCAGTGCCCTCAGTCAGTAGCAAGTAGCCTGGAAAACTACGCCCACATCCCCCCTCCCAAAAAAACCCTGAATTATGAATGTTTGCCTTTGTTTAGAATGTTGGTTACAAGTTGTTATGGATAATGGTCAGGAGAAAATGTAAACAAAGGATATTAGGTTCAGAGTTCTTGTGTTTTTTTTTGTAAAGGGGGGGAGTGCTGTGGGACAATGGTCTTTTATCCTGTCACTTGTATTATTTTTGATAAACACTGATTGGCCAGTAGCCAGGCAGGAAGTATAGGCGGAGCGACCAGGCAGGAAGTATAGGTGGGGTGAGGAGAAAGATTCAGTCTGCAGTTGTTACCAGTCGCAGAGGAAGCAAGATGAGAATCCCTCTCTGACAAAAGTACCAAGCCACATGGCTAACACACACAAGAATAATGGGTCAATGTAAGATGTAAGAATTAATTAATAAGAAGCCTGAGCTACTAGGCCAACCCGTTTATAATTAATGTAGGCCTCTGTGTATTTCTTTGGGACTGACGGCTGTGGAACTGTGCAGAACAGAAACCTTAGTCAACACTCACTGACCCTGGACTGATAGTGGGCAAACCTGTATGGGACCAAATTAGGTCCACTGAATGTGGGGGACAGTTGTGAGGCTTGGGCACTCTGTAGGGCACTGGCAGTGGGACCAGGACTTATCCCTAGTGTTTGAACTGGCATCTAGGAGCACATTCTTTTTGGAAGGATTCCTTACTCAGCCTAGATATAGGGGGAGGGCCTTGGTCTTACTTCAAAGTGAAGTATTAGACTTTGTTGACTCCCCAAGGGAAGTCTTATCCTTTTAGAGGAGTGGATAGGAAGGTGGGGTGTGGGAAGGTGAAGGAAGTGGGAGAAAGGGAGGGAGTGGTAATGGGGAAAGATATGTAAAATGAGAAAAGATTGTAGTATTAAAAAAATCCTAATAAAATGTTGCCACCATTTCAAATGGTGCCATGTGTAATACTTAAGTGCTATCTGAGGCTAAGCATAGGAGGGCTCTGAAATACTCTAGGAGAAAAACGTGTGTGCTAAATAAACTGCATCCCAACAGGGGTTACAGGACTGCTGGCTATGACTTTATTATAATGTATATACATACCAGCATCTATTTGACATATAGAGCTGTAGCTAAACAGAATCAAACACAACAAAACTTCTATGTTGACAGCCTGGCCAAAAACATTGTGGCCAGAGGCCCACAGTGACCTAATCCTTTTTCCCTTCACAGCAAGAGTACCATAATAACTAATATGGTGTGCAGCAACCTCATAGAGAAAAACTACAGCAAACTATAGTCTGCCTTGCAAACAAGACAGAATGATGGAATAGAAACAAGAGGAGACTCTACAACTGGTGTCAAGCTTTCTCATGTGAGAAAATAGAAGGGCAGAACTGCCACTGACTGAGACTACATATAAGAAAAAGGGAAAGTTTCATTTTAGGCATACTGAGCTTGGAACATTCAAGTAGAGTTGTCAAAAAGGCAACTTTTACATAAATTCAAAATTCATGAACAGTTTTAGCAGTTATATGAAGCTGCAATTATCAGCATAAGATGCTGGCTAAGGCCAGGGATGACATGAGGTCAGCAAAGGAAGTGTATGGAGACAGAGGCCAAGAGGAAGCTAGAGAGAAAAACAAGGTGTACACCCAAAAGCCACAGGGAGACAAACAGACTGAAGTAAAAGTCAGGCATGGTGCTGCAGGCCTATAACTCCAGAACTCAGGAGTTCAAGGCCAGTGTTGGCCTCAAAGCAAGTCTGAGGCCAGCCTGGCTATCGAAAACTCTATTGAAACAACAGAGAAGATGACCACCTGGCTCAATAGTTCCTGACCAACCAAATATACAGTGAGCCTATTATTGGTGGGCTTTAAGTGCACTCTGATTAGGACAGGAAGTGAGGAAGTGGGGCTAGCCAACTGGAAACCCAACAGAGAATTGGAGAAAAATATTCAAAATTCTTACAGGAATTTTACTGCAGAAGGAAGCAAGCATGATAGACTGATACAGGGGAAGTGAGGTCACAGAACCACAGAGAGGAAGTGAGGTCACAGAACCACCGAGGGGAAATGAGGTCAGAGAACCACAGAGAGGAAGTGAGGTCACAGACCCACAAAGAGGAAGTGAGGTCACAGACCCACAGAGAGGAAGTGAGGTCACAGAACCACAGAGAGGAAGTGAGGTCACAGAACCACACAGGGGAAGTGAGGTCACAGATCAATACAGGGGAAGTGAGACAAAAGAATCTGTTGGGATTTTCCTTCCCCTGATTTAGGATAGGAAAATGTTTGTTTGGATGCCATCAACAACTTTATTTGTTCTTGAATGATTCTGTCTTTGTAACAATGTGACAGAGAGTAGTGTGTGTGTGTGTGTGTGTGTGTGTGTGTGTGTCTACTGGGACCAAACAGATATTATAATTTCATTAACTGACTTGAAAGGCAATACTAAGTTACAAAGATTCCTTTCAAGATCATCTATTCTTTTTGTTCTTTCTTAATGAAACTGCCATCCTCCTCCAATAATCAAAACCTAATTGAGATTTATTTAATTAAAACTCCTTTATATCCCTCATAGCATTAGAGTGTTGACTAACTAAGGATAAAGCTGGTACTTCATAATATAAATCTGCAGTAGTCCCCCACAGACCACAGGATCCTTATCACAATTATGGGCAAACTCTGGAAAAGCTTTTGCACTCACCTTTAATCCAGCTGCATAGCCTACTGGCTGTGGGGCGATATTGGACTGTCCAGCTTCCCCCACAACCACAGCTAAGCCAAAGACTTCCTGGAAGGCATCTCGGACAGCAGCCACTTTCACTTCTTTATTTGAGGTTACAACAATATCCAATTCACCTCCAGATTCTACAGGAACCAAAAGGAACTTCAATTCCAAATTTAACAGTAACTTTCTAGTAATTACTACCATATCATAAGCTTACACTGTATTTACTGTTACCAGCCTCATACATGTGAGCTAGGCTGACAGAACCTTACCCACCATAACAAAGCTAAGCACTATTGTCAGGACTAAAACCCAGGTCAGACACAAATCCTCTTTTTATCACACCTTCTGATCAAACTACCAACTTCCCTTGCATTTTAAGGATGGGAATTCAGCACATTCTCTGCAGTCTCTCTCACAAGCCGAGGCTGGCACACACCTCCTACTGGCTCCAAGTCACCTGTGGTAACGGGAGCACAGTTCTTCAGTATTCTATGAACACTCCAGAACTCATTAACTCTGTCTGAAGCACAGTCCTCTACAGTCAAACAACCTTAGGAGAGGGTACCAGTAGGAGAGTTCAACAGCTGAATTCTACGCTTTCTCATTAACCAGCTTCATTACCTGAGGAAGACAAGGCTGGTTTCTTTGTAGGAAAACACCTGCCATCTCTGTGGTCTTGCTCTAAGAACTGACTTCTAATATAGGATGCCCAATGGAACAGCAAGAGCTCCAAAAATGCTCATTTCATAATGTCAAAGATATACACAAGAAGTAAAGAAATATATAATTATTATCTCCAACTAGATTGGTATGGATATGTAAATATGAAAATAAATACATGGAGTAAAGTCAAATTTATGAGTCCTTTGGATGGTTACAAACATAAAGAATTCTTTGGGTTTTTACATTTGTTTGTATTTTGCTGATTTTTGAGACCATGAATTTGTCATACTAAGAAAAGGTACCAAGCCACATGGCAGAGCACAGATAAGAAATGTGGATTAATTTATAATGTAAGAGCCAGTTAGTAAAAAGCTTAAGGTATCAGCTGAGCATATATAATTAATATTAAGTCTCTGTTGGGAGAAGCTGCTGGAACACACAGAAAAGTCCACCTACAAATGGTGCCCAAACATCTGACACCTACATCCACCTAAGACCTGAGAAAGCTTCACAAAGATTCTAAACACACAAAAATGAAGCCACATGTGGCCTCCTACTCTCAAGTCTTTCATACTAGCCGAGAGCACTGACAGAGTGAGCCCTGCCAGCACGCCATGAACAAACCACACGGCGGGTTTAAGTTTTATCATGCAAACAAAAGATTACAGACAGGAAGTAAAGACAGATACAGATGGAAAAAAAAACCTAAATGGGCTACAATGTGTCAATATATACATAAGCTCGTGAGACAAAAAGAAATGATATAGATAGTCATAGAAAAACTAGTTTAAAAATAATAAAATATTCAAAGAAGGAATAAAGTAATATAATGGTAAAAATGCAGGCAAAGATGGAAAATACATGGAGAGTCTGGATCCTGTATGTTATTGTTGTCTTTGAATTTTCTGACTGCTGATGAATGAATGACAACTGCTAAGACACACCGCATTATGGAAACTGCTGGATTAAACCAACCTATATATTTTAAAAATATCTTGACTTCAAAATGGAAGCAAAAAGTGTGTTGCTTTGGGGTAGAGGCTGTGAACTCATTCCCAGTTGATACGGATCAGGTTTGATCTGGGAAGATCCCCTGAAAATCCTGACTACAAACATAAAGTAAACCTTAAAAAAACCTACAAAACACATAAACTATATTTTATCTGCTCAAACTAAAAAAAAAATCATCGTTGACTAACTTGTGTAAAACACAATCTATATTTGTATTAATACAGATATGTATGTTACCTTTAAAAGTTCATGTATTTTTCTGGATGGGAGGTGGTGACGCACACCTTTAATCCCAGAGGGAAAAAAAAGCTAGACAAAAAGAGTTAAATTCAAAGATCTCTTTCTAAAGGAAAAAAAGGCCAATATGATATAAAAATGATGAAATTAAAAAGGTAGATTATTGAATCTACTTTAATTCAAAAGACAACTATTAATCTCAAAATAGTTTACATTGGTATGGATTTTGGTTTAATGGCACACATTTAAGGTTAATTTTGTTATACTGTATGTGTGGTTTCTACTCTTGTTTGGGGAATTGTGGTTATATCACTCATTAAAAAATGTAATGTATAATTAAAGTACAAGTTAGTAGTTAGTTATCTATAATAATCACACTTGTAGCCATAGTAGGTATGTTTTCAAGGTCATATGCAGATATCTTTAGACATATAAACGGTCTTCAAACACTTCAAAGATCTACAGAATGTGGCATTCAATATATTTAATAACCTAAGGCTTTTCGTGACAGTGAAATATATCTGCTCCTGACAGCAACAATTTTCTTCAAAAGAGGATGATGGACAATGAAGAAAACCCATATGGAGTTTGTTTTCTTTATGGCAAAAGCTATCATTTGGGGAAAAGAAACTGCCCTTGCCTTAATTTCTGAGAGTATGAACCAGCAGGACAAAAAGGGCGACTGCCAAACTTAGCCAAGACAAGGTAGGACAGTCCTTTAAAACTCCGTTTCTCAAAAATGTCGGTCAGATATACTAGGCATGTACGATGCCCCAATATTACAAAGAACTTGGGTGACTGTCCAGGTAGTCAGATGTCCCTGTCCTTAAGTAACATTATACCCTTCTGGGTTCTTTGAGGGAATTAAAGATTAAATAATTAAAAGATTTCCTTAGTCATGATAAAAAGGTAAATTAGGTATAAATCTTTAGACTCACAAAAGTAAGATAGACAGTATTTTTCTCTAAATTTGCCAAATACAAACGAACTAGCTATTATAATTATAATTCTTACTTGATAACTAGTTTTGTTGTATATAATTTTACTAAGTTAAAGTTAAAACCACCCTTTCTAATTAGACAGAAAGGAGGAAACGTGGAAGATGCCTTTACACTGTGTGAATTTATGTCACTATGATTGGCTTAATAAAGAAGCTGACTGGCCAATAGCTGCATGAGGTAGAGGTTAGGCAGAACTTGCAGACAAAAAGAACACAAAGAGAAGAAGCTGAGCAAAGGTACCAAGCCACGTGGCAGAGTATAGATAAAAAATATGGGTTAATTTATAAGTGTAAGAGCTAACCCTAAGAAATATGGTTTAATTTAAAATGTAAGCGCTAGTTTATAATGGTATATCATTTGTGTTTTAATAAATAAAGCTTGCCTGAAGATCAGAGTGCAAAGCAGCCACATTAGTCAGCCATACAGGCCAGACAGTAGTGGCACACACCTTTCATCCCTGTAGCCACACTAGTTAGCCAGAGAAGCCAGGTGGTGGTGGTGCATGCCTTTAATCCCAACACTAGAGAATATAAGAAGGGAGGAAACAGGTCTCATGCTCAGTCTCAGTCTGAAGATTTGTGGAGGCAGGATCACCCATTTTAGTGTGAGGTAGAGGTAAGAGCCAGTGGTTGGCCGCTTTGCTTTTCTGATCTTCAGCTTGAATCCCAATACTGTCTCTGGGTTTTTATTATTCATGCTACACTAGTTAGTAACAAGCTTAAGCTCTCAGCTGAGCATTTATAATTGAGTCTTTATACGGTTATTTGGGAGCAGCTGCCGGGACACACAGAAAAGTTCACCCACAATCAAATTACTCCTTCCCTTTTCCAAAGTTCATACTATGAAGTTCTAAAACTTATATGATGATGATTAAGCAAAAGATAAATTAGTTAGGCAAAACTCAGGCTGAGAATGAACCTGAATTAAGAGCACAGGAGGAATTTCTATCAGTTACACGACAGAGAGGGACTGAAAGTACAATTGTGAGTGAAACGGACGAACGCGTTAGGAACGTGGCCGACACTGGGCTCCGTTCTATACATACTGATGTAGGGAGCCATGCCGGGGTCCAGCGTCGTGATCATGCTCTCTACCGAATGCTTGGTCTTATCAAGCACAGATCTCACCATAGGATTCCCAGCAACGCCCTGGACAAAGCAAGATTCAAATGTTCAGTTCAAGCAAAGAATACCAGAATACCTTGACTTTCATAAACAGGACAAAACTTTTTTAAAACTTTATTTTTGAGAATTTCATCCATGAAAGCAATTAAGTGTGATCATTCTACCCCCTTTCCCTCTCCAAATTCCCGCACGTCTCAACACACTACTCTCAACGTCATGTCAATTAGTACTGCACATATGGGTACGGATGTGGGGACATCCCCTGGAGCACAGGCAACTTGCCAGTGGTCACCTCCTGAAGAAAAATGATCTTCCCTCCCTCAGCTACTGTTTACTGCCAATGCCTCCTCCAGGTAGAGCCTGGAGCTCCTCTACCACATCTACGCTTAAATGTTTGTCACTCAAGAGTTGCACAACTGCTCACAGTGTTGGGAATAAGAGATGAGCACTCGGCCCGCAATGGGACACCTGTATCAACCACACTACTACCCAGGAGCAGGGAACATCACAGAAAAGGAGGTGGGAAAATCGTGACAGGCTAAGGTTGAGAAAGAGTGTTATGAAATGGTGTCTCCCAAACATGGCCGGCTACTGCAAACTGTGCTCACAACAGCTGTGGTTACCGGCGAGACCAACACAGGAAACTTTTCTTTTTAAGTTTCCCAGGCATCGGTACACCAATTTTTAAAAAAAAAAAAAATGTAAATGGTACTTTTGGAATCTCTGAGTAAAATGAGGTCAATCACTGTCAAACTCCTACTACGATTCTAAGAAGTGCTCTTGGCTTCTTCCCTTCACACAGAAAGCAGGCCAGGCAACCTGTGCAGGGCTCTGGAGCAACACTGCTCAAAGTGTTAGTCTGAAAAGTGTGCTTCAGTTATAAATACATTTATAGGAAGATTTGTCCCTCGGGGTTCCAAATGAGGACTGCAGCCATGTGTCTATATAAGGCCACACTTTGTTCCTAAAAAAATGAAGGCAGTAAAAATATATTTCTCACCTTTATCCCTCAGAATAGCTCCTGACTGCCTTAATGGATAACTTTGTCCTTCACATCTTCTACCCAAGCTCCTTTTCTTGTTGTCCCCATTCCCAAACCCTCTTCCTTAGGTGGCTTTTCCTTCCGGATTCTTCAGCCCAACAGCACCATGAGCTGTCAGGCAACCTCAGGATAAAATCATGTTTGCTACTACTGTGACAAGTCCCAGAGAGTGGACTTAAAACTAGCAACCGACAGTCTCTTTACAAAGCAGGAAGAAGGCTGTAGTTTCTATATAAGAAAATATTTCACAGCATAGCGAAACATAAAAGTGTAGAAAGAACAGATTCCTGAAACATGACCATATTAACCACTTAGTTTAAAACTATGATTAATGTATGTAATGAAACTGAACGGCTTCTCTGCAGAACCCTGGGATGAAGTTGACAGAATGAGTTCAAAACTCTCTTTTCTTAAGAAAAAAGTGGAAGGACCAGCAAAGTGAATGTCAAAAGAAAACATTATTAGAGGCTCACAGAGCCGGAACCGGAGCACACAGCAAGCATTCAGCACGCATCAGTGGAATGACCAAGCCTAGGTACAGTTTAAATGGTGTGCTACCATTACAGAGCCAGGTTCAATGGGATAAAAGACAAAGACTGACATTAATGTGTAATTTAGTAAACAAAATAAGGGGGATATCAGGTCGCTGAGGGAACGACATCATAATACTCCATTAAGAGGCTGGAAAACACTTAAATTTCATCTCTGCTGTACACGGTGTACTGACACACATCAGCTACACGGAGCTGCTCAGGATTAGAACTGAAGTGGTTAAAAAACCTAGATGGAATGCAAAGGTATTCTTTCCGCACACAGAACTGAAAGAGATGCACAGAAATGACTTCTCAACACAAGCACTTTTGTGAGAAAAAAGCATAATAAAATTAAAATGCAGATTAAAATGGAAAAGGCCATAACGTGTACATCTTAAAATAGCATTGCTTTAACCAGAGTTCTTAACTAACTCCCTTAGAGATGCAAGCCTCCCAACTTCAAAGTGGGTAAAGATGAACAGAGAATACAGACAACAAAATTTTATGGAGAAAAAAAAGGCCAAAATTAATAGCAAAGAAATGAAAAATTAAAACATGGTTTCAAGGTTGGAAGTTTGGCTTATAAAGTAACACAGTTGCATAGCGTAAGGACCAGAGTTGGGATCCCCAGAACCCACACAAATGGGTGTGGTGGCCATATATAATCCCAATGCTCAGGATGGAGAGTTGGAGCAAGCTGGCAAGCCAGGCCAGCTCAAACTACAAGCTCTGGATACAGTAAGAAAGTGGACCTCAATATATATGGTAGACATCACTCATAAGCCACTGTGTTTCAACCCAAGGACTCCCCTCCCTCTCTCTCTCTCTCTCTCTCTCTCTCTCTCTCTCTCTCTCTCTCTCTAACGCACACATACTCAGGCACACCAAAAAAAAAAAAAAAGGTTTCAAATGTTTTTGTCTATTGAATCAGAAAAAAAACAGTATTTCAAATTAACATCCTTTGCGACGTGTGAGCAATGACGGAAAAACATGTGCTGGTGTGGCTGCTACAAGCCAACATGCAGGAAGTTCTAGGGCATCACAGGGCTTTCATCAGGAACTAATGATGTCAGAGATGCCCAGCAAGATGTACATACAAGAGTGCTAAGTCATTTTATTTCTAAGAATTAGAATCAGAAGGGACCGCCGTATGGCTCAGCAGCTGCATCATGTTAATCAGGCCTAAGGGTGCAGGCCTGTGATCCTGTTACAAGCCAGAATGAGGCAGGAGGACTGCAAGCTTTAGGCCAGCCCGGGATACTAAGTGAGCCTTTCTAAGACTGAGAGTAAAAAAGAGAGCTGGGGATCAGGCTAGTAATGAAGTGCTTACCAGTGTGTGTAAGGCCCCGGGTTCAGTCTATACTACCCCCAAAAACAACAAAAAAATGTACATGTTTACACATTTTTCTCAATTAAAGAGAGTAAAATGACTTAAAAACTTACAACCAGATAATAGTAATAACAGATTTATAAAATAAAACATGATTATGCAGAACCCAGCACCATGTAAGAAGCAGAGCGCTGCAGCACGTGTCTGAGAGCCCTCGCACTGGACGGAGCACAGATGACAGGATCACTGGCAAGGTGCATGGAAAAATTCCAATTTAGTGACACACACACACACCTGTGCACATCCGTCCATACATACAAACATATGCAGACCCCAAATACACAAGAAACAAAGACAGACAGACAACTTTACAGCTGGGAGGACATTAATGAAGTCTTCTAGAAAAGACAAAGAACACAAAGCCCACACCACCAATCCATCTGGATTCTATTAAGAGAATGAGTACATGGGTAGACACACATAGACAAAAGATAAGCATCAACTACAAAAATCTGGCCGTAAGGGGCTTGTTTTCCCTTACGCCATACTGTGTTCTCAGAGCACTGCCTTCCTACCCTACACTGCCTTTCTCTACTGGATACCCTGTCAGCCTCACAACTGAACCGTGATTTGAAAGACAAACACCCTTACCTTGATAAAGCCCCAGATCCCACCGGCAGGTGCCTCATCCTGGCCTCTAATAATTCTAGGATCTTCCTGCTCCTCGGGGAAAGTAATGGCTGATGTGGTTCCAGGTCCCGGTGCCAGAGATGTCATACTGGCTTGCTGAGTAATGGGGGCTGGCAGAATACCTAGTCAATGGCAAAACATTTAGTTGGGTCATTTATTCCACAAATGTTTTCCTATAAAAAGATGTATCATATGAGAAGCTCAAGACAAATCCACCCACAGAACTACTGAAGCACCTAAAGATGAAGTTATTAACTCAGACCTCTATAAACAAGATGCAAAAATCCCTCAAGAGGTATTTTCTCCTTTACACAGGTTTATACCAAGTGTCCTGAAAAACAACAAATACAAGCACACATACACACACTCAGTGTCTGTGTGTGCATGTTCCTGTTTGTCCTATTCAGCATCTGGATGACAGGTGGACTTCTAATCTCCTTAATCCATAAAAATAATTGAGTACTCAGCCCATCATTTAAAAAAAAACCATCAACAATCACCATATATATTCCATATACTTCCAAAGGAAAACTTGGACCCACTGGGGCTGGAGAGAAAGTCCAGCAGCTGATAGCACTGGCTGCTCCTGCAGAGGACCCAGGTTCAACAGCCGTATTAGATGACTTCACAACAATCTGTAACTCCAGTGGTAGCTGATAAAACAACTTCCTGGCCTCCTAGACTGTCTGCATGCATGTGCGCATATGATGGCCATACACACACTCACCCACACACACAATAAATAAATCTTTTTAAAACACATGTAAACACAGGTAAACATGTAATGTCTATGCTCCGTAATAAATTTTTATTTGGGAAGATAGATAGGTCAATTTGGATACTAAATAATCAAAGCTAAAGTGCTCCTTACCCTAAAATCATGAACAGGAGACAACAAAGATTGGGTCTTGATAATTTGTTTCCATAACCATACTAAAGAAGGGGACTGAGAGAATGTAGTTGGCCTAGGAAAAGAAATGGCCTAGTATCACCACTTCTGGCACATGGGACTGGCTACCTAAAATGTACTCCCTAGGGAAGTTGGTTCTCTTGGTTTACAACCTGCAGCCTATCAGTAAGTAATAAATATTAGCATGGAATATGATAAGTCTTTCTCACACCTCAAATGTCAATCATATATCAATTTTTATACCACACAAAAATCACACAGTAAGTTATACTATTTTTACTGTTAATAATTTAAGTGGCAAAAAGATGAGCGTGGGAAACTCTGGAAGTCAGAGTGAGCCTAGATCATGAATGTCGAGAAAGCAAAGCCCCAGGAGCAGCAGGTGCCCAAATCTACCCATAAACTAAAATAGTACTATACCATGCACCTCAGTCACTGTCTAGTAAACAAAGCACAGCACAGTACAACTCAAAGCTGGCACACGACAATAAAGCGCCAAAGGCAGCTGTGTACTGAGGAAAGTAAGAGATCACCTGTGACTGGGGGCGCGGAGAAGGACGGCATCAGCGGTGTCTGGGGCGCTCTCCCGGCATGGCCCCTTGTGATGTCGTAAGCGGTACCGACAGAAAATCCTGATATAGGAGGACCCGAAGGTGGCGCAGATAGAAGCGCACCGGAGGCAGAAGTCGCAGGTGGGAAGGAGGATAAAGGCGGGCTGCTGAAGGCCATGGCAGGGGACGGAGACACAGAGGGCAGCACCGAAGTGCCACTCAGGGAAGCTGACGGAGCTGTAGACAGCGGCACAAAAGGAGGGGGTGCTGATGGCTGCACAGGGGGCAGGGATGGCTGAGGCGTGGAATAGGCATGTGGTGTCAGGGACTCCATCCCAGACACATTGGGAGATGAGAAGGAACTGGTTGCAGCTAGAAAAAAAAAGCAGACAGAGAGGATAAACACACAAGGCTGAAAAAGCTTTTCATCTCATTTTCAAACTTTCACTGCTTGGGAAATTCCTAATGTGGTAAGCCAAATCTTAATAATTAATTTTAAAGGTGTAATTTCCAATGCATAATGCTTGTACCTGAGTGCAGGCCCCGTGCTTATCCACCGGATAAACAGCGTAACTCAAGGATGGCACCGTCCAAGAGCAGACCTTCCTTTTCATTTTTGTTTCTTAGACAAGAAGGTCAGTTTTCAACCCCGATTCGAACATAAAAACCTAGACACTAACACCTCGAAAAGATTAATCCCCACAAAGTCCTAGGACATCAGAGACGAGAACTCTGAAGGCCGCTAGGTCTGCAGTGACTGAGCAGAGAGCAAGCCTGCTAGCAGCAAGCGTCAGCCTCCTTGCTTGTTCAAGACTATTGCTGTGCTGTGCTTAAGTTTAAAGAGCTACTTCTTTGAACACAGACAAGACTAGCGAAGCAGGAACAGTCATCTAACTGATTCAGAGAGACCAGAGTCTTTCCCAGCTTCTCCAACCCAGCAGAGATTAGGCACAACACCCACCTAAGTGAACCTCAGTGGAGGGCATGGTGGCGGCCAGGACTGCAGGGTTCAGGGGAGGGGTTCCAGGTGGAGTGGTCTCTATTCCACTTTCTTCCATCATCTTCCCTCAGTTACGGTGGCCTGCAAAGACAGAAAAACATGATAAGCTTGCACAGGGGTGGCAGCTCACGTAGTTAGAGAACAATTAAGGATGATCAGAAAGAAGCAATCTGTCTGTAATCCTTATAATACAGCAATATCTAGATGAAGGGTTTGTCACAGCTCCTCAGAGCTGGAGAGATGACCCATCAGGTGACAACACTTGTGCTCCTGCAGGGGACCCGAGTTCAGATCCCAGTGCCCAATCAGCCAGCTCACAACTACCTGTGCGGCAGTTTCAGGGTATCTGACCCTCTCTTCTAGCTTCCAAAGGTACCCATACACGTATCACACACACATGTGCATACATACAATATTTAAAAATAGGTTCTTTTGGTATCTGACAAAAGACTCTTTAGTGCTGTGTGATATTTTGATTGTGTTCTAACAAATAAAGCTTGCTTGTAGTTAGAGGGAGGAGCCAGCCACTAGGTGACCAAAATTAACCATTGAGATTTGGAGGACTAGACAAATAAGGAGATAGGACATAGTAAGGTGGAGCTAAGAGAGGATCTCTGGCCCCTTCTGGGGGAAGGAGGGGAAGAGATAGGTGACTAGTGGCTGTTCCCCTGCTTCTCGGATCTTTCAAGTTCTTACCCCAATATCTGACTCCCGATTTTTTTATTGATAAAGAATAATTAATTAAGCCGGGTGGTGGTGGCGCACACCTTTAACCCCAGCACTCGGGAGGCAGAGGCAGGCGGATCTCTGTGAGTTCGAGGCCAGCCTGGTCTAGAAGAGCTAGTTCCAGGACAGGAACCAAAAAAGCTATGGAGAAACCCTGTCTCGAAAATCAAAAATAAAAGAATAATTAATTAAGGCTTTAGTATAGTCTTTGGGTCTTGTTCATTTCTGTGTGTAATTTATTTTGCAACCATTTTTATAACAAAGTTTAAATAAATTAAAAAAAACACTGCATGAAACTAATGCACAAATATTCTGTGACAAGTCCATACACATATTTTACAACTTGGAAATAATTTTATGGTAGCCATTTCATTAATGAAGCTATATATTTCAAATACTAAAGTGCCAAGCTAGTGTGGCCACTTGAGTCCCGTTAAGAGTCACATGCCAGTTTCAATCAAATTGCTTAAAATGCAAACATCTAATTTAACTTTGAAACTCCACATCTTCCCTCACCAAACATTCTACGTGGCCTACTCTACTGACATTTCTTTTTAAATGTTAAATTTGCTTGACTTTACAAATGCACTCTCTTCCCTCAATACATTCCATGTTGTCTATGCCTATTAACATGTTTTTAAAAATCAGGAAGTGTTCAGCTTTATAAACATGTTAGCTTCCAGCCTCCTGGTCCACAGCAGCTTTATGAAATGCGATGGTGGGGCTCAGGGGTTAGAAGCTGACTGTAGAAAACAAGCCACAAAAAAGCAATGTCCTAAGAGATGATGATGCACACCAACTATAAGAAAACATCTCACAAATCAAATTGCTTCCTAAGCACTCAGTTATATACCTATAATCTGTGCGGCTCTCAGCCCTCATCAGAGAAGGTCTTTTTGCAATGGATGGCAGTTAACAGAGAGACTCGGAAGTACTGAAATAACAGCAAATAAGTTATGGGAGTGCTCTGCCCCAAAAGGACCAGGTAAGTAACACCCCTCCCACCGAGGCTCGGGAAGACTGTAAGTGCCAGCGCTTGAGCTGCTATGAAGCGGTGTCTTATAGACAGGACAGGGCCATAAGACCTGCACAAAATCAAGCCAGTCAAATTCCCAGCACTGATGGAAGAGGAGCTCAGGGGCTGAGAGAGTTGATGGCGGTGAGGGGAAGAGTTTGTTTTCTGCAGGGATATGTCCTGCAGTAGATCTCATACCTTTATACCTACACACACGGGTGGGGGGGAGTGGGGGGCAGCACTATCTGGAGGAGGTGTGTGTGGCTGGGGTGGATATGATTCTATAAAAAAGTTACTAATCTTAAGATTCATCTTAAGTGTATGATAGTGTAAACCTTAGTCAACCTGACAGACACTGAATCACCTGGGTTACAGCCACTGAGCACGGCTGTGGGCATTATCTTGATTGTGTTTGCTGAAGTGGGAAGATGCCCGGGTAAGTGGCATTGCTGGTCGGGCTTCTACTGTAAAAATGGAAAACGGAGGTTTAGCAGCCCCAGGGTCATCTCATTTGTGAACTTCACCTTGGTTGATTGGAAACAAATCCAGTAACCACAGTAATTTGATTTCTAGAAGTAAATGAACTTGCTCTATAGAATATTGGCTACTCTGCCCTGCTGACCCCAGGAAAGACATTTACTGATCACCTGACATTCTTTCCATCACTGCTCACCATTCTTAGTCAGAAGCTTTGCAACTCCCTGCCCCCATCTCCTTCCTTCTAACTACCCCAGCGAGTAAGCTGGTGGTGGTCTCTGATTCATGCAGAGACCCCTCCGCAGGCTTTTCTCCCTGAATAAGGACGGGCTGCACTGTCCTAAGTCTCATCCCCTGGCCTGTCTTTCCTTCTCGCTCAGCGTTCATTTGGTGAGCCCCACAGATGATGTCTATGCAGGAGAACCTGAGAGGCACAGTGGAATAAGCAGGGAGCAGGGCAGAGGCCGAGAAGATAAAGGGCTGGAATGTAGGAAACTTTGGACTATAATCCATAGGCTTAAGTCTCTCTGAATCTGGTAGTGCAATGTGTTGTACTATGTCCAGGAGCAACCACTGTCAAAGGGCAGTGCAGTCAGGCCATGCTGCAGAAAATGATAAGACGTGTAGGTTTAGCAGAAGTGTTTAGTCCCAGGGCAGATCACTGTGCTTTAATTTTATGTTTATAAATGGTTTGCCTGCATATCTGTGTACCATGTGGGTGGCTGGTACCCACATAAACCAGAAAGAGGGTATCAGATCCCCTGGAATTGGAATTACAGTCAGTTGTTAGCCACCATAGGGGTATTGGGAATCGAACCTAGATCTTCTGGAAGAGCAGTGAGAACTCTTAACCACTGAGTCATCTTTCTAAACAAAAGGCACACATTTTTAGGAGATAGCAGACCCTCTAGGCCAGCAGTTTTCAACCTTCCTAATGCTGCAATCCTTTAATACAGTTCCTCTTGCTGTGGTGACCCCCCCCAACCATAAAATTTTGTTGCTATGTAACTGTAATTTTGCTACTGTTAGGAATAGTAGTGTAAATATCTCATACACCCAATGGTCTTAGGAGACCTTTGCAGAAGGGAGGGTTGTTTGGCCCCCAGGTTGAGAACCAGTGTTCTAGGCTTCTAGGCGGTTTAGAACAGTGCTGGCCCATGGTCATAAGGAGAGATGAATCAAGAGATCCTCCCAAACAATAAGCAGGCTTCAAAAGGAGGACCACCCCTTTCCTTGAGGGGTCCTACTTAATAATGGAGCGCCTTCAAGAGGACTGGGGCATCTCTTCAGATCCTCCAGAGAAGAACCAACAATATGATCTGAGGGAAAACTCCACTGAGCTGGAATTTCTGAGAGTCCATGTGGCTGAGGATCAGAAAGGAGGAGTCTCCAATGGGAAAATTCTACACAACTCACCCAAAGATAAATCAGCCACTGGCCGATGAGAAGTCAATGGATAAGGTCCCTGTTGGAATTGCTAGGGGTGGGGGGCAGGGGGCACCATCTAGAGCAGAACAGATTTAATCTGAGAAAAATCCACGGAAGGGAGGTCTCTGGATTAGGAAAACAGACCGCTCACTGTTCACTGAGAGCAGGGATCAAAAGCATCCGCTGCCAGGGATGGTCCAAGACTGGTGAGTGACAGACTGGACTAAGGCTGGTCCTAACTATCTCTCTGACCAGCCATTGTCAAGGGCCTGAAGCGGGGGAGGGAGCACAGCAGGAAAACAAGTCTAAAATGCTGGTCACTGTAGTTGGAGGAGAATGCCATCACTTAACCAAAACAGAAACTTTCTCAACTGGTGTGACCATGCTACCAAGCAGCTGTAAGCATTCATTCATCAATCTCCCTGGCATCCTGATTCTGGATGTCATGTGACCTTTGAGCTCCCGCCTGGAAGTCTTCACCATGGTGGGCTATGCCCTTGAACTATGAAGCAGATGAGCCCTCTTCTCTCTGAAGTGGCTTTTACTGTCTGTTAGAGGGTTTTATACAACAGGAAAAGAAACTCAGACAGTACACAACCAACGCCAAATCAGTTCTTGATACTTTTCCTCATTTTACAAATGTTCAGCAAAAGTTTGTTGTTTCCCAAGCGCTGAAGCAAGCCTCTGGGAATATAGTGTTAAGCAAAATCTGGTCAACTTAGAGACTCGTACAAGCCACAACCAAATAAAAGCACCAATATCCAACGATGAATTCAATACAGCAACAGCAATATACCCCGAGGCTGGATTTTATATCCAAAGCTGGATTCTCTGACGCCAAGAACAGTCATGCTGGGCAGAAAAAAAGATTCCAAGTGCAAGTCTAGAGAAGGATCCCAACTCAGAGATGAGCTCAGTTCTGAAGGATAAACCAAACTTCCATACGCCAAGAAAAGAAAGAACTTAAACAAGGAAAGGGGAAGCTTCCAGAAGAAGAGTGAGCACACTGCAGGTATAAACGCTACGTGCGGCAAAAGGGAGTAAGACGGTCACAAAAACCCAAATGGCAGAACAAGACTGAGGGGCAGCCAGGGGCCCAGACGCCTGGCCTTCCTGACAGAGGTAAGGAGCTGGCCCTCCGATGAACAGAAAGGCACTTGAGCTGGAGGAAGTATCTGTCTTTTTATTCCAACTCTTCTGAGACTTTGAATCCAAAAGACAAAAACATAGTAGAGTACTCTATGCATTCAGTCACAACCATGTGCAGAAATCCACAGGAACCACTCTGCACATCTTCCCTGGAATCCAGCTATTGTTAGTTACCTGTGTGTGTACGAAGTGTGCACAGTTCTGTGAAACTGAATCATGTGCAGACACCCGTCATCGCCACAGTTAGGACACAGAACCACATCATCACTGCAAATGTCACATCCTTCCTCAAAACATAGAGCCAGCAACAAAACACTCCCTTGTTCTCTCATTCTCCTCCCTTCATAAAGGTAAAATAACAAAATTATACCCCCCACGCAACTCCTAATATTTGCCTTTTTTACACTCTGCACACAGAAAAGTGCCTGAGATTCGTTGACGCTGGTCCACTTCCATTCTTGATGAATGGCATTTCCACCTCACAGACGTCAGCCCATCTACCACCCACTGGAAGACTCAGGCTGATCCCAGTCACTGACAATCCCTATTTGTGTCCTGAACAGTCCTTTGGGCCGGGGTCACAGCTCAGTGGTGAAATGCTTGCCTAGCAAACACAAGGGCCCTGAATTCAACCTCCAATACCATGGGGGCGGGGGGGGGATAAAAAATTTTAAAAAAGGATTCCTTTGGCTGAAATATGTATACTGGACCACTGGGCAGAGAGAGAGCACTCAGGGGTTCAGAAAAGTTCAAATAAGTCTGTCAATATCCTATACTACAAATAATCATAATCTCATATTCCCTAGGGTTTTCATGACAACTTCTGGTTGTCACAGGGTACTGCTCATATTAAGCGGTGGCTCAAATTCCCATAACGCACATCTCACAACCCATAAGAATCGTATGTCCCCAGACATCCATAGTGCCAGGCTGAGACTCTGTAGCCTAAACTAAGGTGATGATGGGGATAAGAAAGGAGCCAGACTTGAGAAACACGTAGGGGGTAAGACTCAGTGAGTGCCCATAAAGGACGCGTGGAGAGGCATGGGTTACACAATCCATCAGACAGATGGCGGGGTCAACAGGTAGGACAGAGCTCTGCAAGAGGCTAAGGACATTTACGGTGTCTTGGGGTGGAGTCATAAAGTGCTTCCTTCCCCTCTAACTCAGCAGGGTCAAGTTCCTTGAAACACCTGAGTAGAGACACCAACTAGGTCTGGAGTTCACAAACCGGAAGTGTTATCGATGTACCAACAGTTTCTGAGACGGTGCTCTGCGCTATCTTTCCCAAGAAGGGCATACCAAGATAAAGGGACGACGACCACTTACCACCAAACCTTCTTCCAGTCACGTGGCCAACGTGCAGAAAATAAAACCAGCAGAATGACAGGGAGAAAGGAGGACACCGTGGTACCCAGAGGCCAGCATTTCGAAGCAGGAACGGATGACAGCACTAAATACTGCAGAGGAGCCAGGAGGGATGCTGTGGGCGATTCCCTGGGCTTGCTTAAACTGCGGATGTTCTCAGAGCTTTCCCCAAAGGTGGGAGACTAGGGGATGGCTAGGATCAAACTGAGGAGGAGTGGGAACAAACAAGAACCTGCCCACCAAAGTCTGGCTGAGAGGAAGAACAAGGCATCCAAGAGGCTAACTCTAGACATATTCCCTCCCTGGACAAAGTCAGATAACCTGAGAAAGACTCCTCCACCAACTGCATCACTTTCTACCACCGTTCCTTCATCCCTTAATTTGTCACTCATATTCTTGTGGCAGGAGCTATCTACCCCCTACCACAGTCAGGTCCTATTTAAAGATGACCCCGATCTCTCAGCAATTGCATGGGCAAAAGAGTTCACCTGAGATACATGATCAATTTCTTTCGGCCCTTAAAAGCTTTACTGTTAGAGAAATGACTTGAATGCGATACTAAAATAAACTTCATAAACATGAACATATCCTCTTAAATAAAGAAAAAGAAGAAGAAGCCTGCTAGGATAAACAACACAGAAACATCAAAAGTCGACCGAGCTTTTGAGGAACAAAAGTAGTCCAAATGCATCAACGTTATGGGAAAAGAGATGGAAAGAAAGAGCTTAGAAGATTTGTCCTCAGGCTATGATCGATCAAACTGCTCTTCGAATCTGCTTGCACCTACTCAGGTCTGCTTTTAGAAAATATACGATTACTGCTAGGATATAAGAGAGTGTGGACTTTTGATAGATTCAGAGCATTCGAAGCTATTCCTATTGATCTTATTGATGCCCTGGGTTTGCCTCGAATACCACCAGCCGGAGGTCAGCAGTCTGTCACTCTGTGTGGAGCCCAAAAATAAACTTCCCTAAACACTCACTGATTCAAGCAGTGCTCACACAGCACTGGAGTGCCAAAAAGTGTCAGGATCGCGTCAAAGCTGCCTCCCAAATAAACTACTGTGACAAGAACTCTTGGACGTGAGATCCTGCCATTTAGGAAGTAAGCAATCCTGCAAAGCTGGCTGAAGCGGGTCCGGGGTGACGGGCCCTGCAGGACGGCGCTGGACACTCGCGGGGATCCCAGGAGCAGACGCTGCATCCCACCGGGGCCGGTGGCCTGGGCAGTGTGGGCAGCCTGTGCCACGTCTGCAGGCCGGGCTGGCCGGGCGAAGGTCCGCGGGCCTGGCCACCCATGCACGAGGGCGAAGGTGCAGGCCCGGGAGCCGGGATCGGGGGCCGGAGCAACACGGGGGGATGGACCCGGCTCGCCCGATGCCTGTCCCCGCCGCCCGGAGCCCCCGCACTCCGCCGCCGGCCGGCCCGCCCACCTGGGACTCGCCCGCGGTCCGTCGCCGCCGCTCCGCTCCGCGCGGGTCACCGCCAGGCCGGCGCTCACCTGGCTCCGAGCGAGCACCTATGCGGAAGCTGCACACGCGGATCGGGGTCGGGATCCGGGTGTCCGGCGCGGGGATCCGGCTCAGCGAGGACGAGGACGACCAGGGGAGCGCGCGTCCCGCGCCAAGATGGCCTCCGCGCCGCCCCGCTGCCACGTCGCCGCCACGCCCCGCCACGCCCCTCGGCCGGCCTCCGCCGCGCCGCCGCACACCCACCCAGAACCGGCCGGGGTGCACGGCCGCCCGCGTTCGGCTCCACCTCCCGGCAAGGCAGGGAGCGAAGCTTTCCACGTCGCAGAGGTTGCCCTCCCGAGAGAGGTACTGGTGGCAAGTTACTTGCCGATTTTCTTCTTAAGTAATGCATATTATTATTAAAAAAAAAATAGATCCGGGAGCCACTTCCTTATTTTATAGTCACCTGAAACAGTTCCCACGACGTATGTTAAAGAAACCAATGAATGAAAAAGTGTAAAAGGAAGAAAGAAAAAAAGAAGAAAAGGAAAGGAAAAGAAAAGAATTTCGCAGTCAGACATCCTAATTTGGATCTAAAGACCCTTTGCTCTGCAGCATCCCCTTGTATGAACTACTATTCTTCTTTCCATCTATAAAATGGGAATAATATTTTCCAGCACTCATTAAGGTTGGTAACAAAGTCAAACAAAACAAGATGAGTGAAAGGGCCTTTCAAGCTGCCTAGTGGTCAATATACGAAGAATTACAGCTTTCGTTTTAGTTGGAAATTTCCGTTCAGGGACTGAGTCATACCTATGACGTCGATGCTCTACAATGCTTTGCTGAAAACCAGTACTATTTAGCAGCTCTCCGACTGTATATTCAACTCCGCAGCTACCGTGGGTTGTTCCCTTCCTTACCTTATCCACTCAGAATGTGTGTAGGTGGCTGACTGGGTTACTCTTTAAACAGCTTTGTTTAGGGCGGTGCTCAAAGCAGATACCATCTCCATCCCTTTGGCTCACACCCTCGATAGTTATAAGGTGTGCTGATTTCTTCATTCATTTAGCAGAGATTAATTGATGGCTGCAGTGCTGCCATGATCAAGACAGGCAAGGTCTCAGTGCACAGCCTTTCCTTTGAATAGGAAAAAAGTCCATGAGCTAGAAAATCAACAAGACAACACAAGGGTAACATGACTTGGACCATAATTTAGACTCACCACTTAGGGGTGTGGGATGAAAAGGCTTTGTGTAAGAAATGAGATTTGAGCAGAAACATAGCCCAAAGCAGGCTGTGGTTTTCTAGGCAAAAAGAAGAGCATATTGGCCGGGCGGTGTGTGTGTGTGTGTGCTTTGTCACAAAGGAAGCCAGAAACCAGTAAGAAATGGGGGCAGCGAAAGCAGAAAGTGAGGTCAAACACAGCCGACAGGCCACGGCAAAGTCTATGGTGTGGATCAAATCGAAATGAAATGGGAGCCACGTGGATGGGAAGGAGCCGAGAACTGACGAGGTTATATTTCAGTTTTGAATCATACCATATCACGGTGTGCCTGTAGCACATGGAGGGGTGAAAAGATGACCATCAGAGGGACCACCATGGCTTAGACTGATGGGTGAAGGTGTGGAGGCTAGACATGTCTTACAAGGTGAGCTGTTTTAGTTAACTGATGGCTTAGCTTTAGGCCTTCTTCATTGTTTATAGCCATGGCCGGTGGCTCAAAACAACAAATTTTATTCTGTCACATTTGCAGAGGCCAGCAGCAGTCTGAGAAGAACGGATCAACAGGGCCACTCTCTAAAACTTAGGGGAGAATCCTTTATGTCCCTTCCAACTTTGGTGGCACCAGGTGTTTCTTAACTTGTCCCAACTACCTCCAGTCTTTGTCCCTGTGTGTATCTGGCCTCCCCTCTTCCCATGCACTGTGGCTCAATTTCTCTTTACTTCTCCCTAAGTATATCTGTCATTGCATTGAGGGTCTAAGTCTGAAGAAACTTGGAAGTCTTACAGAGAACTTACAAATAAGGAAACAGATATACATATCTTTTGGGGTGGGCTCACTATTCAACTGGCTGTATAGACAAAGATACAGGAATGAATGAAAAACCTATAATTATAAGATAGATTTTGAACTTGTCATTCACAACATTTATAACATATGTATCCATTACTTTTTTGGTGACTATGACCATAAATCACTGACAAGAATCCATTTAAGGGAGAAAGGATTCATTTTGTTTTGTAGTTTAAGTGTGTAGACCATCTCATCAGACAGTGCATGTCATGGGAGAATATGCCCCAACCAGGAATCTAAGAAAAGGCAGGCAGTGGGACTATGCTAAGAAACTTCAAGGTCCTCCCCAGTGACCTGCTTCCTCTAGCTGGGCACCACCTCGAGCTCTGTCCCTAGCTAGAAGCCTGTGCCCACACTTATAAACCTATGAGGGGCATTTCACATCCCAACCACAACATACGGTATGCTTTTCTTACCACTTCATATTCGAGCTTCTTGAGAAGTTTGTATGGCAGACACCATTATTCTAGAATTATAAATACAAAAACGAAGGCTTTCAGGATCGCGAGTAGAACTGGAATTGAAACCCAGCTTTCACAGATGATATCCCAACTGCTTGCTTACTTTTTTTTTGTGGTAAGGACATAAAATGAGTTCTTAGATATGCAGACAATGAGGAGGATCCGTAGACAGTTGCAACTTAAGGACAAAACAAAATACCTATCTGCAGGTTAGTCTTTGTCAACCACACAGTCTAGGGTCAGCCGAGAAGAGGAAACCTCAGTTAAGAATTGCCTCCATCAGACTGGCCTGTGGTCATGTCTGTGGGACATTTTATTGGCTAACCATTGATGCAGTAGGGCTAGCCCATTATAGATAGGGTCACCCCTGGGCTGGTAGTCGTGTGTTGTCTAGGAAAGCAAACTGGGCCTGGAGAGAAGGCTCAGCTCTTAAAGGCTAGGATCACAACCAAAATACAAGAAGGCAAACTGAACAAGTCTGGAAGCAGAATTCTTCAGTGGTCTCTGCTCTGGTTCCCACCTCCGGGTTCCAACCTTGCGTTTTTTGCCTTGTTTTCCTCAATGGAAATAAAAGAATAAAATGAGCAATAGCCTGGAGGTTGAAATAAACCCTTCCCTCTCTACATTGCTCTTGGTCAGCACTTTATCCCATCAGAAGTGAAGCATACGAGGAAGACTCAAGGTTTGTTTTAAGTTAATGTCATCCTTTTGAAGTTAACGATAACTCCACAGTTTCTCTCAGAAATCTCTAATACTATTGGAGTGTGTGAGCTGTAAGCACCATCATTTTATAGTAGAATCTCCCTTTCTCTCTGCACAAAGATATAGGCAACCAAATCACAACTCCCTCGAGTCTCTATTCTAGCCCAACTAGAGTTAATAGATCTCTTTTTAAATATTCTTAGGACAGTACTGAGTGCCCACAACGTTCACATGATTATACAAAAAGATACTCACAGGTATGATTTGGTCATCTGCAGCATAGCTGGGAGGTAGGCACTGGTGACCCTGGATGCAGAGGATGGCCTCAGCTGAGAGCAGAGCTCTGAGCTACACGACCAGACAGGATGCTTCAGCCGACACTGTAGTATGGTCAAGAGGTAGAGGTGCACGCACACAGTTATATGGATATGATGTGTAAGCTCTTTGGGTAATTAAGAAGAGAGGGTAAATCTTGCCACAAATATTGCATGACACACACTTGAACTGAAAAATTATGTAGTGCACATACATTTACTAAGACCTACACACATATACATAAAATGAAAAAAGTCCTAAAAATGAAATTACATCTCTAACTTGAATTTTAGGTGATGAGTTGAGCAACTTAAAACTCAGAGTGGGTGTCGCATGATGTCTAAACATGCCAAAGATTAGCTGTTGACTAAGTAGGTATCTGTGTGGGGATTTCAACCCAAGCTGTTTGGTCATAAAGTTAAACATTCTAGTCTATACTATATTGCCTTTTGGGCATTCATTCCTGGCTCACTTGCCTCTTAAATGTGAATTTCAGGTGAATAATTCATAATTTTATGTTTATAGCTGTTTTGCCTGCTTGTGTGTTTGTGTACCTGGAAGTCAAAAGGGGGTGTCAGATCACCTAGAACTGGTTATATGCAGTTGTGAGCTTCCTGATGTGGGTGCTAGGACTGCACCCCAGCAAATGTTCTTCACCCCTGAACCTTCTATCCAGCCCCCACAGATATAACTTTTAAATGAAGCTTGTGTATACTTACTTGTTTTCAACTTTAAAAAATTAGGTATAGGTGTGACTACCTCTCAGTTTTCTAAAATACCCCCACTTCAGAGCTGCTGTTAAGAGTAGCCACCTTGGGGACTGGAGAGATGGCTCAGAGGTTAAGAGCATTGCCTGCTCTTCCAAAGGTCCTGAGTTCAATTCCCAGCAACCACATGGTGGCTCACAACCATCTGTAATGGGATCTGGTGCCCTCTTCTGGCCTGCAGTCATACACACAGAATATTGTATACATTAAAAAAAAAGAGTAGCCACCTTTTATTCTCAAAACCATTTCAACCTGACGATAAATGGTGTGAGTGTGTGTCCCTGTGTGGGTACATTTGCATGCAAGTATCTGCATATGTATACGTGTGTATGTAGAAGCCAGGGGACAACTTTGGATGTTGCGCCTTATATGTTGTCCAACTCTTTCTGGATACGTGCTCTCTCACTACATTGGAATACGCCAGGGAAGTAGGCTGGCTGGCCAACAAGCCTGTGTAGCTGGGTTCTAACATCTTCCTGGGAGACGGGATGAGAAGGCACAACATCAATGGACACCTTTATGGGAGCCCCATGAAAAGGATATAGCAGACTTGTTTATTTAACAAGGGGGAAACACTTATATACCCTCCCAGCACGCAGGCATTCCGATCTGTTGACATCACATGGTCTTCCCTCATTGACTAGGCACAATGAAGTTCCCTGACAACACCAGGTTGGGTCCTTAACTGGTAGGCCTTCACTTCCTACATAGATTTTTCCATCCCACTGGCATCCCCTGCAATCCACAGGGACAAGCCATTGTTGAGAGGACCAGCAGAGCTCTTAAGGAGCTACTAGCCAGGACTATCTCGCCAGAGACTAGGAGAGATCCTCAACAGAGGTCTTTTTCCATATGAACTTTCTCAAGTTTGATGATAAGGGGCTCAACCCAGCCTACAAGCATTGGGCATCTCTGCCAAGAAACACACCCCTCCCCCTGGTGAGATGGGGAGATCCTATATCCCTTCAATGGTAGCTGCCAGCCCCTCTGCTAACCCATGGGAGAGGGTATGCTTGTGTTTGTCCTCAGACTGCATTGCACCAATATGGATGCTGGTAAGATATGTATATGTATGCCTGACCAAGGATCAGTCTGCTCCCACCAAGGAGGGAATAGTCCAGGATGGATAATGTATATACTCCCCTTTCTTGCTGTCATTTCCCCCACCCCCAAACAAATTAATTTATTAAGGGCAGAAGTTATATAGCCTTTGACTTCATTTTTGAAAGGGTTGTTTGATCCTTCCTGGATGCTCACATATGCATTAATTGGTGGGGTGGAATTGTTAATCCATATTCTTTTTAAATGTCTCCTACAGCAGATCTGACACCAGCAGGCAGCAACTAAGGCAACTCTTCAGGTGTTAATGGCTCTTAAGCACCCTTCTCTCAGCTCTCCATAGGAGGTTATACATGACTGGTTTTCTGTAATTCAGAAGGCTGCCTAGTCCCCCAACCCTGGCAGCTCTCCAGAAGTGAATGCACTTTGAGGGCTGGTAGTCAATGACAGGAAAGAGCAGGTTGTTCAGTAGGCCAATCTAGTGAAGTTGCTGAGTCCTCCTGAGGCAGCATCAACAAGGCCTGAGCAGAGAACTCTGGCTCCCGCTGATCACCCATGTAATAAATGAAAAAGAGTGGATAGGTAGGAAATGAAGGCCGACCAGGCCAAGAGGAGACAACCTGGAGTCTGCATGGTGCTGTCAGAAGTGCCTAGCCAATGAGGGGCAGCCATTGTGATGTCAACAGATCAGAATGCCTGGGTATTGGGAGAGAATATAAGTTTCCCCCCTTTGTTAAATAAACAAGTCTGCTGCATCTCTTTCACTGGATTCCCAGGGTCTGTGTCCACTGATGTTGTGTCTTTTCACCCCCTCCCCTAGGAGGTTGTTAGGGCCCAGCTGCAAGCCTGGGTATCCACTAGATCCTCCCCCTCAGCATCAGGATGACTGCTTTATCTTACTATACCAGGCTGTTTTTGTTTTGTTTTTTAACAAACTATTTATTTGTGATTACAAGGCAAGCATTTAAAGACTGATTTATGCCCCAGCCTCACCAGTAAATTGAATGATTTTAGCTGTAAAGATGTTGTGTGTTCTGCACGGTTGAGCTAAGCGGTGAAAGTGTCAACACCTGTCTGTTCCCCTGCACAAAGGGCCATCATCATCACAGTTTCATTCTAATTGCCTCAGAAGACAAAATCATTTTTTCTTTATAGAAAGCATATTTATAAAAATTCTGTGATCCTGCATTAGCTGTGGCTATCAGAAAATAACCAAGAAAACGAACTTAAAGAGGAAAGGATTTATTTGGGTGCATGGTTTCAGAGAGGGCAATTCATGGTCACATGACTCCCTTGCTCCTGAGCCTGGGAAAGAGGGCGAACAAAGATTATTAACTCAGAATAGCAAAAAAGCAGTAGGGGAGTGGGGTGGTGGTGGTAGGTAGACTTGAATATCCCATTCAAAGGTCCCTTGCCCTGTCTTAATTCTTCCAAAGCCTCTCCTCTCTAATAAATTGTCCCACCTCCCAGTAACACCACAGGCTGAAAACCATACTCATCTTTAGCACACAACCATTGACAGACATTTTGGATCCAAACCCTAAAAGACCCTTTTTTTTCCATGTGGAAAAAATGTCAAGACCCAGTCTCACCTTGCTTCCCAGACCTTTCTCTTGTGCTGTAGCCTGCCCCATCTTCCTCATCTCAGGAAACAGCCCCAAGAACCCGTTCCACCTGAGCCTGAAGCCACGTGTCTGACCTACTCTGAGTCCCTTCACCCAAAATGTGCCTGTCCCTTTCTGTCTTCTGCTAACAGGAAACTCTAAACTTTCAAGGCACAGCTCAGAGTTTTCTTCCACCGTTCCAACCTTTTCACATTGTCTTACCATTAAGTCTACATGCCTGTAGTCCCTACTCATTTAGGAATTGTGTTTAGACTCCTACTGCTGTCAGTGCTACTGGAAGCTGTCCAGAGTACACGCTAAAGTACAAATCTAACTCTAGTATTTAGAGTCTTTTGCCCCCTCTTCTGGATGATGACTGTCTCCTCCTGTCCCAGAGTAACTTTCTCTGAACACCCAGCTCCTCCTGATACGACAACAGAACTATTTGTTTGCTGTCTTTTACATTATGAAAACAAACTTCATGAGCACCTTTCTTGGTTTTGTCCCCGCCATTTTGTTCCTAAAGTTAGTCCCCTGTAACACACAGTCTTTGTTAAAGGAGTGAGCCTGAGCACCTCAGGGGTTAGGAAACTGCATCAATCCTGCAGCTGCTGGTGCGGGGGCTCTTCTCATTCTTTCCAAAGGCTCACAACTGTGATTAATCAAAACCATGATCTCAGAGATAGTGTAGTGCCTCATTTTCTTCATATACATACAATTCTTAACACTTAGTGTGAAGCTGTTAAAGTTGGTCTCAAAAATGTGATCTGTGATGTAAGTTAAGATTCCTTACATAATTTGCCCTCATAGATGAGCAGCTTGTGCATGGGTTAAGTTTTAGATGCCACAGTTACTGGAAATATTTCAAAATATTCACACAACCAATCTTTATTGAGTAAAGCTCTATGCTAGAGGCAAGGCCTGCAATAGCACAAAATAATTCCTTTCCCTTTTCAATTCCTGAAGACACCACCCACTTAAGACACAGGACTCATAGGATTTGAGCTGAACCTAACCTGAAAGTCACTTTACTAAACCAGCTCAATACCTAACTAAAGTATAATCTTTATACTTAAAGATAAGAATAGCTCTCACCCCTCAACAAAGAAATTTCTTTTTACAACTCACAGAGGAAGGTAAAAGCACATTTAGTTTTGTTTAAAAAAAGACCTCTTCGTCAAGTATTGACTGAAGTGACCGAGACATCCCGCCTTCCCTCTGGCTTTGTCCAAGGACCTCTATTCTTCTCCACCCTCATCAGCATCTGGTGTTTCGCTATTGTGGGCTTGACTAACATAGTGTTTTAATTTTCAAACCTCTAATAACATTTGGTGTTGGACATCATATAATAGGTATATATGCCACCTGTATATCTTCTCTGGCAGCAGGTAACCAACAGTGGCAGTGAGTTCATGTATGCAGTGGACAGGGTGTGAGAAGGCACAGCACAACATAGCACTCTTTCCCACCCTCTATCTCTTCTCTTCTTTCCATCTCATCTTCTTGATGTTTCCTGAGCCTGGGGACGGGCAGAAGATGTATTGATACAGTGTCTACTTTGACTTCAAGGACGGTTGGAGGATAAGTTACAGTCAATAAGATTTGGGGTGGGGTGGCATGTTTCAAGGGCCTTTAATCTTAGAACTGGGGAGGCAGAGAGATCTTTGTGAACCCCAGGAAAGCCCTCTGTGAGACACAGTGAGACCCAGTCTCAAAGGGTGTGGGGGGGGGTGTCGAAGTAAGATGGCTAAGGATAAGGAATATCGGACTGAATTTGAAAACAAAACAAAATCAAAATGAGGATGTAACTAGGGAGGTAGGAGGGGAAAGGTAAGATAGTGTTAGGATCCACAGATTCTAGTGTTGACGCTATGGAAAATTATATTTAAGAAGTAAAAAAGAAGAGGGGATAACGTACAATGAAGAAGAAAAGATGTAGGAAGTGGATGAGATGTGGCTGAAGCGTCTAAAAGAGAATGCTTGGGGGGGAGGCTGTAGACAGGGAGAAGGAACCTGCACCACAATCTAGACCCTAACGGACCAGTATGCAAACAAAAGCAAAACCATCCTGAGAGTCACAGCAAGAGTGGAGGCTGTTAATAGATGTAAGGGTTAAAAAGGATACATAGGGACTTCTGTGTTGCATTGAAAGTGATGCTCTCCGATCCCTCTTGCTCTGATAGGGCTCCGTGTCTTTCCATGTGTTGTCTCTTATTGTCTAAGATAGGAGACTTGTGAGCACAGGACTGTTTCCAAGGTTCCTTTGGTCACTTGTTAGTAACCATGAAACAAGGAGTGATGGTCTCCCCCCATTTGTGATGTTATTAGCTGGTATCTTTCATTCTTAGTATCTTAAGCAGATATTTATCACTATCGATATTCTCAAAGAACTGATGTTCAGATGTACTGATTTTCTTTATTGCTATTTTAAATTTCACTGGCTTTTGGTTTTCAGTATTTCTCTTTCTACTTTAAATTAATTTGCTCTTCTTTTTCTATTTTCTTAAAATAGAAACTTAGGCTATTGATTTTTTTTTTTGGAGCAGCCTTCCCATATACATATACAAAGCTATAAATTTCTCCTGAATCAAAGCCTTTGCCAATGCCCACATGTTTTGACAAGTTTTATTTCCCAATTACTTTCATTTCGTTAAGATATTTTATATCCCTTGGACTTCTATGGTCTTTCCATTACTTAGAAGAGTATGCTATTTCATGATAAACATTTTAAAATTTTCTTGGTACTTTTTTGCTATTGGTATCCAGCTCAATTCCATTATGGTATAAGATGATACTTTTTAAAGACATTTATATTTATTTATGTGTCTGTGTGTAAGGGAGAGTGTGTGTGAGCTGTGTGTATGCAGGTAGAGGCCAAAGAGGGCATCAGATCTTCTAGACACAAAAAGCTGTGATCCCCTTCCGACCTCCCGACGTGAGTACCGAGACCTGGACAAGTGCTCTTAACCGCTGAGCCAGACATCTCTCTAGTCCCAACAGTTTGCTTCGTAAGATTTCCTTTTCTGAAAGTTTGCTAAGGAGCTGTGTATGGCCCACAATATGCTTTATTTTGGCAACTGTTCTATATTCTGCTTGTTGAAACATTCTTCAAATGTCATTAGATTCGGTTGACTGATGATGCTTCTTCAGTTCAACTGTGTCATTAATGATTCTCACTTGTCTCAAGAGAGGAACAGTGAACTCTCTCATTAGAATGATGGGTTCATTTCTTTCTCTCTGAAGTACTATTTGATTCAGGCTCATGTGTTTTGATGATGGGCTGTTGGCTCATACACATTCGGGGCTGCTGTATCATTTTGCATACACAATTCCTTTACAATTTTGTAATATCCCAAACTGATAACTTCCCTAGGTCTGAATTATTAATACAGCTACTCCCAATATCGTGTGATTATGTTAGCATGCTGTATATTTCTTCATCCTGTTGCAGGCATACCTTAAAGATATTGGAGGTTCATTTACAGAACACTTAAATAAATTGAATGTCACAACAGAGCAAACAATGTGAATTTCTCTGTTTCCCATCACATATAAAAGTGATGCATACAACATGCGATAGCACTGTATTCAAAACAATGGACAATCACAATGACGTTTGCTTCGTTAGTTGATTCGTCCTTTTATAACAGATGTCTCCAAGCTTCTTAGTATCACTTCACTCACAGTTGAGCGTCTGTAAAACTGGAGCCCATCCTCTCACCCCGCCGCTCCTTTATCCGCTAACCTTTGCAATTGTCTACGGCCTTTGTTGCCATTTGAATAGTGCTCACAGCATCTCCTCAAAGAGCACATTTCAAGTGTCTACTTTCCTTGTTCATCAATGAGACTCATCTCTTCATTCGCTAAATGTTTTCCATGATCTTCAGCAACTGAGTTCTATCTTCAGGTGTGTGGACCATGACAGTTCTAACAGCACCATGAAGACTGCCCAGTCCAGAATGGCACCTGTGAAGCTCAGGGAGACAAAGTTACATCTCAGAGATGGCCGTGATCAAGTTAAAATGCACTTACACAGATTACTGATGATAAGAAATTTGCTTCAGGTCACGGCCAACATGAAAAAATTAGTAAAGAGAAATTCAGCAAATACTGTGTAATTATGTGCAACAAAGCACTGTATTAGGATTCAAAATCATAATCTATTTTATTGTTAACATCCAGCTCGTAAAAGAAATTAAAAGTAAAACAAAACCTCTTCTGCCATTTATTTGCACACCAAGAACTATTTACACATGGCTCTGGGATGGGCAGCTATGGTGGAAGGAAGGAACGCTGAGGCTCATACTGAAGGTCTTCCCCATCTAATGTGCCTTCTAGCCATAAAAACGTCATGTATCAGTCATTGAATAAGACCAGGAGGAAGCAAGGCAGGTCTCTGGGAACCTCATTCTTTCCAAAGGGAAATGCTCTGCCAACTCTGGCTTCTTTTAGTCAGGAAGAGGAAGTAAAGAGTTAAGGCTCTGGTGACAATTACAATCCTCTGAAAAATGACTTTCTCTTATGCCAAGATAAAGTAATAGTGGTTACTGGACTTTCTCCCAACTCTTCAAAGCCTTGAACCTGAGGTATCAACTAGCACCTGCAACTAAGCCAGCAGGAGGAAGGAACCCCCACACCTGTCCCAGACTGGTTCAGGGCAGTTGAACCATGCTCTTGTGGCAGCAGGAAGGATGCCATGGTTTATGGTTTCTAGTAGGTTAAGGAAGTAGGACTCATTGCATCTTCAGAGGCTTTGGTGCTGGAAGGGTGGATGCTTGCCAAGAACTTGACGTCACTGTCAATCCATCTGGAGGCCACGATGGTCTGCGTCAGGGCCTCCTGATGACAGCAAAGGCTGAGAATTAGCCTCTCTCTACAGCATCTGTCCTAGTGGTTTTGTGAGGAGCGCTCTGACATTTGGAATCCCGTCGTTTGCCAAGTTAAGCAAATGTGGTGTCAGGTGAGAAACACACTGGTCCATGGAGCAGCAGCATCTTCAGTGACAGTCCGGGAGGAAAGAAACAAGCATTGCGGCTCTGTCAGGCCAACGCCCAAGTTATCATACAGAGGACAGAACCTGAGCAACAACTTAGGAGGCATGGGATTTTTTTTTTGAGGCATGGGATTTTATACATTTAAACCAGAATTGCAGGTATGTGGAAACACAAGCAAAAATAATACCCAAACCAAACCAAAAGCACTTATATATTGTATATGTTACTTAAAGTACCATGTGACGCTTCAGTATAACAGGTAGACATATATAATGCTCCAATCAAGGTAAATAGGTTTTATGTCTACTCAAAATGTTTGTAGGTTTTTGTTTATTTGTTTTTATAGTTTGGCAATGGTGGAAAACAGCCGTAATCTTCTTTGTGTTATGTAGGGCTTAGCTTGCTAGTTGACTACTTGCCCCCATTCTGTTTGGGTCATTTAAGCTAATTAGAACTGGTCCTGAACTCACAAGCCTCCTCCTACATGCTGAGATTACAGGTGTGTACCACCGTGCTTGGCTTCCAGCACAGTTTTAAACTTCTGCACAGAAGCCCATGGCAGCCAATCTATACCTTCATTTCCAACCCGTATCCTGGTGGGCACCGTGGTGTCTGCGTATGGTGGGCGCTTGGCATGGCACACGCAGGTGTGTGCATATGTCTTGAGTATGTCAGCTTGAGGACATACATGCTCAGCCGGCTGAGATGGTGAGCCAGACAGATGCCTCACCTTGAGGAGCACATGATCTCATGGACAGATGAATAGTTACTTCTGTTCCTCATAATAAGAGGCTTTGGGAGAAATGGGATTACAAGAAGCTCCATGAGTAGGTATGCCCACACTTTTGTCACCTGGAAGACAAAGACAAAGGCTTGCAGATCAGACCATTTCAGACACGTGCCCCAACTTTCTACCAGCTCATTGACGAGATCTACTCTGAAGATTGGGGGTGTCATCATGCAGAGCTTCTGGGACACTTTGTTGTCCTACTTATAGGAAATCCAATGAACAGAAGAAACTTTGCACACAGGTTCAGAACAGTGAGATGTGAAGATAAATGCCTTTGGAACTATACAATTCCCAAAGTAAAATATCTAGATATTTAGCTAGTTCCACACAAAAGCACTAAGCTCTACCATAATCCGTCACTCAAACCTCCTGAAGTTAACACAGACACTCTCTCCTTTTGTCAATATGAAGACTCTTCAGAAAAGCACACACGGGTTTAAGAATACCTTGCCTAATGTCACTGAGGTCTTTAAAAAACCCATTAAAAAACTGGAACCAAGCCTGCAGCTGTCAGCTGGTCTCAAAAGATAACCGAAAGCTTGTGGCTGGAGAATGCTAAAGTTCTTGGCACTCACCACTGCATGTCTGATGCCAGAGATTCACAAACCTCTCTTAGGCAGTGCCAGTTCTGCCTGCTGAATGTCAGGGCCACACCTGGCAGGCTGTATGCCCAGCGCTTGGTGATCTCCGTGTAAACTGTACTCCAAAGGGATCAGTCATCCACAAATACTGATCTAATGAAGCTTTTGGTAGGAAATCTTGTACTTCGCAGCTCCTGTCCTCATTGGGGTTACAGCAAATTGAGATGCTCGTGTCCGTGTCATGAACATAGAAGCAGCATTTAAATTCTCAACAGCTGCACTGACTAAACGCATGGAGTCATCCTGATTTGTTAAAATCTGGTTTTCTTGGTTTGCTACAACCTGGTAGTTCATCTTGCTCCTCATGCCACTGTTCTACACCTCCAGCCTCTTCATGAGCATTCCGGCCGGAAGTCTGCAGTTCAGCCGAGAGTATCTCCCATCTATTCTGGCTCACCCACGTGGGGCTCTAGTTCTCTGCCATTTCTTCAAATTCCTTCCAGGTGGCCATGGTGATATGAACAGAGCCCCGCATGGGGACTCCAGGTGTTTCCCCTGCTCTGTCTGTGAAGAATCTCCCCTCGGAGTCCTGTTTGAGTTCTATGTTGATATCTATTTCAGGTAGACGAGTCTCTCCAGAAGTAGAAGGGGTTGAACAATTCCTGGTCTAAGAGAGCCAAATCTGGGGAGCTGGTGCCAACCTCCTTTTTGATTTTTAAATCGTTCTTATTACAGGCTGTTTCCTGATGAAGACGAAGTACAGAGAGTGAGGGACTGTCTATTGGAACATCTACGTTCCCTAGAGAGTTCCTAGATGTCGCTGGGCGGTGGTGGCGCACACCTGTAATCCCAGCACTAGGGAGGCAGAGGCAGAGGCAGGTGGATCTCTGTGAGTTCGAGGCCAGTCTGGTCTACAAGAGCTAGTTCCAGGACAGGCTCCAAAGCTACAGAGAAACCCTGAAACCCTTTCTCAAAAAGCCAACAAGAAAAAAAAGTTCCTAGATGTCACAGAAGCACAGGCTTTGAATATGCTTTCTAGTCTAGCGCCAGGACACTAAGATCTGAAGGAGCATCCTATGCTCTTCTACCACATGTGATATTTGATGCTATTTTTGTCACTTACCGCTCTGCTCTGTACTCTCTCCTTTAAATCATTGTGCCATTGTCTGAGACTTCAGTTCATGCTCACAATCTGTTTTGATCTAGTCCAGCTTCCGTCCCCTCCACTCTGTTCCTCTCCCATCCTTCAGACTATTCTCTTCTCACTTCACATTTCCTTTTATTCCCACTGAGTCCTCTCGGGGCTGCCTGTTTGTGTATCATCGATGGCCTCTCAGGAGCAGCCTCACTGAAGAAAACTTGCTCTCCCTCTTTCTATTCCATCAACCGTCAATTTCCAATAGCTCCTCGGCTGAGGGTGGGACTTCATTACCACCTCCCAACCCTGTGTTGAGATCTTTGTCTGGCTTAGACATGTGCGGTTCTCCTGCAGCTCATAATTGCTGTAGTTTCCTATGAACAACTGCTTTGTTTTGTCCTGAAACTTCCGTTCCATTGTAGCCATTTACCACCTCCGGCTCTTATGATCTTTCTGCCTCTTGTTTGGGATGATTCATGAACACTTGCGGGAGGACTGTGATATAGATGCCCCATTTAGGGCTGAGCAGTCCACAGTCTCTTATTCTCTACACCTTGACAAGTTATGGGTCTATGTTTCAAAACAGTCATCATGTATTGCAAAATGACACTTCTCTAATAAAGGGTAAGAGGCACACTAATCTGTGGACATAAATCATTAGGAGTTAGTTTGGATATATTTATCAGAGGAAAAGTCAAATGCTCTCCCCTGGGGTCCATGACCTACCTATCCATAGGCTATTTGTGGTTATAAGCTTTTTATTATCTACAGTGGCTGCCTTAAGCAAGCAAAAACCACAGCCTGAGAGGATTCTGTTCCCTCAGGCACTGACTTTGTCAAAGCTACTAAGGGAAACTTTATCTAAAGCTAGAGAACTCACAAGTCAAGGTTTCAGGTGGAATTCTGCTCACACAGCTAGGCTGAATAGCAAGTAGCTAACCTCTCTTTGCTGGCTTCATCCAAACAAGCCAGCAGCGTCCTTCTCTCTGCCCCCAGTTAAAAACCTCGCACTACCTGTGTTTCCACCTGTTTCCACTTGCTGACTCAGCCTCCAGGGAGCCACTTGATTTTATTTAATTAAGCACATCTTTACATTGCTCACAAAAGCAGTAGGAAAAACATGCACACACTTTATAAAACAATACTCCTCAACAGTTACTGTCCCTGATAATAGGGTCAGGAGTGAGTTCTGGTTGAATGTCCTAAATACAATAGGCAACTAGTTTTTCACTCCTATAGCATTCTTGCCACTTAAACATACCTGAGTAAGATTGTGGATTGCTTTTCTCCTCTTTCTCCCAGCTGTTTACAGCCTGATACTTCTCTCTTACAGAGCCTCACAAACTGGAGTGTGTTGGATAATTTTATGTCAGTGTGACACAAGCAAAAGTTATGGGAGAAAAGGGAACCTTGATTAAGAAAATGCCTCCATAAGATGGGACTATAGGACATTTTCTTAATTAGTGATTGGTCATTGTGGGTGGTGTCATTCCTAGGCTAGCTGTCCTGGGTTCTGTAAGTAAGCAGGCTGAGCAAGCAGAGCCACACCCCTCTACAGCCTCTGCATCAGCTCCTGCCTCCTGGTCCCTGCCCTACTTGAGTTCCAATGCTCACTGCTTTTGATGGTGAACTGTTCTATGGAACTGTGAGTGAATAAACTGTTTCTTCCCCAAGTTGCTTTTTGCCACAGTGTTTTATCACTGTAATAGAAATCCTAACAAAGTTTTTGCAATACCTTCCTTAATCATTAGTAAACATTCCTTCTTGGGCCTGAGGAAGCCTTTGCCATTGTCATGCGTTTGAGGCTGTTATATATCTGTCTCCCCCCCCACACACACATTGAAACACTCCATCCTGCAGGGAAGCTCTGTTAGGCAGATGATGAACAACTTCAGGAAGTTCCTAAAACTGATCAGATTCACTTGACTCTTACTGTTTGTTTTTGTTTGTTTTTCTCAAGCATAAACAAGCCAAGCTGTGGAGAGTCACTGTCAGATAAGCCAAGCTATCAAGAAGACTCTGAAACCAGACCAACTGCCTGGGAGAAACAGAAACCAGCAGAGCTGCCTTCGAGAGGCAGATGAGTCACTTGGAAATGGCATTCGCCAACTAGAGCAGCCTTTAGACTGTGTACTGGGCTCCAGGCTGCCAGCTTTTGTGAGCTGTCATCCAAGCTGGGGTGGGCTTTGGTGATGCAGCTGTCTTTGAGCCATTTCTGCTTCAGGAAGCCACCCCTCACCTATATTCTTGTAAGTAACCACTATAGGACTCACTGATTCACCAAGTTGGACCTTGGTGGTGTCCATACTTTGTTCTGTTGTGAGCTTCCTACAGGAGTGAATAGATGTGTTGCATCTCTTCAGGGAATGTCTTGTCATACAACAGAGGCATTGGGACTCATGTCAACAACACACATTCAGTCAGGACTCCCCATGCCCACAGACTACTGTAGCCAGTTTGTTCTATCCAGACCCTAAAGCTTTCTTCAAATTAGCAACGAGGCTGTTTCATTTGTGCTTACTGAAATAACTGATTTCCATCCAGAACTTTCCCTTTGCATAATTGGCTGTTTAATGTGGGATGCCCAGTGTGCAAAGTTTAATCATGTCTAGCTTTTTAATTAAATACCTGAACACTTAGATGCTGCTGCCACTAAAAGACACAAGTTCAATGTTTCTATGAACATAAGGGCTGGAGAATAAGGTGGAATGGCCAGCTGGTGAAATAATCAGAACACATGCATTTATCAGTAGATTCACTGTATTCTAGGACAAATTTCATGATGCCTTTAAACACTAATTCGAAGTCCCATAAAAGACCACCAGTCATGTATGCAACAAGCAAGAGCACTTTATTAATCCAACATGTTGGGGTGGCGCGTGGCAACACTGAGAGAAGTCAGAAGACCCCTTTTAATCAAGTTCAGGGGAATTACAGGGAGGGAGGTTAGTCTGGGTGCTGATCGGTGGCTTTAAACAAAAAGTTTACAGGTTGCTATAGGATTGGTTGGTGGCTTAGTGGTTAGGAGCTTTTCACCTGCAGGGTGGGAGAAACTAACTTTTGGTCTCTTAAGCTTGAACAAGGCTGAACGGCACCTTCTGATTGGTTTTCCCTGGGTTGCAGCTCTCCCAAGAACTGATTGCTGAGGCCCAGCTGGTTCCAGTAAACTGAAATTGAGGCCTGGTCCCTGGCTGGGGTCATTAGAAACCTGTCCTGGCTCTGGTCTAGCTTCATGCAGTCTCGGTTTTTACTTACCTATTGTCTTCCACTGCTTTCTTTTGTGATTTTAGCTGAATATATATTTGGTTCCATCTCTCCCACCTCCTGACATACCAATTATACCCTTACATAAAACAATTTTAGTGATTGACCTAGAGTTAGCAATGAAGAGCTATTACTAACCCAAAAACACTGTCATCTGGTAGCATACCACTTTGCAGATAATATCAGTCTTGATACTGGCGAGTCAACAGTTCCTCCTTCCCACCGCTCACAACACTGCTGCCATTTACTTCCTCATCCACAAGTACATGATCGGCAAGTACATTTCTGCTAGCATTTGTCATCCTTAAACCAAGAGTGGAAAAATAAAACATTTTCATTCATTCCATCTCTAGTACTCCATTGTATGTAAATCACTGTTAGTTAATTCTATCTATCTATCTATCTATCTATGAAACATTTCTTACTAGGTAAGTCTTATGAATTAGATTTGAAGTTTCCTCCTAAAAGGCCCATGTATACAAAGCTTGGTACCCGGTATTCAGAGATGGTGCATTGACAAGACTCATGAGAGATCTGATCTTATGGCTGGATTAATTCATGATTCATAACTTGAGGAAATGCTTTCCCTGCCAGAGGTAAAGATTACAACCCCCCAAATTTCCCCCTCTGGGCTGCCAGCAGTTCACGAGCGCAGCTTAGTTTCCCACCAGCCCCAGCTCTCCAGTTGAGGCATTGTTTTGTTGGACCAGGATTCTCTGCATTCTTTTCTTTCTGCCAGTTTTGGGGTAGCCAGGGATCCTAAAAAGTGACTACTTCTGTTCTCTAGTCTAGGAGAAGTTTTTAAAGTCCAGTTTGCTCCATCTTTCCCTGTGATGAGGACGAGGGGACAGTTTTCTGCCCCCGGGATGTAGGACCCCAGCACAGCCCCCTTAACAATCAGGCTTTAATACCTACTTCTTGTTTTCCAGCTCTCATTTCAGTCACCAGTAAAGATCTGGTGAGCTAACACGGTCACGTGAACACTCGAATCACAATGACATCCTAGCGGCAGCTGCTTTCTATTGCGTACCTCTCCAGGCACTGATTCGAGCATTCTGCCTACAGTATACACTGAGCAGTCTCTGGAGCGGTTGTAAAAATAACACCTGCTTCAGAGAGCAGTAAGAGTGGCGGTGTCCTCAGAGTGTGAGAGGCTCCTGACTCATCAGACATTAACCGAATCTTCAAAATCAACACTTGGCAATGTTTTTTTTTTTTGTAAGCAAGTCATTGATAAAAAAAAATTAAAAAAAAAAAAAAGCAGCGCTGGCGCCCAGGCAATGAAATACAATCTTTAGTTACCCCATTGCTTTTCACAAAATTTTTAAATAAATAAAGTGTGTCACTCTGTCGGAGACTAGACGGCACAGACAGACCCTTTTGGTTGCTGCTATTATTTATTGTCGTAGCGCCAAGTTGGCCTGCCCCATGAATATTGTTGACTTAGAATGAATGAAATTATGGTGTATGTCAACAATCACACACCTTTGAAAGTACGTTAAAAGAAAGACTTCATTAGCATATTGAGAAAATAAATGCAGGCTAGATAAGCACTCTAATTTGGAAACAAAAATGTTTAACTCTAAATGTCAATGCACACCGATTAAAAGTACATGTTCAACTTGTCATGAGTAATATTGCTTTGTTTTTTTCTTTTCTTCAAATCCAAAACTACAGAGCGAAGTAAACCTTATTCTTGGCTATATGAGTTCTATGCCTAACAGTAGTCTGAAAACATTTTATAGCGGGTGTGGCAAATCTTGAGTTCGAGGCCTGCCTGGTCTACAAAGAAAACATTCTATGTTTTAAACATACACTGGAGGGAAGGGCAGTGTCTCACAGATAATGCAGGTGTGCTGTTCCTACAACATGTGGGGATATGTCACCTTTTGTGGCCGCCGGTGCTCCAGCTGCAGTGAGCTGTAATCCAGACGATTCTCACCTAGAGATACAGGGCATGGCTACAGAGAGGTTGAGCTTTTTTTCCCTTTCTAACTGTCCTTACACTTAAGGCAATCCTTCTGCCTCAGCTTCCTCAGTGCTGAACCACTACGCCAACTCGGATAACTTTAAGATCTGTGTTGGACAAGAGTTACAAATTTGAGGTTTGAGTTTTATTTTTTTCTGGGATTTTTTTCTTTGAGCCAGTAGAGGGCGCTCAAGGCTTAATTTCCCACGCCAGACTGTTTAGCTTTGATTTTTACTTTCGGCACTTTATTATTTTTTTAAAAAAAATTTACTTTTTGTGTATTTTTTCTGTCTTTCTGTATGTTTATGCACCACGTGTATACCCGGTGCCTGCAGATGCCAGAAGAGGGCATCAGACACCTCTGAAACAGGAGGCACAGACAGTTGTGAGCTACCCTGTGGGTACTCAGAACTGAACCCAGCTCCCCTGAAGCCTTCTCTCCTGCCAGGGCACTTTCATTTTTAGAGATGTGATTTTCTTTCTTTTACACAAGCATTCAGCTGAGGGTCTGGAAGAAGGGCTCCATTGGTAAAATGCCTGTCATATGAGTCTGCAGACTTGAATTCTGGTTGGTAAAATGCCTGTCATATGAGTCTGCAGACTTGAATTCTGGTTGGTAAAATGCCTGTCGTCATATGAGTATGCAGACTTGAATTCTGATCCCCAGCAGCTGCAGAAAAACTATATATGGTCACATTCACGTGTAACCCTAGGGGTGGAGGGCAGAAACAAGCAGCCCATCTAGTCAATTTCGAGTACTGTGTTCTGTGAAGGATTTTGTCTGAAAAGACAAGGTGAGAAACGACAGTGGAAGTAGTTTGTACACAGTAAATACTGCTTTTCCAATGTAGACCTCTGGCCTCCACGCCAGCACACACAAACATTAAATAATTTTTGTAAAAAGGTGACTTTATCCCAGTATAATTGTTGCCTGCATGTGTGTCCCTGCATGCATGAGTGCACAGCATCTGTACATGCATTTCAATTTTCCTCTAAATCAAATTACAAGTGCAAAAATGTTGATACATGGTCTAGTGGTTTGAATGAGAATGGCTCTTGCAGCTTCATATTTGCATGCTTGTTTCTCAGTAATGGACCTGTTTGGGAAGGATTAGGAGGTGTGGCATTGTTGGAAGAGGTATGTCATTGGAGGGGGCTTTGTGGATCCGATATAAGTGCTCACTACTGTTCCTGCACCATGTCTGCCTGCTACCACGCTCCCCGCCATGATGATTATGGGTTCACCCTCTGAAATTGCAAGACCCAATTAAATGCTTCCTTCTGCAAGTTGTCTTGGACATGGTGCCTTATCACAGCAATAGAAAAGTAACGTAAACACACAGATGTTTTTTATAATTAATTAATTATAATTATTTAAAAATGATTAATTCCAACTATTTTCTAAGTTACACTATACTTTGACTTGTTTTAGACTTTCTGACCACAGGAAGGTTATTTATCTTTTATTTGCTTATGTACAGTTTTGTTGAATTGCAATATAAAATCATTTATGAATCATGCCTGTTCTTTGATAGTTGTTTTTGTTTGTTGCTGTTTTAATGGATTCATATTGTGAATCCAGATAGAGATGTATGTAGAAAGATAGTAACAGTGACTTTATTTACTTGATTAGTGTTTCAGCGGAGGCCTCATAGCTTGCTCATGTGTGCCGTACGAGAACGTGAGATTTTTTTTTATGACCTTCAAATCAACAGTCACTTCAAAACTAGACTCTGGATACGAGAGAGTGAAGTGGTCAAGCAAGTGTTCTTTTAAATAAAAATCAGGCGAGCTGTGGAGTTTCTCTTCTCCATCCAGATGTGGCGCTCATGCCATTGTTAGTCAATTCAAAGTGAGGGGGATATTTGAAAAGAACCAATCAGAGCTGGACAGATGTTCCCTAGACCTCGAGGACGCAGCAATCGGTATCTGTCTCAGGTGTTCTAAAGGTACGAGCCTGGCCGAAGCTCTCAGCACATGTAGGAACTCAGTTGCCACTAATAAAGCTTTTCCTTTTGGCTCCATGTTAACATAATAACACAGTGTGTGCTTAGTGTGGATTTCTCTATCTTTGAACTGTCTTTCTTGATCATTGGACTTTAAATATGCCTTTTTGGTGACCCAGGATCCCTGTTCTTTGATGTCACATACTGTGGAACTCTGTGTCTTTTTTTCTGACAAGTTTATATCACTTATTATAATATTTGCTGTTCAGAGATCTTCCGAAGATCTTACTGTGCTTTTATTAATGGCATTTGCCATGCAGTGTTCTCCTTTCTTGACCTTAATTAATTCATCCGTGTGTCTGCATTCCCTTTTCTGCCTCAACACTAATTTGATTTCTGAATTTTATAGATTTACCTAATTTTATTTTTTATATTTTATATAGTTTACTATTTTATTTAAATAATATTTATTTATTTATTTTACATACCAACCAGTTTCCCCTCCCTCCTCTCCTCCCATCGCCTTCCCGATCCACTCCTCCTCCACCTCCTTTCAGAAAGGGGCAGGCCTCCCATGAGCTTGTACAGAGCACGGCACATCAAGTTGAGGCAGGACCAAGCATGCCCAGGTAATCCAGCATGGGGAATGGGTTACCAAAAGCCAGCAAAACACCAGGTAGAGGTCCTGGTCTCACTGCTAGAATCCCTTACTAAGACACCAAACTACAGAATTGTCACACCCATGCAGCTGGGCCTAGGTTGCTCTCATCCAGGCTCCCTGACGGTTGGTCCAGTGTCCATGAGCTCCTGCAAGCTCAGGTCAGCTGCCTTTGCGGGTTCCCCCATTGACACCCCCTGGCTGGGACAGTCCCTCCTCCCTTTCTTCCACAAGACTCTCTGAGCTCAGCGCAGTGTTTGTCTGGATCTGCCTCTGCTTCCATCAGTTACTGGATAGAGCATCTCTGATGACAATTAGGGAAGTCACCAATCTGCTTACATAGATGGCCAATACAGGCGCCCTCTCCACCATTGCTAGGAGTCTTAGTTGGGGTCATCCTTGTGGACTCATGGGGTTTTCCGTGGCACCAGGTTTCTTCATAACCCCATCAAGACATCTCTTTTGTTACTCTGCCCTCTACCCTCATTTTAAACAGCAGTTATCTCAAAGCAACACTACAAGTTTAAGCACTCAAAACTTCTGTGTTTAAACTTTTAAACAAAAGAAACAAACCTAGCTTTCCGGTTCCTAAATCTCACTGCCCAGCAGAATTTTTTAAAAATGTTTTTAGCTTGCTCTTTTAATTAACATACATAATACTAAGTAAGGTTTTAATGTTGCTACTTCATTTCTAAAATTTTAGATACTGCCTATTGGCTGTGGCCTTTGTCTCTTGATAAACTACTTACTACTTGTTCTGGAACTATTTTTTCCCCCATGATCCTGGTATTTCTCTTTTGGATATTCTACTTCCTGGACTCTATGATTTTTCATTTCTTAGTTCCCCAGATGTTTTAAGATGACACATCCTTCTGTCCATGACTGGAGAGGGAGCACTGGGGAGGTAAGCTCTCAGGGTCTGCCAGCTAGTTAGGGTGGCTGATGTCTGTAACTCCAGCATCAGGAAGGCTGAGTCAGTGTAGTTGTAAATTCAAAACAAGACTGGGCGATACCACTGTCCCCAGAAAGAACACGCCTATCTGGAGACATGCATGGTGGACTAGGAGTTAGATAAGTTTCCTGATAGACAGACAGAGAGGAGTCATGAGTGGGAAATAAACATAGTGAACTTCCGAGATGGCTTCCTCCTCACCACCTAACCTGGGTGTTTTCTCCTGCCAGTGGGGCGTCTGCTGGTTCCTTTCCTGTGTTTTTTCTGCGAATGGATGAGTGCTTCTCAAATTAGGTCACTGGTTTGATTTTTTTTTTTTGAATGATTAGTTCTTCTAGTAAAAATATTTACAATGTTCAAGGTGGGCCAGGTTGTAATAAGGTTGAGGTGGCGCTTCTCTTGGCTGCCCTGGGACCGGCTCAGTAATTAGAACCTCAGCCTATGTGTTTGGGGCACTAGGCTAAGACCCCTATTATTATTCCAAGAGTAGGACACTATCTGCAGGGATTATAACTATAGAAGCATAGGCTCAATTAAAAGGTGATTTCTCCGTCAACTGTAATTGCTTCAGGAAGAGGAGGTACTCTAAAAATACCGTGTGTCCTAAGATATTAATCAGTGGTGGTATACGGGGAAAGTATATAAGCAGAAGACGGCTGACTATTAAGATGCTAGAAAAACAATGGAGGGAAAATACACTGAGGGGAAACAACATAGACAAAGGGGAAGGATGGGGAAGCTCTGGCTAACGGTAGGATGAAAAGAGAAAAGGGCAAAGAAAAGCAATAAGATGACCCTATTAATCACAGCTCTAGAGGGGCTAAGACTAGGAATCTCTAGTCCCAAGCCAGCCTGAAGTCTTGAAACAGCCTATCCAAACGAAAGTGGGGAAGAAAAGAAGGGGGAAAAAAAACCCAAATGCCAATGGGACCGGACAAAGCTGGCTTGCCAAATTACCTCAGGCATTGAGTAAAGAAGTGCAAAAATGAAGAGTTTGTTGGCGTTTAGATCTGACTCTGGACTCTCACCTCAGCGCTGGCTTCGGTGTTACCTCTGAGCAGTCTTTCCTAGGCTCACGGACACCAGTTACATCCTTAGAAGGTCTTTGCTGTCGGGCGTGTGTATGCTAGTCATGCTTCAGAGAAGCCAGTCTCCTGATGTCAGGGTGTGCTGGGGATGGGCGTCTGTGGTCCATGTAGCTCAGGTCAGTTCTGACTCAGAGATTCTTCCCTGCTGTCCAGAAGTATTCTTCAAGTCAGGTATAGTCTGACAGTGCTTGCTCTGGGTCTCCAAGGGTGGTCAAGTAGCGTCATTTTTCCCCCAGAGTTACCAAGCCAAGGGCTCTTCAGGAGACTTTTGACAACAGTTTCTTTCCTCTGCTCCCCCAGTGCCTCCCCATCCTCTGCAGAGCAGCTGCTATGTTTGCCCGGCCCCCTCTCCATCCCCATCTTCCTAAGTCCATTCTCACTGTCTCTGTCACTCCAGTTATTCTCCAGAGCCTCTGTTAGTTAGAATTGCCGTGCTGATTTCAGAGTTCCCCCTTGATCTGTGGTCCTGGCCTTCTGCAGTTGTACCCCTCTCACTCCTGTTCCTGGGGACACACTCTGAGCTTCCCATTTTCTCTCCAAGCTTTCTTACTTCACTTTGCTACCGAAACTACGGCTTTTCTGTGGCCACAGCCTTCTATTTATAACTACCTACCTAGCTACTCTCAGTTGGAGATCCTAGAAGCCGGTGCCTACATGTCATTTGCCATCTCCCTGTATCCTATAGACATCTTTTAAAGAAGCCAAGCTCTACCCATCCTTCATTGCCCATCTTGGGACTGTGTCTGGTTTCAGCCGCCCGAAGGATCCCTCGTCCAGAAATAATCATCACCTTTTGAACAGAAATACCACATTATATATTACCCCTGGCTTTCTTAATAGTTTTAGATCACACAAAGTTTGGGAAAGAAAGGGCAGGGATCCACATCGAAACACCCCACACAGCATCAGCTGCAAACACACAATGTAATGAGAGTGCAATGCAGCAACCATTAGACACCTGTTAGTGACTTAACGTCTGTCTGCTCCATTTATCTATACAATGAATTACTATATGAATCACTATACTCATCCTGCTTACTTTGTCGAGTTGCAGTAAACTAAAATATGCGCACATAGAAATACTTTATTAAGAATGTTAGAAACCTTAGATACTTTTATTTGATATTCCATCAGTGTTTATTGAGCTAATAAAAACATTCTAATGGATGTATGTTTCCTGTTTCATGGAAATAAGGGGAAGAACGTTTGAAGCGGGTATGCCTTGCATATTAATACAAGTGAATCTTTCATTTGAGGAGAAGTGAACTTAAGTGATGAAGTAGCAGGTTGAAATTGCAGATGATTTCTAGAACTCATAGATGGAGAGTGTTTCCCGTGCATACAAAACAGGCCCATCACATTCATTTAAAGTAGCGCAGACAGGATCTAGAATAGCGGTACAGTGGCTGAGAGCACTGGCTGCTCTTCCAGAGGACCTGGGGTCAGTTCCCAGCACCCACATGGCGGCTCATGCTTGTCTGTAACTCCAGAGCATCTGACACCCTCTTCTGGGCTCCCCATGCATCAGGCATGTACACAGTGTACAGACATATGTGTGGGCAAACACTCACACACATGAAATAAAAACAAATAAATTTTTCAGAAAACAAACTGCATGGTGGAGGTGCACACCTTTAATCCCAGAACTTGGGAGGCAGAGGCTGGTGGGTCTCTGGGAGTTTGAGGCTAGCCTGGTCTACAAGAGCTAGTTCCAGGACATGTAGGGATGTTGCACAGTGAAACCGTGTCATAAATAAATAAATAAAGCACAATAGAACATTGAAGGTGAGTGAGAAAATAATCCAGTTGCTGTACCTATTGAGTCGGCATCCAAGTGTATTCCACCACTTCTAGCCTTCAGCATGGTGGCAAAAATATTTCTGAAAATACTCAAAAATATTAGTACTTTTTGTGAAGTTCATATTTTTTGAGTATGTATAGCTTAGTAGTTAAGAGTAAAACTTGGAAACCAGATTGACTGAGCCTTGTTCTGTTGCAGTCACAAAGTACTCTTGCCAAAAGCAACTCAGAGGAGCTGTGTTAGTAAGGGTTCTCTGGGGGAACAGGACTGATAGAGCGAACAAATATAATCAATATAATCAATATAAGACTAACGGGCGGGGTCCCTTCTAAATCAGTCAGCAAGCAAGGCAATGCCCAAAACAATGCCTCACATACATCCCTACAGGTCAATCTGATGTAGGCAATGTCTCAACTTATGTACCCACTTCCTAATTAACTCCAGGTTGTGTCAAGTTGACAGTCAAGACTAACCAGCAAGAGTCTCGAGAGATGGCTTAATGGTTAAGACCACTTTTGCTCTTGCAGAAGACCAGAGATCAGTCTCTGGCACCCATGTTAGAGAGATCACAGCTGCCTATAATCCCAGCTTCAGGCCTCTGTGGGCACCTCTGCTCAAGTGTACACGCTCACATACAAACACACAAGTACACACAATTAAAAAGAATAAAAATAATCATAAGTTAACAACCAGAACAAGTTTAATGTTTGGATCTTTCACTTGCTAGTGACACCACCCAAGTTATTTAAGCTCTGTATTCCTCGTTATGAGTATTAAGTGAATTGATAAATGCTGATCTTAGTGTGACATGTACAACAGCTGACACATTATCTGTATTAATAGTCAAATTGTTCCTTTCTGTTCAGAGGAGTTAGGCTCCAAGGCTCATGTGGGTACAAAAGTCTCTAGCTGTTCATATTCTTTATGTAAGACAACATGCCATCTTCATAGAACTTATGCACACCCTCCTAAGTTCTGGAAACAATCTACTGACTACTTACAATAGCCAGTTCCGTGTGCTGTGGAAATAACTGGTGTATTACATTATGTGGGGAAATGTTGTGAGATATTTGATCACACTGTGAAACTCCAAGACTGTGTTAATAAAATTAACCTTGGATCAGGTGGCAGAGCAAGTGACTAGGTGATAGGAATTAGCCATTGAGGGGTTGGAGGGGCCAGGAATAGGGATGAAGGAGTAGGAAGAGACTTAGAGATTCATAGTCTTTTTGGTTTGGGACAAGTGGAGAGACAATTCTCTTGCTGGGTTTCTGGAAAAGGAAGGTTAGGGGTTGCTTCTCAGTTCCTCTGATCTAACAGGTTTTCACCACAACATCTGACTCCCAACCCTTTATTGGTAAATAGAACAATAGAGAGGCTTATTATTTCTTATGAATGCCCAGCCTTAGCTTGGCTTATTTCTTGACAGATTTTCTTAAATTATACCATCTACCTTTTGCATTTGGATTTTTACCTTTCTCTATTTCTGTACAACTTTTCTTTCCTTCCTATTTCATGTCTGGCTGTGTGGCTGGCTGGCTGGCCCCTTCTTTTTTCACTTCTTCTCTTCTTTCTTCTTCCTTGAACCTCCCTTCCCAGATTTCTCCTTCTATTTATCCTCTCTGCCTGCCAGCCCTGCCTATCCTTTCTCCTGTCTTCCTGTTGGCCATTTATATCCTTATTAGACCAATCAGGTGTTTTAGACAGGCAAAGTTACACAGCTTCACAGAGTTAAACAAATACCACATAAAAGAATGCAACACATCTTTACATCATCAAAACAAATGTCCCATAGCAAAAACAAACGAAACACTTCTTAAAATAATATTCTACACCACCAGGGTAAAGCATTTGAAATGCGAAGCTAAACAGGGTTCATAAGACTGGAAGGTAGGATAGTGATCTTAAATTAAGCAATTGTCAGAGAGGATGCACCAGGTAGGACCAGAGAACAAGTCAAGTCAACAGGAAAACCTCGCTGTAAACCAGCAAGTCACCTTTGATGGATTTATGGGAAGTAAAATGAGCTTTGGCTGCCTGTAGTAACGCAAGGAGCAGGGGTTCACTATCAACAGAAGAAGATGGTCTTACATTCATTTCTGCTCAACTTTAGGGAGCATTCTGGTATCATTCCAGGGATGGCTCGGCTAAGTTTATTTTACTGAAGTCAATATTTGAAACATGATTAGTAAAAACTCAGAGAGAGAAATTGGGGTTCAACCTAAAGATCTGAAAAGCAAAACAGCCAGCCCCTGGCTCTTACCTTGACCTCAGTCTGAAATGGCGATCCTGCTTCCTGAAACCTCAGAATGAGACTGTGTGTTGAGGGCTGTTTCCTCCCATTTTATAATCCTCTCTAAAGCTGGATTAAAGGCTTGTACCACCGTGATTAAAGGTATGCACCACTTGTTTCCTGTGTCAACTAGTGTGGCTACTGGGATTAAGGTGCATGTCATTGTGGCTACTGAGATTAAAGGTGTGGGTTACCATAACCTGGTCTGTAAGGCTGACCAGTGGGACTGTTCTACTCTCAGATCTTAAGGCAGTCTTTCCTTATTAAAATACAATTGAAACATCATTGTAAATATTGAAATAACTTTTTATTGTACAAAGACTCCAGTCTGTGAGAGAAGGGAAGGGCATGAAGCATGATTGAAAAATGATTGGATCACTGACTCATTATAGAGAATCTTCAAGGTAAATAGCACAGACAGGAAAACAAGCATTTAGTAAAGTCCCTAGAAGAGTTATCTAACTTCAGTGTGAAGGCATTTTTCTATTGAGAAAGAGGAGACAGCATCTAAGAACTTCTCTTTTCACTGTTGGCAACTGAATTCTTTTTTAAAAAAATACTATATTTTTAATTGTGTGTGTGTGTGTGTGTGTGTGTGTGTGTGTGTGTGTGCTCGTGCCATGGAGGCCAGAAGAGGGCATGTGGTCCTCTGGAACTGGAGTTATTACAGGAGTTGTGGACCACCTGACATGGGAACTGAACTCAGGTCCTTTGCAATAGACATATGCATTCTTAACCACTAAACCATTTCCCTAGCCCAGAAATTGGATTTTTAATGTGAATGAGGCCATCATTCATCTCTGACATGGGTCGGATGACAATTTTTGCAATGTTATTATAACAGCTGCTTTTACTAGATAGTTGAAATGAAAATTGAAAATGTTACAGCTGTTTGTCTTTTTAGCACCCTCTAAACTGCTTGGCATGAAATTCAGAATGCCAAGTAGTTTCATACAGAAACAGAAGTTCTCAATATTATAAATTTATAAATATCAGTAATGTAATTAAAATGCAAAATCATAAGAAGCCATGTTATACTTTGTCATTGTTATAACCTTTAGGTGAAAAAAAATCATTTCAGAATTTAATGAAGATTTATTCTGGACTTCGTCAAATGGTGGTCAATCTCTATCTTCATAATTTCACTTCCGCTTCTTCTTTAACTTCTGTTGCTATTGGCTGTTAACTAAGAACAAAACTTGACTGAATCACCTGGACTGATATTTTGTATTTTCACCACCAGACACTTTTTATCTGATAGCCTGTCTAATAGACGGCTGACCTTTTCTATTTATACTGACTACATTAATTCATGGAATAATTTCCTTATGAACAATAATAGCTTTCTATATAGAGAAAATAAATTCATATTTGGATATATCTGTTCATACTAAATGACAGGCTGCAAGAAAGGAAAGGGCAATGGAACATGCAGAGACATAATATCCAAACAGGCAGCCCTCTGAGGAAGGGCAGGACAATGGCGGTGTTGGAGCTGATGTGTGGCTCAATCCAAAATGTACCATGAGGTTTCTGCCATCTTTTAAGGGAACTCTGACAGAGGGGAACCAATGGGCACAGCATTTTCACCATCGAGCCATTGTGTTTCTTACATTTAAACATTTCACTATTTTATTCTCCCAGAAGCATGGAATAGAGAATTCCAGCAAACAATACACAAAAAATGGAAGATCTGTGTCCGTTTAAAGGATGGTATGGCTCCCAGCACTTCCCAGACTGGCCGTTTCTGGTGAGAAACTTAACTCTTCAAGCTTTTCAGTCATTCACCCTTTCTGTCCATGTCAAGATGAAACGGTCTTTGTTTCTAACAATGCCCCATTTGACGATCGCATCATCAAAGCCACTGGCAGTGGACAAAGCACAGGGCACGTCACACTGTGCAAATGGCCCTCAGCCTGACTGCCACGGCACAGTTACCATTGTGGCTGAGTGTCCAAAGCCTGGCCCAGGCCATCCAGTCAGCCCATCACCCTGCATGAGAGAATTCACTGAAAATGCAAACCTGGCCCATGACCTCCGCTCACGGAATTTTAACTAGTGATGACGGCGGCCGTGAACCTGTTTCTCAACCCCGCATGAGCGCTGACTACAAATAAAAGACCAAAGATGGAAATCGTCAGAGGGACTGTATTAAAACCCCGTTCTTCCCCTCAGGGGCAAACACACGGTCTATTTAGATACGACTTCCTTTGAGGTTAAAATCCCAGCAAGCTTCCATCTGTGTCTTTTCACAAGAATCTGTCAGTTTCAGTTCGATGGACCAAGTTTGTGAGTTTCGTTTTCCAAAAACAACTTGGCTACTAACAGGAAGAAAAGGGGAGCTATGGCCATGCATATGATCTCCTCTTTTTGTAAGACGGTATGCATGCCGTGAGCCATTCTGGGTCCGTCTGCATAACACTCTCTGGCCGTTTCTCACGTGGCGCTGTAATTTTGGTGTCAATGTAGTATGCTCTACTTGCCTGTAAATGCTTTGTGAGTGCAATCTCTCCCCTCACTATACCTTCAAAGCGTTTGCAAATCCAATATGTAGACACCGTCAATAAAAATCAGCACGAAGGTATTTGCAATGAAAACAGTGTACCTTTCTATTTATTCGCAGTGATTTTTTTTCATTAGAAGTAGCTACCATTGAGTTTGGAACACATGCTGCTCAGGGAGTTTTCTGTGCACATGAGTGTGTGCGTGCTAGCCCCTCATTATCTACTGAGAATACATCTAGAGAGCCCCAGTGGACGCGGGAAACACAGATAATATCGCATATTATATATGTCGCGTGCTTCTTCTAACACAGAAGTGCATAGGATAAAGCACAACTTAGGAATTCATGGCCACATAGGTTAGCAATAACAAAAATAGACCAGTTACGACAATGTACTCTGGTAGAAGTCATGTGACTAGGACTTTGCCAAGCCTCCTCTCAGATCGTACTCACTCACTTTGTAACGATGAGATAATACACCCTACACGGGAAGAGGAGCGAAGCAAATGGTGCAGGCCTCACGACACACTGTTCTGGCCCTGCGCCAGAATGATTTAACAACAAACACTGGTCAAGATGGCGGCTGACCAGAGTGTAATCTGCCTGTTCAGCATGAGTGTCATAGTGCTACTCAGAACGGAACGCCTGGAACTTTCCACTGAATAGTTGCTGAATGGAGCTGTGTGTAGGCACCAGAAGCCGGAGGAAAGGCACTCGAGCTAGAAGGTATAGCATTGCTTCTTTTTCTTTACTACCGCATTTTGTATAGTTTTTGACACCAGCCTATGACCTTCCTATTTGTGAAAATTCTAAGGGCAGCTTTATAGTCTATTCTTCTCAAATAAATAATCCTTGTGTTCTTTCTTGGCATAGTAAATAAATGCCAATTACCATGTACCAAGGACTTACCGTGTTGTTTCTGGGAGTCTCTCTCTTTTACATCCTTAAGGTCAGAGCTGACATTTATGACAAGTAGGATAACATGGGTTTGATAAAGATGATATCTTGATTAAAGAAGGAAAGAAAAAAGGAACATATTTCTTAAATGTTGTTTTTCATATCTGACCTCACTTATCGTGGCATATTCCACACTGACAGTTGTGAGACCGTAGTAGCCTGGGGAAGAGCACAGTTAACACAGTTATGTTGATTCACACAAGGTTGCACACATCTATAATCTCGACACTTGGGAGACAGAGTTCATGAGTTCAAAACAAGCCTGGGCTGCATACTAAGACCTTGTCTCAAAAAAGAAAGAAAGAAAGAAAGAAAGAAAGAAAGAAAGAAAGAAAGAGAAAAAGATTATTTTTCTATGATTTGCCTTCTAAGCATGTAATTCTCACAGACCTATATTCCACCAAGTCCCTTCATAGAGACCTATTTTTCTCTGTTTTCTCTTATGGATCTATTCCTTTAACCAAAAACTGGGAAGCCAAATGGGTCTTTTGAGTTTATGGACACGTGGGAAATTTGGGAAAAGATCCTTCAATAGTTCTTTCAGTAGTCTTTCCCCATTAATTTCCTGGCTGTTTCTGGCTTTCTTTTTATTTAAACCCGTGTTAACTAATAGTTAAATGCAGGAATCAAATCCACAGCAAGGAAATTAGTTCTCAGAGCCCTTTCTGATATGTTGGACTTCCTCTCTAACCAGAGGAAGTCTACATCTCAATGCTGACAATAACCAAATATGCAACATTCTCAATTTTCCCCCTCAGTCCTCTTTGTATTTTATAATATCATTTTCCTTTCTGGTAATTTATGTACACGAATACAGTTAATTTCAGAGAGAGGATATGCCTGGCACCTTTCGTTACATGCATCACTAAACACTAAAATTGTTCTGGTCGGGCTGGAGTACAAGCCATGCAACATGAGGATCAAAGGTCAAGTCCCCAGAAGGTAAGTGAAGGCTGGATGCTTAGCATGAGCATCTGTAGTCCCGATGCTTTGATGGGGAGATGCAGTGGAGACAGGATGAATGTTGGAAGCTGGCAGGCCATGTAACGTAATGTTTGCAATGAAAACCAGAAAAGACCCTCTTTCTCAAACAAGGCAGAAGCAAAGGACCTACACCTGAAGTTGTCTTCTGACTTCCGCTATGGAACACATGAGCCTGCATATCCTCCACCACCCCACCCCACCCCCAGATCTACTCAAGCTTATGCCAGTCTCTGAGACTTCTAAATAAAAAATAAGAAACTTTTTTTTACTAAAAGTGGACTCTACTAGCAACCTATGTTCTCTTTTGTTAAGGTTAAAACATGCAGAGATCAGTGCTAACTTCCCTATTCTATCAATTTATCGTCATCAGCAAATGAACAGCAGTCTCACCACCGGTTTATGGGGACACTCTTCAAACGTAACTCCCGTTTCACATCTCCAGTCATGATGTCACGGGGATGCAGAATGTGCTCCTCTCAGCTCATGAGAGATGTTACTTCTCTTTTAGTGGTCCAAGGATCCATTTTTACCTGACCCTGCAATTGCCTTCTTGAGAAATGAATTAAATTGCTTGTCCAGTGCATAGAATGGCTATCTCTGAAGCTTGTTCTGCGGCTTTCATGCTGGTCTCTTGGGTTGGTTCCCCAAGGAGGCTCCTTTAGTGGTTTCAGAAATGTGTGTTTACTTTTAGATTCCCACTACCATATGCTAAGACATCCGAATGCCAACCCTTGATTTTAAAAAGAAGTAGATGAGCATCCAAACTGCCTAGGCTCCCACAAAGCCAGTATGTGCAGTAGGATCAAAAACCCATTGCCATTGTTCTTGAGTTCTCAGCAGTCCTCGTCCGCTATGTTCAGCGAGTCCGGTTTTATCCCATGCTTTGTTCAGACCCAGGCCAGCTGGCCTTGTTGAGTTCCTGATAGAACATCCCCATGGACCTGGATGGAGGTGGGTGGTCCTTGAACTTCCCACAGGGCAGGGAACCCTGATTGTTCTTTGGGCTGACGAGGGAGAAGGACTTGATCAGGGGAGGAGGAGGGAAATGGGAGGTGGTGGCAGGGAAAAGGCAGAAATCTTTAATAAATAAATAAAAATAAATAAATAAATAAAAAATAATAATAAAATAAAACACTGAAAAAAAAAGAACTAGATGTTGGAAACTTTCAAACTAACCCTTGATAAAACTTTTAAGATGTCATAAAGGCAAAAATCTAAGAATCTTCTGATTCGAGTATTTCTTTTTGTCTTTAATTTTTTTGTTCATTTTTTAATTTATTATTGCTTTGGGAACGTTCATGCTCATGCATGAGTGGTGTTTGTGTATGTGTGTCTGTGAAGATAAAGTGACATCTTTGTCAAGTTGGTTCTCTCCTTCCATCTTTTTGTGGGTTCCAGGCACCAAACACAGGTTATCAGACCCATGTGACAGTCACGTGACCCACTGGGCCTTCTCACAAGCCCAAGGATTTTTTAAATAGCTCACTCCAGTTCTGAAATTGCTATTGCAACTAGGGCAGAATTAAAGCGTCCTCCCAATATAAGAGGCTGAAGCTCAAATTAAGTTGTTTAGCTCTGTAGGCCTTCTCTGACTCTCTGCTGGTGAGAGAACACCCCGCAGAATGTTGGTCAGAGAGCAACCAGAAGGTGTTGTTGGGATAGCTCTGGTCAGAGAGCAACCAGCAAATGTTGCTGGGATAGTTCTAAAACCTGAAATCTGAGTGTATCCTTTAATTGGATAAATCCATGGCAGGAGCTTAGAGTATTCAACCCAGTTTTGAAGCCTCTCTTCTTCCCAGGTCTGCTGTGACTCAGAACTTTTCATTACGACTCGGCAATGCTTGCTTTGAACTAGCCAGTTCCAAAGCTCTGCAGTGGAAAACACCTGCTTACCATAGGCTTCCGTCTTCTGCATCCCACCTTGGCTGCCTCACAGAAACTTGGAGATGAGAAAGGAGAAACAAACAGGAAGGCATTTATATCCGTGTGGACACGGTACTGTGTAGCATGCCATTGTACACATTCAATTGAGAACCGGTTAAAAGGCCTAGCCCCCTCTCATTGATGTGCAAAATGATTGTGAAAAAAAATTCTATTTTTCAAAAGTGATAAATGATCATGCTCCCTTTTAATTTAAGCCACGGAAATACATTTTTTCAGACCAACTCCGAATAGATCACACATGATGCCCGATCTGTGCAAAACACGCTTGGATAACAGAAGCAGAGGCAGCGAGGATTCAAAAGTAATGAGGCCACTGAATGAGGTATTGGAAATAATCACAAAGGATAAAAGCTTAACAAAGGGTGCCCAGCCCTTGTTGCTGTTGAGTTTGTTTTACCAGCTTAGAGAACTGTTGGATGCTTTGGTCAGATATAAAATGAAATTGTGCATTCTTTCAAACAGGAAGTGATTTATTGCCCTGCAACATCTTGACATGAAAAGATTCCGCAATTACTCTATACATGCCTGGCTACAAAAAACAGAGAGGAAAGCTTCTAGTTGGGCAGAGTGTATGAGCTTTAGACGCCTTCAGACGAAACTCGGCAGTGGAACTAGGGCCGTGAAATACATGGAGTTATTTTAATGATTGAATTCATCTCAGGAAATTCATTCTTAGGCTGCTTAAGTTGAATGTTAGCATTTTGAAACTTGTAATGAGTTCCGGGGCCAGCAGGTTCTAAGGACAGCTGAAACACGTTAACCGCTGTTTTTCTCTCTTTGCCGTCACACCCAAGGAGGAGAATTCAGTTCTCAGGAGAAGCACCGTAGAAACAACGCTATGTGTGTTTTAACACACAGTGCTCCACCCGGCATCATATTTATGAAAATGATTACATGAGATAAGAATGAAGCTTTCAGAATACACATATTTCAAAAAAAACTCTTGCCAAGGTGTGTATGGGGGGGATGGGGAGCTAAAAATGTTAATCACTGTAAACTTCCAGGAACACAGAGTAGGTAGACTCCTTGAGTTCTGCTAGTCAACTCAGGAGCAGGCACCTTGTTCATATTTATTTAACATATTTATTTAAGAGTAAATACAGTACTTATTGAACAAAGCAAGTATATACATGAAATTTTGGTAATAATAAATGTGTATTTTGAGAAGTCCAACATCCTCTATCCTTCCACACACAGAAAAGAAATACCTGGCTCCTGTGTCTGCTGAGTAACTTAACCTGTCCCATCAAAGGCTCAGAAATGAAACCTGCACAACCCAGGGCATTGTTTCCCCACAAGAGGGAGACTGGCTAATCACAGGACTGCGGGATGGTTCCCTCCCTCAAGTTTGCTCTTGCATGATTAAAGCATATTTATAGCAAGCCTTACCCAAACCCACCTTTCAACAAAAGAAATTACAAGGGGAACTTTGCTTTTTAATATTTGTTACTTTGTACTACTTTTGCCTTACAATCATCTATGTAATGAAATAAATGTTCTAATACTAAGGGAAGGATGCTCCTTCCAGTATCATTTTCTTTTTGTTCTTTCTTTTTTATTCATTGAAAATATTTTTATACAATATATTCTGTTTATGGTTTCCCCTCCTACTCCTCATCTACTTACCCTCCCATCTGGGTCCGTCCCCTTTCTGTCTCCTTAGGAAGCAAGCAGGTATCTAAGGAAAAATAAAATATGATGAACCAATAACAAAGAAACCAGGCTATGATAAAACAGCAAAATAAGAAAAGAAACCAAAGAAAAGGGGCAAGAAACACATAGAGGCACAGAGACACACAGTTTTGCACACTCAGGAATTCCATAAAAAGACAAATAAGAAGCCTTAATATATACACAAAGGACCTGTAAGGTTAAAAAAGCAAACAAACAAAAATAAAACAACCTTGACTTAACATTATGAGGTGAAGAACCTGCAAAGATGCCTCGAGTGTGTTTTCTGTTGAGCATGTACTGCTGGGGCCGGGGACTACCCTTAATAATGGTTTGTATCCCCCACTGAGACTCCCTTGGAGAAAACTAATTTTCCATTTACAAGTGGTTGTCAATTGCAGGTAGCTTCTGGGTTAGGAGTGGAGGCTCGTGCCCACTTCCCTTCTCAGCACCGGGACCCCATCCGGTCCAGACCCATGGAGGTCCTCTGTATGCTGCCACAGTCTCTGTGAGGTCAGATTGCACCAGCCCTGCTGTGTCTAAATGGCCTTGGTTCTGTAGTGTCCTCCATCCCTCTCCCCTTCAATCTTCCAGATGCATTTTCTAATAAATGATGTAGACACTCATCTCTCACTGTAGGGTGAGGCTATTCCCTGACTACCACCTTGTTCTCTTCTATATGAGGGCAATATCACATTTTAAGTTGCCATGTCCTGTCAAAGACCAGCTTTGACAAAACTCATATGTTCCAGGGTAGGGGCATGAGGATTAGAATTATTAAGCAAAACGAACAGAGATATAAGAGAAATAAGAGACAGAAACACAGAATAGCATTAGGAGGAACATTCAGTGAATGTGAATCTGTCTCACTTATTTTCCACATGCTTACTTTACTCCAAAAGGGGAGAAGAGATGCAACAGACTTCATTAGCATGCTATAAGGAATAGACTTGAATTGTTTGACCTTTGGCGCAGGTAGAGTGGATCCATATCTATACCCAAAATACGAATTAGCCACACCCTAGGTCAGAATCTTTCTTTTGTAGCCACACCTGTTGTCAACAACTTTGAGAGAACAAAATGAAGCTCAAACTCTCTGACCTCCACGTCTGACCGTTCATGTCTGTGGGTCCCCACAATGTCCTTTCCTTGTTTCTTCTTTCTTGCTCCATTCTTTAGGTCAACACACAGAGAAATGGCTTCGTTCCAGCCTGTTCATACACTCTGAACATTATCCTCTGTTCTTATCGGTTGCCTTCTCCCATACTCCCTGCACTTCTCTGTCTGGTTTCACATACACATTTCCACCGGGTATATGAAGCACATTTTCTTCCACTGTATATATGAAAGCACATTGATTCATATCTTTTGATGGGCATCTGCACTGGGTCCTTTCCTGGCCATTGAGAATAGTGCAGCTATGAAAAGGGTTGCGAAAGTACCGCTGTGGTGTGCTGATACCTATCAAAGCATGGCAGAGTGGGGTCATATGGGAGTTCTCCTTTCAGAGTTTGGAGGAACCTCTGTTCTGCTATCCATTGTGGCTGCATAAGTTTACATTTCCAACAGCAGTAAGAAAGGGATGGTCTTTCTTGCATCCTCACTAGAAGCTGTTGTCATTTGTTTTCTCACATCCAGGCTGGCGTGAGATGGAGCCTCGGGGTTATTTGTGTTTACATTTCCCTGATGGATAAGGATCTTGAACACCTTTCCAAGTATTTCTCAGCTATTTGTATTTCTTCTTATGAGAACTGTCTCCTTAACCTATATATTGAAGGGGTGTGGGGGAGGGGTAGGTAAGATGGAATAAAAGGATCTAGTTTAACTGATCTACATGTGAAAATCCAATTTTCCCAGGACCCTGTTGGGGAAAAAAGCTTTGATGGGACTGGACAGATGGCTCAGTTGGTAAACTGTTTGCTGTGCAAGCATGAAGACCAGTATTTGAATTTCTAACCTACATTAAAAAAACAAACAAAACCAAAACCAAATGGAGAGAAGTAGTGCATAGCTGTGATCCCAGCACTGAGCTGCAGAGACAAGTAGATCCTGGAGCTTACTGGCCGGCCAGCACAGCACATCTGAATTGGGAAGCTCTGAGTTCAGTGATAGAGCTGTTTCAAAATATAAGGTGGAGAGTCATTGAGGAATATACCTGATGTCGGCCTCTGGTTGCCACCAACAGAGGCACACAAATGCATGCATGTACACATGCACACAATTTTGTGAACACATACACCACACACTTGCACAGACTTATCAAAAATTAGGGGACTCAGGGCTGGAGATATGGCTAAACAATTAAGAACACTGGCTGCTCTTCCAGAGGATCTCGGTTCATTTCCCAGCACCTACATGGTGGCTCATAACTGTCTAACTCCAGTCCCAGGGGATCCAATGGCCTCTTATGGACTCTGTGGTTGTGGCGTGCATGTGACACATACATGTAGGCAAAACATTTATATGCATAGGAAATGAATCCATTTCATCCTGAGCTGTGGTTTTTGTTTTTTCCTTTACATTTACATGTTTATGAACTGATTACATCATTATTGTCAAGTGTGTGTGTGTGTGTGTGTTTGGAATTTGAACCCAGGGCCTTTGCTATACTATATACTAAGTCTATGCTCACCTCTGACTTACATTCTCAGGTCATGTTTATTAGCCACTAATTCTACACTATGTACGTTAGGCATTGGAGTACAATGTCAAGTGCAACCCTTTTTCTTCATGATCTTTTCAGGTGTATCATGTCCAGTAGAACTCAAGCTCAGAAGCCAGTGTTGAGCTTCTAAACTACAATATCAATAACAGTTTAGTTGATAGTCCACCATATCCCCGCCTGAGTTTTAGCAGGGCATCTATGGATCTCTGTTGAGCTCACTGGAAGCAATGTCTTAAGACATTTAGGGAAGACTGTGTCCATGTCTGTTCTCTGCTTGTACTAATGGCCTTTAAATAGCTAAAGAAAACCTATCCTGGGAGCCAAGTTGCCTCGGTTGGCATGATAGTCTAAGCTTGGATCCCTAGAACCTCCATATAAAAGTTGAGTGGGGTAGTGCCTGTCTGTAACTCTAACACTAAGAGAGACAGAAACAGGCAGATACTTTGGTCATCTGGTCTACCTGAATTGATGAGCTCCAGATTCAATAAGAGACCTTATTGTAAAAAATAAGGGAAGAAGAAAAATAATAGAAAAGAAAAAGAAGGTGGAGAACAATCAAGGATGACATCTAACATCAGCATGCACCCACTTGTATACACATGTACTTGACTATGTGCACATGTAGGCACAGCCATACAAATACAAACATGTACAAAACAAGAAGGAACAGCCTGATAGCCGGCTAGAAATTTAGAAAACAGGGTCGCTGTGATTTCAACAACATAGTCTCTGCTTTGGGGAGCCTTAAATGGAGATTATAACAGGTTAATGGATTTTTGAGTTCTGTTTGTAGGTATCTAAAGGTCATTTGTTCCATAATTCTGGGCATACAATGCTAAATTATTAAATATACTATGGCTTCATGGCCAGTTTGTGGTCCATTTTGATATTTTCCCACCACATTATAATGAAGAGTGGATTCTAAATCATTAACGCTAGACAAACTGTAATATATTGTATGCCAGCAGCTCTGCAGCTTTTGACTCATTCTGATCTTGGAGTTTTCTTTTCGCTCCTTCCTTAATAGCAAGTTAATGATAAACAGGTGCTTCTGCTTTTCCAGCTTCCTCCCTATGCCCATCCCAGCACAGCATCTTCTGTGCTGTCATGGCTCATTATCGCTTCTTGGTCTATACTGGTTTGTATCAAATATCGGACCCAAAAGTTAATGGGGGATTTTAAACGTCCTGCTGACAGGTGGTCTTCTTGTTCTGGCAGGAGGTGCCATTGATGTTTCGGCAGGAGAATAACAGGAAGTTGAACAACTCAACTTGTCTAGTCGTTACTGTCCTTGCCTATTGTGGCCTCCTCCCCATTCCTCTTCCATCTCATACTGTCTCTATCTGCTCAGGTTTTCTTTCCTTTGTAAACATTTTGTTAAGCCTTCTAGTATGGTTTAAAGTTTTTCTATCATTGAGAATTTAGAGATTTCTCCAGGATGTGCTTTCCTCCGTATATTTTTCATTGACTTTTCTAAAAGGACAGGCCATATCCGAGAGGAAGATTTGAATGTCTGGGTCACATTGCCAATGTTTTCTTCTGTTATTCTTTTATGACTTCATGGTTCCTCTTTTCTTCTGGACCAGCAGCTTCTTACATACTAGAACCTTCAAACAAGTCTTTGTTTGCACCTATGGTTTCATAAGATTTTACTCTTGGACTGAGGAGATGATCTAGGTGGCGAAAAAAGTTGCTATATATAACCACAGGCTCAGTGGGAGACCTTGTCTCACAAACAAATGTGGAAAGCAATAGAGGAAGACCTCCTCCTCATGCATACACAGATACACACACGAGAGAGTGAGTGAGTGAGTGAGAGAGAGAGAGAGAGAGAGAGAGAGAGAATTGCTCTTTAATTCATCTCATCTTTGAAAATATGAACTCAATCTTCTTAATTATTTTCTTTGTTTTTATGTTCCACTAATGAATTTTTAAAGTATTGTCATTTTTAGTTCCAGGAATCTCTCTCTAATCCCATGATTATATACCCTATGAGCTTCACTCTTATTCTAGGTGTTTCCCCTGTGGGCCATCACCTCTTTGGCAAACCTCTGCCTCCAAAAATATTTACAATATAATTTGTAATGGTAGCAAAATTACAGTTACGGAATATCAGTGAAAAGAATATTATAGTTGGGAGTTACCAAACCCGAGGAACTGTATTAAGGGGTCACAGCTTTGGGAAGGTTGAGAATCTCTGTTCTGAAGGGAAAGCATACATATTTGCAATTACATACAATAAAGTGCTTCTGCTTTCTAATGTACAGGCTAAGTACTATGGAGCCACGCGTGACAAAGTGTCAGTTTTCTAACAGCGTCATGAATCTTTCTCTCATTCGTCAACAGTCACATGAAGAAATAAATACTGCTTTAGAGCTGTTTTTTATCAGGAAGTTTATTGCATTCATCTATAAACCTACTTGGCAGAATAAATGACAGCAAAACCAATGCTTAGGAGGTTTGTCATCTTTGGAAAAGAGAGATAGCTTAACACTCAAAGCGTTAATTTTGTTTGCTGTTACCAAGTAAACCAGACTGCAGTTGGAATTTTTTTTCCTTTTAAAATATATATAGATATTTTGCAATTTGCTCACATCAAAACAAAGCTGAGACAAAATAACAAACAGGGCTCTATGGGGCAGCTTACTGTGTGTTATCCCATGCTTGAAGTAACCATACATGAAGTAACCAACCACTTCACACCAAGCCTCTGGACATGTCCATGGTATTAAAACTTTAAAATCAAAGTAGCCCTTGAGTGTTTCATTGAAATAATAAGGACATGTTACTCAGAGATGGAACATTCATTATTTTAAAACCACAGCCCCCAAATTAACTGTTATGATTTTTGTCTTACTTGAACTGTAGAGCTCCAATATCAATGTGAATTATTGGTGATATTATGATGCTTATGTTGGACTTTAATATTTGGTTGAAAAGTTCCCCAGGACTGACCACTGTTACAGCCCACTGAGGTCCAAATGACCATATTTCCATCAAGCAGCCTGCATTTCTCTAGTCAGCGGTCCCTACGCTGATGGATTTGGCTATGGCACCCTGTGCTGCTCTGTTACAAGCTTCTAAGGTCAGTTTTTTTGTACTTGGTCAATACCCACAGAAACATTGCTAACCACATTGAATTCTGTCTGCTACTAGTACTCTCCAGGGAGGGGCTCATGTCTAACACTGTGAATAATTATGAAAATTCCCTTATCATACAACTAACCACAATGATCATATTCTCCTAATGAAAGCAAGTATATGTGTTATCACTTGGGCAAGTTTGGGTGTAATGCAGCAAACGAGAGAAATTTTAAAACATCGACTTCTAGGCAAAGAGTAGTGGCTGGCGTCACATTCTCATACGGCTCCGTGCAAGACATCGCGTGCAAGACATCGCAGATTCATTCGGTGCTTTTTTTCTTTCTGCCACAGGAGACTGGAGAGAAATTACAGCAAAGCCTCTAGAAAATAGATCCCTCTCCAAAGACAACGAACGTGGGATTTATAATGTCTGAATTCTGAAGTGTTCTGACTTAGGAAAAGTCTCACAGAAACTGCTAGGTAAGCTCTAGATAAGGGGCAGGACAGCGGAGGGGCAGGACAGCGTTGTGTTAGGGATGCCGGTCTAGGATGCCGGTCTCAGTTGGACTCTACAGGGTAGCTTGCTGCTGCCGGCCATTTGGAGTCTTCCTCTGCTCTGTGGGCTTTCCTTGTATGCCTTTGCACACAAAGCTTTCTTTTTTTCCCCCAAATGGTAGAATGAAAAATATAAACTTATCTCCAGAGAGTAACAGGGAAAACTCAAACTTACCCTCATGCTCAAAAAGAAAAAAAAAGCAAGTGCTCAACTTTTTTATTTATTTATAACCAAGAAGGACTCCTGTGGCTGCTAACCCATGTGTCTGTTTAATGTTTGTTCCCTAGGAAGCAGTCAATGCTTAACTACTGGGGAAAAAAAAAATCAATTGTTTCTAAAGTATGCTCCAGCTAATAAAAGAGAAATTGCCCTAAGTGTGTTTGCTGCAGATTTATTATTCACCTGACCAAATCACCCCATCATGACAGGCACAGATGTAGCATGCAAAATGATAGGATGTTCCACCTGGAAGACTGACCAGGCCAATACTTTGTGGCTCCCGCTAGGAGACAGGCACGGAGCAGGCCATTATGAATGGACTCCAGCAGAAGGCTATGTAGGGTTTCCTATCGTTAGAACACCAGCGACTGCTACATTCTGCTATGATATTACATCGCCTTTCCCGTCCTCTGCGGGCTCGTGTGTGGTGGTGATGCTTTCCCGTATCACATTGGCATTCTCACGAGATGAAAGCCCTGGGGTAAAGACGTGTCTGCAATAGTGTGCGCCGGGCAAGCCTCTGTTCTAGTCTGCAGGGAACAGCCCATATTTAAACCCAATGCGGGATGATTTTTAGTCATGCCTGCATTTACTACGAAAAGTGTTCCAGTTTAGATGGTCAGTTGTCGATAACCGTGATGGAAGTCTTTAGTAACGTCACCTGTGGTACCCGCTCCTTCCTGAGTTTAACCACGGAAAGAAGAGCTCCACTGTGGGCTCTAGAAAGTTCCATTCCAGTGATCTGCTATGCACCTACGGCTACTATACTGTTTTAGTAACAGCCAGTTTAATAGGTCCAAATTGTATATTTTCATTTCCTCCCTCCAAAAGAAAAACGATGGATTTGTATTGAGCAGAAGATGAATGGCAAGGACGCAACAAACAATGGCCATAGCATATTCTTGCAATTTAACAATCCAAACACTACAAAACATAGAATATACAACTTAATGAAAATACAAACTAAAGAGGCGTGGGTACATGTCACATTAGCAATGCAAAAGGCCAGCTTAAGCATAGTTTCTCTAAATCAACAATTAATAAGGAAAGTGCCCTTTTCCCAAATATGAACAAAAATATTTCAGTCACTTCTAGGGGAAAATTAAGGAGAACATTCCTCTAAGTCTATATTACAGCATGTATTACTAAAGGTTTATCACACCCAAGCATCTTACACTTAAATGTACACCCTCTGGCACTCGTCACACACTCACTCGATCAAAAATAAAACAATTGCATCTTTGTATTTAGGAATAACTGATAAGGTATGAATCTGACGTGGTGAATATGCATGGCAGAGACAGCAATTAGAATGATGTCATGAAACTAACATGGGCCAAAGGTCAAACAGAAATATCACATTTATGTACTGGTTTCTCCAATGCTTATGCTATATCTAAAATAATTTTAATTGTACATTTCTCGTTCTAAAAACAAAACCTTTTTGTATTTAGATTTGTTCCCATGGCTGGTGTTTATTAGAAATTGATGCAGTTTTACTGCCCGACGGACTGCTTCCTCCCGTGATCATACACTGCCTATGAAACCGAGTCCAAATGGAAAAACATGATATAGAAGGACCCGGGAATATGTTCCTTGCCTCCTACATGTTCAGTAATTTCCATGGTCACTAAGTAAATGTGTGGTAACCTGAACAATCCTAGGGGTGTCTCTGATGGTAAGGACAACACATCTATAATTTTCCAGGGATAATTACAGTGTCCCCTCAAGCCTGTGTCTCTGAAAGGTTTTGCCAAGTTCACCCCATCAGCTAACATCTTACAACAAGTCACTGGCTTTGCAGCTCCTAACCTAACCGCAATGCGAAATGATGAAGTGCTCTCCTTCCAGACCACTTGTTTACAACACACCATGCTGGGCGTCGGCCTCAGCCGGGAGCTTTCTGGTATGTGTCCAACAACTGCTTATTGGATTAGTTCACGTCATCTGCAGCATCAACTGGAAGATGGAGACCTCAACAGCGGGCCTGGAAAGAGTTCCAGCGCTCACCCAGAATTCCTTGGATGTCATTCACTGTTGCCACTGCTGCTGCTGCTGCTGCTGCTGCTGCTGCTGCTGCTGCTGCTGCTGCTATTGTTGCTGCCGCCACCGCCACCACCACCATCCTCTGTCTTGGGGGAGGATGAACTGTCCCTTACTGGCAGCAGGTCATAATGGCAAGGGATGTGACTGTTCTTTGGAAGGTCATATGGATCTTGGGTGAGATGACCATTATTGCTGAATACTCCTTGAACAACGCTCACTGTAGGTTCTGTAATAACCAGCAACAACAACAACAACAACAAAAATATCAGCAAAGGAAATTTTTTTAAGATGATGCTCTTTCTTTCAAATATAAAACACAACAGAAGTACTTTATAAAAATCTACAGAAATAGTTTTTTTTAAAAAAAATTTGTAATCTTACAGTGGATCTTATAGTTATTCACACAATTGGCACCCAGAAATAGTATTCAGAGAAAAGGATGTGGAAATCAAGAAGATGTGCAGAAACCACAAATATGAACCATTGTCTCAAAATACCTTGGGAATAATCTAGCCCAAGCCCCTGACTCTACAGGGAAAAGTGTTCTTAGAGGTTGCCTCAATTTATGGAGATACTCAACATGTTCACAAGGTTAGCCTAAACACTGAGCTGAGTTCTCATCTTCTTGTGATGGGCTTAAAGAAGAGTCGGGGGATGCCATCACTTACTATAAATAAATACATACATACATACATAAATTTACTGTAGTTTCTCCATTAACAAGATATTTTATACTGTATCTATGGACAGAGAGACTAAAATAAATATACCTCCTATCAAGTCAACATTGGCGGCAACATGTTTTATTTTTTTCCCAAATGACATTCACAGAAGGCACTCAGAGTAAGTATAAATTTGTATTTAATTCCTCCTAGTTCATACCAGATTCATATGAGACTACATCTGACATATTACGTAAGTTTAAAATAAAAGTGTTCCAGTTCTGCTAAAAGCATTGTGTTAGTATCATGGATATGGCCAGGAAATGGAGTCACCTGTTCTGTCCCCTTGAGCCATTTGTTTTGACTTACCTGCTGTCTTAACTGATATATGGTTCATATGATCCTTCACATGGGTGCTAAAATATTTACCATGCTTGTAAAACAAAAGATGATGGCCATGTGGAAAATAGGGGAAATAAGTTTTAAGTTGCTAAATGTCATTTCACTGAAAAATTCACTTCATATCAATTAATACGATCTTTGTAAAACACAGTCGCGTATAAAACACGGGCTTACTTAGAATTGTTTCGAACATGGTCTTATGCCAAGGTTCTTTAAGATGTGGACAGAGAACTCACCAACTTCGTAGACATTCCTGTTGGCCGAAGTTGAGTTATTGATCTCCGCATATGGGGAGTCTCTCCGCGCGGGTGACTTCATCTCCACATAGCCACACTCGGAGCTTTTAGGCAGGAGTGCAGGTGGGTCTTTAATTGTGTCATACGGGTTTTCAGAGCTGCTTAGGGAGCAGTTGCTGGAATTATAGTCAGAGTTCTTTCCCAGATCTGAGAAGGAAAAGGGAAGGAAAGGAGTAAGTGTGGTTCACGGGCACCGTCCTTTCTGGGTGGTAATTTCCTTGGGCAGATTACTTTGTTTGCTTTATGGGTAGGTTTCTCTAATGGTATATGCTAAAAACAATGTGCACTTTCTACTTATTTTGAAGACCATTTGCTATAAAATGGCCCATCTATAACGTAATTTTAACTTCCCTCTAAGGGGATTGCTAAGAAAAGTGTCATGGGTCTGATTTCATTTCGATGATCACATTCAAATACAATTAATTCTGTTCTGACTCTATGAGGAAACTTACTAGTTAAAGCCTTTAAATCAATAGTCAGGAGTTATGGCCCAGAAACACAGGCTATTTCTAGTATCGTAGAAAGAGGGGCATTTCTGCCATGGAAACTCTCTGTAACCCTTCGGTACTGGATAGCGCATTGCTCAAAGCCATTGTGGAGGGCTGGTGTTAATCGCCGATCCTGTCTTACTGCCTGCTGCTTCCCAGTCCACATTTGTTTCTCCCCAGACATTGTTTCATTTCAAGAAAATAGGAATATTCCCTCCAAAAACTGAAACGTTTGCCTTCTCAAATAGATCTGCTTATCGTCAGTCTCTCCATATCCACCAAACATGTTGGTGCCTTATTACAGTGATTGTCACATTGAAAATTCCAGGTCATCTTGGTTAATTCCACGTTAGCTTGTTTTAAAAATTGTTTCATTCTCTGAGCTACATCTTCAAATCTAGACCGTACCTTTTAAGGACTTCCCCATGTAACTTCTCTCCAGTCCGAAAGTGCCTGTGAGGGAGAAGGGAAACCCAGCCCGTGAGGATGGAAAGGAAAAGGAAACAAGCCCCCCATCTCACATCACGGCAGGTGATTGCTCCAGTGTGAGTCACCGTGGCTCTGCTCTGAAATCTCTGTACCCCATCAATCATGCCAGGGCCTGGACCCCCGTGGGCAGTAGGCATGGATGCACACGTCTCATCCTTCACCTGCTTGTTTGCAGGGTTTGGGGAAAGGTAGAGGAATGTATATAGGAACAGAGAGACAAGCAGAGAGGAAACAGCAACCTGAACCAAGGCTGAAAAACGCGAAGGATGTAGTCAAGGCTAAACCCGAGAGGTCACTCTCTACCAGCTCCTTCAAGGCTCTGATGGTTTTTTCACACAGTTTTCTCAGTAACTAGGATTCAGCTGTAGCATCATCTGCATTCTAAGTGCGTTGACTTTAACACTTTATCAGTCAATGCTAGAACCTGACCATTTTTATTAACTTTTATCTGAAATTGTTGACTTTGTCAGGTTTCTTGAGGGTGGGCATCTGTAGAGGAGTCTACCCTAGACAAAACAAGTAGTTGTTTTGTTTTCAAATATCTGAACTTCATGGAGGTGGCTGTTGGTTTGGAATAGATTGCTCTGCTCACCCTGGGAAAAATGAAATCTGTTGGCGGTGAACATTTCAGCATACACTGAAACCAATGAAGCCATAAGCACCTTTGACAGAGCATCAGACTGTAATCACCAATCCATAGCACCCAAATTCCTGAGAAGACACAAAGTCCCCCCTGGTCTGATTTTTTTGCCACCTCGTGTAAATGCTACATTGCCATTCTGGTGCTGAATGGGAGACGAGGATCCCACTGGGGCCACTGGGAGAGAGGAAAAGGCAGTACATGGGAGCCAAGGTACTTAACTCCTCTCACTCCCTAGCGACATAACTTTAGGGCTTAGCTCCAAGCGTCAGTCTTCTCTTCCTCAAAACCTGCACTCCAGCCTTACATAGCTATTCTCACCACTAAGTGAAATAGAACACACACACACACACACACACACACACACACACACACACGCGCACGCGCGCGCGCGCATGCCTTGCAGACTTTGAAGCACCATCTACATGAATGGAGTTTCAATTACTGTAACACTTAAGTTGTCAAAACACCATCAGCATCAGCCCTTCAGGATGTTTTTTTTTTTAATCTTTCAAAGCAATGTTAAGGACTTTGTTAAAAGCAGAAAGGGGGAAGGAAGAGGGGAATGGAGGGAGAGCGAGGGTAGGGGAGCATTCTTCCATGGCTTCTGCGTCAGGTTCCTGCTCTGACTCCTGTGATGGATTGTACCCTGGAAGTGTGAGATGAAAGAAACCCTTTCCTCCTCTGAATGGCTTTTGGCCAAAGGTTTTTCATCGCGGCAGCAGAATGAAGCCAATACAAAGGGGGTGCACACATGCCCCTTCCTGGATTACCAACCTTCCCCCAACTAACGAGCAAACTGCACCATGTGCTGGGCATTGTACCCCAGAAGCTGGCACCCACAATTCGCGATCAGGAGGTCGTCAAAATTACAACAATTTCCTAGTAAAAATGGTATTACTTGCCTGTCATTTTAACTCTCTTTCGGGTGTGTGGAGGGGTTCCCCCGAGGCTGTACAGGGTGCGCTCCACAAATGACTGGCTACAGAGCAGATGTGAGAATTTGGCCATTTGCTCTTAAGCCAGACAGGAAATAAAACTACGAGGCAGAGCCAGTCTTCGCAAGAACCCTCATGGGAAGAGGGAAGGAGAACGCAGTTTTGTAATATGCTCTTAGTGAATTGAAATGAGATTATTATTGCCAATTAGCTAAAATAACTATTTTTTTAAGTTTCTCAATTTTTAATTTGCAATATGATAACTATCAAGTAGCCATAGTCTACAACAGCAAGGGGCCCTTTGGGGCATTCAAATAAATGTGTAAGAATATAAATCCATCCTGATTGCAAAAAGCTTATGGACCAGTAATCTCATGACTGTTTCCACACCTGAAAAGGGGGAGTGATGTTGAAAGTGGCATTCAGTAGTAAGAGGGAACACGCTGTCATTTTTTTAATTTTTTTTTTTTTAACCAAGGGAGCCTACATCATGGTAAAAGCTGACAGGGTTCAAAGGCCAGTTCTAACAGGTTTGCAAAACATGTTCCTGGACCTTGTGGAAATCACCCCAGCTTTTTATGGCTCATTAACTGTCACACGGAGCTGAGAACTACCTCTCAGAGCTCCGGTGAGAACTGAGCTAACGTGGATGAAGTTTCTAGCGGGCAGAGATGTTTGTCTCTCAATTCTGGAGCAATGTAATAACTCAGAAAGTGATCATGGAACAAATAAGACATTAAGGCTAGTAGTAAGCCCTATAGAGGAGTTAGACCTAATTCCGTTATTTAGGCATGTTTCTGGTGGGTGGCTATAGTGCGCACACAGAAGGATGAGTGCTTAGACTGTCGAGAATGCGCATGCGCTTGTGGGCCTCACCAAGCTCATTGAGGTAGCCGCCTTGCTTCCAGTCGGCTGGCAAGGTCCCCGTGCAGTCCACCAAGGCACCTCTCTTCCCTGGATTCTCGTTTTTAAGATTCACAAAGAGCTGGTTGTTTTTCGACTATGAAAAGAAAAACACGATTTAAGAGGAGACCACACTGGGGGAAAGCAGTTTCGGGGGTTAATGGCAAGGCCCTTCCCTCAAGGGAGGGGAGGGGAGGGGAGAAAGAGGTGGGGGGCATTCCTGGCTGAGTGGACATCTCTCAGTACTCACGAACGACCTGAAGGGCTTCATTTCACACTGTCACTTTTTACCAATTAGACTTTGTTTGAGCTATAAACGAAGAATTTTAAAGAAAAGTATTGTGGGTCTGAGTTCTATCACAGTCTCCACGCTGTGGGTCCCCAGCGCCTTGGCCATTCTGCTAAACATGCGCATGCGCATGAGAAGCTATACGAGATGGGGTGGGACGATGAGCTTGGCATCTGGGCAACGCGAGGTTCTATTTAACTCTCTGACGCCACCGTGAAAACCCAGCAGTGTCAATAATGGCAGTGGATTAAATTAATTAATTTCCCCCCTCTTTTGTTCTGTTCCTTCTTTCCCTAATAGAGAGCTGGACAGTGATGAGCCAGAAGATGGAGCCTAGGGACAGTGGGAAGGAGAGTTTGGAACTCAGAGCATCCTGGGAGATCGCAGAAATACAGGTGGTCGGAAAGGATTGATGTAGTGATTTCACAATAAGTCTTTATGCTTTTATTAGCATCATCATGATTAAACATTGATTTTAATCTCAGGTAAAATTAGGAACACAATGAGGCCTGTCGGTGACAAGACCTTAATGCCCACAGCAACAGTGGAGGAGGCTGGAAGCCATTATTACTTAGGCCCTGGTGAGTTCCCTGGAGATGCTAAGACACACTTAGAGAGGGTAGTTAGGAGAATCAGGTGTGCACGGTGCACAAAATAACTAGGGCGGCATGGGCGAGCTGCAGACCTCTTGAATGTGTGTTCCTTATCTCTCTCCCCTCCCCACTTTCTGATTCTTGGGGCATTTTTCCCCTCACCTTGGCAATGGTCAACCTGTCCCTGTTATTGACATGAGGGGATGAGGCACACTGGCTGAGTGTGTGGTAGCTGGGGTTGGTGAAGTAGTGGCTGTTGGCATTTCCACCATTGCTGTGAGGCAGGGTTTCTGCAAAAAGAGAGAAAAGGGTTAATTGAAAATGACAGCTCAGATGTTTCCCTCTCCTGCCCAGCCTACTCCTCAAAGCCCCTGGAAGAGCAGATGCCCACTATTGCCTCTTTGGAAATTGTGAAGGCATTGGCGGAAGACCGGAAGACCGTTCTTAGCTTTGGGGCCTTAGTTTGGGAAGAACAGAGACAGCATCACTTGCAACAACACAGCTGTACCCACCGGCTTCTTTAAAAACACTTGATTTCTTCACACAGTAGTTTTGCACGGAAAACATACTCTTATGTAAATTTCCTATTTTGCATATTCTGCCAGAATTATAATATTTATAAGCATATTGCCAGGGTCCTTCAGTAATTGCTCAAGATCAAGTAAGATTGTCAGTTTCTTCAGTTTAAGAGTTTACTGCTTTTGAAGGTTGACTGGATTCAAATCAGGTGTTTATAATGGAGCGCCTTGGTTCTCGCTAATACCGCAGGCTTGTCTCCTGTATAACTAGGCTCTCAACAGTTACTGCTACATGCAGGTGCAGAGACGGAGGATGCGGCAGAAGCACACACACCGGAAAATGCGCCGTCTCTCCTTTTCTCCTCCCCACTCGTATAGGACAGAGTTGGGATTGGCTGTTCAGCAGATTTTATCCACAAAGGAAATTGCCTAAATATAAAGCAACCATTCATCTACCCCAATTTAAAAATCCTCACAGAAGGGGTGGAAGGTGGCTAAGTGATTCAGGGTGCTTGTTGCTCTTCCAGAGGACGCAGGTTCAATGCCAAGATTCCAAGCACCCATGTTGGGTGGCTCACAACCATCTGTAACTCCAGCTCCTCTGGGGATCTGTCTGCTTCTTCTGACTTCAACAGTCATCTGGATACACATAAGCAACACAGGCATGCATACACACACATACACACATGCATACACACATGCATGCACACATACATACACACATGCACGCACACATGCATACACACACATACACACATACACACATGCATACACACATGCATACACACATGCACGCACATACACTCACACAAACAATAAATCTTTTCCAAAAGCCTCTGGCAAAACTGAAAGTGGTAATTTTACTACAGGTGAATTGTAAACCACATCTCTAGGCACATGGGCTTCTTCCGAACGCATGGTCACCTCCCGGAAAACAGCCAGACACAATGGACACACAGCCAGACACCAAATTCCTGAGAGAAGCAGGCGAAGCCTAAATTTGCAAGGCAGGACATGCCGCCCTGCGCTGCAGTCCTACCCGCAATGGTATAATCTGCATTGATGACCCTCATGGCAGGGGTGTAGGTCACCGCCGGCATGCTGGACTCTTTCCTCTTCTGCTTCTGTCTGTAGATAATGAACAGGGCCAGCAGGAAGAGCACAACAAGGACCAGGATGATGATGCCCGCAATGGCACCGATCTGATAGGAATCAGCGGGAAGGGCCGTGCTGGTCCGGCTTAAGCTGTTCAGGTTGCCCACGATGATGACACCAGCTAGGAGAGGGTGGAAACAGGCTGAGTGTGGAGGACGGTGGGTGTTGTAAAGGTCTGCTATGTGAAACAAAGCATACACACTCCCACTGGCCTAATGCCTCGGTGTTTTCACTCCATGAAACACTAATTTGGAAACAGAGCAGGGGAAAAACAGACATTCTTCGTTTTCAGATGTTGTTGGTGCCTCTGTTCTTGACTCTGAGCCCCTAGGAGACAGGGTCTGAACCCTGAGATTCAGGAGCAGGGATAGGAGCAACTTGTGTATTTCATATTAAACACAGACTGGCAATTAAGCTTGGATAATGATTTTTCTAATTTTTGTTTTGCTTTAAGCATTATCTAGTACTGATCTTACACTGGAATAAATCCTAAATGCCCACTTGTCTAACTCAAACTTTCGTTTATCTTTAACATTTATTTTTCATGACAGGGCTTCTCTGTGGCTTTGGAGCCTGTCCTGGAACTCACTCTGTAGATCAGGCTGTCCTTGAACTCACAGAAATTCCCCTGTCTTTGCCTCCCAAGTTCTGGGATTCAAGGTGTGCAGCCCTATCGCTTGGCTTATCTTTAGAACTTTTAAGAGTGATTTACCTTCTAAACCAGCGCAGCTCCAGTATAACCCTAGTGCAATGGGCCTCTTACTGCTAGAGATACTGTCCTCTGAAAAGCTATTTTGAATAGCAGAAAGATTTCTCATGATAGCACCTAGTAACAACACCTGATTCAGAAAACTGTGGTTAAATATATATGGTTTTATATGTCAGTTATGCCTAAATAAAATTTAAAAAGTTCATGAATTTTAGACTAAGAAAAGCATGGCATCGAAGCTGTGACATTCTAAGCATTAACTCCGTGACCTTGGGGACACTGACTACCTTCTGTAACTTTGACCCTGTTTCCTTATCTATTAAAGGCAGCAAAAGCAAAGCATCCACCCAGCAACCACATAACTAACCAGCTAAGCCATATGCGCTTCCGTGAGGCTAACCCAAGATAACCCAAGCGAGAGTACTCAACACTGGTGTCCGTGGTGGCCACACACTGAGAGCAGCCCTTGTCATTCACTAGTGCTTTACCTTGGTCACAGCGTGCTCCTTTCCATCCTGGACTACAGTAGCAGGTGCCAGTGATGTGATCACAGGTGGAGTTGTTCAGACAGTCACAAATCTGGCGACAGCCATAGCCGTATGTTCCCGCGGGGCATTCTGGGAAGGAGACGAAGCCATATTTCTCAAACTTCCCAAGGAAATGAAACTATACTTCCCAAGTCCGGAGGATCCAGACCAAAGCTGTCGTCGTTGGTGTGCTCTGGGTATCAGGTGCTGAGCCCCACCCACAGGTTTTGGCTTAGAGAGACCTGTGCCACCCGAGGTGTGGGAAGCCAGATGGTGGTTCTTGAGCCATGATGGGGATTCACAATCCTGCTGCTCAGGACTGAGCCAGTCAACATTATGGCTCAGCTCCTAACACATTTAACTGCTGAATGCCCACTTCTCTGATATATATAGAGGGTCTGTGGGACCCCGGTGGAACGGATGAAAACATAAGAAGCAAATTGATGTGACTCCTACAATCAGATCTGTGGGTCAGAGAGAATGGGACCCACAGTGTACACTAGAGATGATTCCTAGAGAGCACACATAATTTTATGTAGTAGACTCTGGAGCTCCTCTTGAAGACACTTGGGTTAGCTCTCATTAGGAGCAGTTTGGGTTATAGTCTAGGTAAGTGTTTCACTTGATATAGAATGCCCCAGTGTAGACTCGGAGTCTAACACAGTAGGACTCTTAGGCTGTGCTCTAATTTCAAAGAAGAGTGCTGGTGAAAGGAATCTAAACCTGAGCATCTTCAACGCCGATGTTGTTTGCGAAATGAACAGCAGGGGGAGATGTGTCACCGCTACCAGGTCTGGCAACCAGGATTGCTGGTTTTAAGCACTGGGAGCAAGCTTCAAAAACATGGACACTTTAATCACTGTAATTCCACATCCAGAGAAATCACGGAAAAGGTTTTCCTTAAGAAGACCTTAACTGGTTGCCTGGCATTTGCATGCACGTCGGTTTAGAGCCTGTGCTGATGTCTAGGCCTGGGTTTAGCAGGCATAGAAAGCATTATACACAGGGATTGCTGCAAGTGCGACTCACTGTGACTCTGTATCCCTTTTATGACCACCGGGAACAGTGACACAGGACTGACATTGTGCCATCTTTGTCTTGAACAGGCTCTGGGAGGCTCTTGCTGTTTTTGCGGGAGGGAGGTTCTGTACAGACATGCCATGCATCCGCACTTAAGGCTGAGACCTCTGAGCTGCGCTGGTTCTGTAAAGCTGGACTGGAAAGGAAGAATGCTGATTCTACCCACTAATGCAGGCCATTCCCTCTCTACCCCAAGTCATCTTGGGGGCCACCTTCCCAAGAATAAACTCAGTGGTCAGTGGTAACCTCTCGTTTTGCCCTGCCTTGGGGCCTTTAGCATCAGAACTTTGACCTTTCTTGCTTCATCTTCAGTACTGAATAAAAATCAGAGGAAAAGAATAGTATGTTTATCTTAGATACTCCATTTGAGGTTAATATTCTTGTAATCTTGGGAGGGAAGGTGGCAATTAAAACAACAAAGACAGGGGTTCCTACCATATATTCTCCCTGGGTGAGACTAAAAGAAAACATACAAAGGCAGAGTGTTGCCTTGAAGATTAAGATCCAGATGAAAATTTGATAGTGGAAAGAGTAAAAGTCACTGTCAAAAGAGTGGCAACATTTGCCTGGACTCATTCCCATGCCCTGGACCCCAGCATTTCTCCCTAACCAGTGTCCTCCCAAGTAAGTCTGGATTCACTGCTGCCATGAAGGAAGACTGGACATCTCCGTTAAGGCTCCAAGCCATCATCTTCCAAAACTACGAGAAGGAGGACAAGCCAGGAAAGACATAATGGAAAAGTTGAACCTGCCTTCATTCTTACAGACTCTCCCCTTCCACCCAGAGCGCTGGGTGTCACTCAGAATCTGGAGGAAAGACAGCCGGCAGGGATTCTAGCGGGGAGGTCCTGAGAAGGGGAAGTGGGCTGTGCTGGTAACTAACCACCGCCCAGACAACTGGAAGAAGCAGCAGCCCTGCTGCCTTTGCATCTCTGGCCCTTGAGAAAGGTGACCCAGGTGCCCAGGGAGGCCACACAGGGTACTCACTCTGCTCGCAGAGCCGTCCCATGAATCCCGTGCGGCAGGTACACTGCCCTGAGATGTGGTCGCAGTCTGCTCCATTCTGACACCGGCAAATCAGTGCACAGTCCTTGCCGTAAAACCCCAGAGGGCATCCTGTGTGAGGAGGGAGGGCAGAGGAAGTCAGAAGGGTGCCTGTGAGAAACAAAGCTCCTGCCTGCACAGACTCAGGGTTGAACTTCAAGGACTTGGAATGCCTTAAAGAGGAAGGGGAGAGGGGTGGGAGGAGGGGGAGAAGAGTGGGAGGAGAGGGAGAAGAGTGGGAGGAGGGGGAGGGAAAGGGGAGGCTGGGAGGAGGTGGAAATTTGTTTTTTTTTTTCTTTATTCTTCTTTTATCAATAAAAAATGTTTAAAAAAAAAAAAAAAAAAAAAAAAAAAAAAAAAAAAAAAAAAAAAAAAAAAAAAAAAAAAAAAGAGTAAAGGCATTCCCATGCACCTCAGCGGTCACAGGGCTGTTTAGGACTCTCAAGTCTGGGCCCCTGCAAGGAGATTGCACGCCACAAGCCAGACGCAGAAGAGTTCCCTAGCTGTACGTGTCACCGTCACTGGTGTCTTCCTGCAAAGCTCCATGGAGCCCAGGAAGGATGTGGTATTTATTGCCTTTATTCTTCCCTCGGTTTCTAGAATCCTGGATTTGAGTTCCCCGGACTGAAGTGAGTACTTTGTATTTCGGTTCTCTTTTAGAGTTGCTTTTACAAGTTAAAAAACAAACAAACAAACAAACAAAAAACAACTCAAATTCTCCTGCTAGTCCCATCCACCGTGTCTGTTTGTCACTCAAATCATATTATTACCATTATCAAATATATGTGACAGAATGCCTAAAGAAAGACAGCTGTGTCTCAGAGGTGCTTTGTGAAGGCCTTTAGGTCTTCACGCTACTACACAGCTTCTAAGATTTATACCACCAGAAGCCTGGGGCAGAACATATATGCTTGCGCACACGCACACGCTCCTGGCTTACATGCATCAGCAGCTACTCTCTAAGACTGCTTTAGGCACCATGAAGGCTTCAGTACAGGCAGGTTCCTCAGTTGTTTCCAGATACCGTGCACGCCTTTTATTTTGCCATTTAAGGGAAGCTCGTATTTTCAGGTGTGGGACTGGCACACAGATCTCAGAAGCCAGCTCGTAATGATACCCCCATATCCTACATTTGTTTGACACCCCCACTCTGCACCAAATCCTTTGCGTTCATTCTGCCATTTGATCTTTAACGGCCTAAAAATCCAGAGGTGGGCCTTCCTATGCTGCAGATAAGAACTAAGCCTCGCGTATCCCAAGTCTGGCAAACGGCAGGTGGAACTATGGTCAGACCAGACCCATGCAGGTAATGCTATGTTGTGCTCGGTGCACTTTAAAGGGTCTTCTGCTTAAAGTTGTGCCTACCTTTGGAATTATAAATGAGCTCTATGATTTTTCCTAGGGAGTTCGAACATCTTTATGGATACACAATCTTTAGAGAATAGCATTCAAATTTGCCATTGCCAATTCTGTCTTTAAATCTTGGGTCAATAGCCATCTCTCCTCCTAGAAACTTCCAGAAGTCTTCTTCCAACTATTCTCTATCACACTTACAAACTAGTACTTAATAGGAATCACCTACTTCCTAACTCCTCTTTTTTCCCTCAACACGGCTGTCATTTAAAGTTACGTTACTGTTGATAATAGCCGTAACAAATGCCTTCCTGGCTTGTTGCTTCACTTAGCTGAAAGCCGTGGGCATTTCTCCACAATGTGTTCATCTGGGGGATGCTTGCACATCGCATCTGATTCTAAAAACCACACGGGGAAACTAAAGGGCAGTGTGAGAACGGGCTAGGAGTAAGAACTAGAGGGATGGCTTTGAAAACACGATCCTGGGCTGACATTGTCACCAATGGGCAGAAACACAGGTTCACAGGTCCTGGTCCAGACACACTGAATCTGACATCATGGGAGGCGGGCCAGGCATCTGGAGTTGGTTGATTCCTGTAGGTAAACCTCATTTTCTCTATGGGCACGCTGTTCGCTAATCTACGAGGTGTGTGTCTCTTCTTACTTCCTATTCCCTATCATGGATCCTCACATTTGTACATTCAGAAGAAATAAAAGCACTTCACGTACAGAAATACAGTCTGGTAAAAGAAGAGAAAAAGGACATCAATACATGTTAGAAGTGAATTACTTTCATGACTTGCTCCACCTCTCTGTGCTCACAGAAGCTAGCTGAAGGGGACCTGGCATGTGGGGGTTCTTAAACACTCAGAGAAAGGGAGCTATCTGGAGGTCACTGAGTAGGCGTCACACACGTGGGAGGAGCCCTCACTCACCTAACATGATACACGCAAACAGGGAGGATACTTCCTCTGTGGGTGTCCCCCGGCCCCCCGCCCCGTGACGTCGTCCTTGCTCACTCTGAGTGCAGTAGAGCCCCGTCCATCCAGGCGTGCACTTGCATTCCCCATCATAGGCACTGCAAAAAGCTCCATTGTGGCAGTTGCAGGTGTGGATGCAGTTGGGACCCCAGTGGGCAGGCGGACAGGCTGAAAATCACATCAAGTGCGGAGAGATGAATTGGAGTCTCCAGGTCAAGACCAAACAGAACATTCCACCATTTCCCAACCTTCTTCCATGTGCTAGGTTCATGACATTAATATGGACAATTCATTCACACTTTAGTTGATAGACAATGTTGGTGGCAATAACCACCAACATCGCTGACATATCCACACATATACAGCTTCAGAAGGACTTGAGGGAGCAAGAATTACTTTAAAGATTCAATTGGTAGACAAATCACACTGGACGCCGACTGTGTACCTAGCACTGTTCTAGACCCAAGGAAGAACAAAAGACAAAAATGGGAGTCGGAACTCCTCTCTGAACACTTCTATTTTGCAAGATAGCAAAACTATCAGCTAGCAGAGAAGCAATGCAGGGAAGAGCTGTGGAAGAGAAAGGTGTGATGAGGACAACAATGATGGGGCTCCTGCTAAAACCCAGCCTCCCTGGAGGGGACATTGAGTTAGGACCAGATCTGGAGGGATTGTCCTTATGGCTCCTAGGTCATGGGCTCAGGGCTCTGATTTTCCTTAGGGCTCCTAGGTCGTGGGCTCAGGAATCTAATTTTCCTTGGGGTTCCTAGGTCATAAGCTCAGGGCTTTGATTTTCTGATCCTGTCCTGGTCTCTAGGCTCCAGAGTTGCCATTAGAATCTCACTTTATGTGCCAAGGTCACCAACTGTATGAAGCAGTTTATTCATAGAAATTTCTGGCTGGAAGAAGTAGAAGACAACACAACTAAATCATCAGTGGCCACTGTCACCGAAAGAGCTATTAGAAAGCCACACCAAGCCGGGCGATGGTGGCACATGCCTTTAATCCCAGCACTCGGAGGCAGAGGCAGGTGGATCTCTGTGAGTTCGAGGCCAGCCTGGTCTACAAGAGCTAGTTCCAGGACAGGAACCAAAAGCTACAGAAAAACCCTGTCTCGAAAATCCAAAAAAAAAAAAAAAAAGAAAGAAAGAAAGAAAGAAAGAAAGAAAGAAAGAAAGAAAGCCACACCAATATGGGCAAAATAATTAATCCAATCACCCAAACAATTCTATTTCTACTACAGCTTTAAAAAATATTAAAAGGGTGGCTACTTATAATTTCTATCTTATTATCTAATTGAAAACATGGGGCAATAAAGAAAATTAGTGAATCTGAAGTATTTCCCATAAGCATATGTGCCATTTTGACCCAAAAATGAGGAAAAAAAATAACAGCTGAAATTCATGGTCCATAGGAGTGTTAGGATGGATTGTCTAAGAAGACATTCTTAAAGATGAAGAGCTTAGGTTCATTCCTGGGTAACAGGAGCGTATCCAAGGTCACACAGGCTCATAGTGGTAGCTGCTATTTGGTACATATGCACGGCCTCACTTTAAAGGCCACTGTAGGGCTCAGTGTGAAGACAATTAAAATGTCCAATCTCCTCGATGCTGCGTATCACGCTCTCTATCCCCCACAACCAGTTTCTATAAAAAGAAAAGCTCAGTTTTGTTCTCCTCCACCCAATTCCCCTAAAACCATTTCTTTTATGTTTGTGTTTATTTACTTTAGCTGTGTTTATGTGTGTGAGTGAGTGTGTGTATAATTAGTGTGGGGGCATGCACACCTGTGTGTACATGGATCTCAGAAGAGGGCACCGGGGATGGAGTTACAAGTGTTTATGGGACAACCCTCCCAGATTGTTTCCAGGGTGCTTGGATTCCAACTCTGCTCCTCATGATTTAGCAGTGAGAGCTTTAAACCACAGTGTAATCTCGTCAGCCCCAAACAGGCTACTTCTAATGATACTTAATAAACCTTCATGAACTGTCTTCTGCCCAGAGCATATTTTTCTAAGTTGTCCCCTTGCAGCAGGTTTGACTCCCACGTCAGCTGTGATCAGAGATTGGAAATAAAGATCACTTAAGTTTTCCATCCATAAAGGTAAATATAGAGACAAGGCTTCCGATAGTCATTTTGCCAAGGCCATGTGGCCCTTTAAATGCATCCCATTAGATCTCCAAGTCTCTGTTTGCATGGTGAAGGACTTTCCTCCTTTGAAACTAGCTGGCGATCAGCCAAGAAGAAATATTAAGATGGGCCCATAGGGAATCAATGAAACCAATGGTCCCCAGGAGAAGCAAGGCTTGCCAAATAAATCAGTTTCCTCCAGAGCGATTATGGGGACAAGCCATGCTATTGTCTCCATTCACTGTGCTGTTCCCATTTTTGTTCCTTCCAGAACATTCCTCCCTCAAATGAGGAAGTGACCAACTTCCAAAATAAAGACTACGTGTTAAAGGAAAAAATTCCACCAACCGTGTCCCAGCAATGACACTGCATTTTTGTTCTCCTTCCCAAGCCCTGGATGTTCATTTCTGAGGACCTAGTCCACAACCTGCTCCTGGGCCAGCCTGAATCAGAGGCCTTCCACGCACAGATTTGAATAGACGGCAATTGCTTCTGAAGTTCCACCCCCCAAAAGGTTAAAACACAAACTATGAAATTATAACAACAAACATTCCCTTCACTGAAGGCTTACTTATCTCAGAAATAGGGGAGAGCCTGAATGGTTGAAAACAAAACATTCATTCAGACAGAAATATATCCTCACCAATTAATATTTGCAGATTGATAGCCCTATAATCTGAATTCAGTGGCCTGCAAACCATGTAGTATCAGAGTCCTTCCTTGACCTATCATATGTGCAGCGTGTCAGCTTCAGTATGGGCCATGCAGGCTGTGATGGGGAGTAGAGGGGCAGACACATGCTGTCCTTGGTCAAAACCTGAACACTTTGTGAAGGTGACAAAGTCTGGCTTATGGCCACTGTCCTCTTTTTATGTCACGGGGAGCCTAAAGCCATCAGCAGAATTTCTCTTAGGGTCATACCACCCCCATCTGAAGAGCAGAATGAGAGGCACCTGGGGAGCCAAGACACAGGACAAGATGTGAGGGGCGCTAAGGCAGTCAGTCTGCCCAGGATCCCAGAAAGTTTCTAAGATCCATATCATTTTGATTCTACTCCTTCATGGCTCCACTATTAAATTTTCTGATGACTACATGACAAAAAGATCTCTAAATGCATCTACTTTTTTTCATCTATAGATATCAGGAATAGAGATATGGCCTCGTTGGTAGAGTGATTGCCTAGCATCCTTGAAGCCCTGGGTTCAGTTCCCAGTACCACACAAGACCAAATATGGCTGTGCACAACTGTAATCCCAGTATTCAGGATATGGAGGCAAAAAAGAGCAAAACTTCAAGGTCAATTTGGACTACATAGTGAGTCTGAGGCTGGCCTTGGCTACACAGAACCTTGTATATATATATATATAAAAGAAATCAATGAATAGAGAGTCAATGAACAGTGAATAAGAAAAAAAATTTACAAATGTAGGCTTTTCCCAAAGAGCCACATCATTTATTGGTAGATTCTGATAGGTCATTGTACAGATATCTTAATTTTAAAACTATAATACTTTTAATAGATGCTCAAGGTCACATATTCTTTGCTGACCATATAACTCTCACCATTCAATCCTAAGACACAGGAAATGGATTGGGTGTTCTCCAACAAGACTTACGCTGAGAGCAGTCACTGCCGATCCAGCCTGGGTAGCACTGACAGGACCTGTCGATGGGGTTGCAGGTGCCGTTGTTGGTGCAGGTGCAAATGCCCGCACAGTTTTTCCCAAATCTGCCACTGGGACACACTGTGAACAGACGGAGTTCAGTCAGCTAGAGTTGGAACCCATCTCACAGAACCCTGAGAATGGGAGACAAATTCCAGGGTCACACCCAGCCGCCCGCTGCCGGCCTGCCTCCACTTAAGAGATCACGCATGCTAGTCGCAGATAGGCTCACTTTTCCAAACACGTGAAACCAAAAGCCTTATTTCTGACATCTCAAAAAGAAACCAGGGTGTTCGTAGAACTCTGACTTGTGGTTTCTCCCTCAGGGAATCAAAATCCTTTCTCACGTTGACTTTTCATGAGGGGATGGTTCCAGCGACATCATAAGACACAGCCAAGGGAGTGTCATGCCAAGGAGGCGTTTCCAATGCTCGGGTCATTTTCAGAATTACCCAGAGCTGGTGGTGGCACCCTGTAGCCGTGGGGAAGTCTGAGGACAAGCTTCAGGAAGTTTGATCCTCCCCACGGCTCTCCAGGGTGCCTGGGTGCTTACCTTCATTGCACAGGGCTCCCGTGAAGCCAGGCAAGCAGTCGCACAGGCCTGTGATGTGGTGGCAGGGCCCGCTGCTGTGCACACACTGTGGGCATGTCTGGCTACAGCGATGTCCGTAAAACCCCGGGGAGCAGACTGCAAAGAGAATGGAAATACATAGTTACCTTTCTGAGTTGGGTCTATCTCCTGTTCCACTCAGAGGTCTAGTTAGAATGGAGAAATAAGAAAACTTAAAAAAAAATGATAATGAGGATTTTTTAGGTGTGGAACAAGTAGGGCAGCTTTTAACAAAGAAGGAAGCCACTAATCTCCGAATTTCACTGGCATGAGGGAACGTCACGGATAGACCTCACTGTCCTCCTGTGGTCGGCTCAAGGCCAGGCCTAGACCAGAGACTCAAAGACATTTGTTAAATGAATAAGGAAATGAAGAAAAAACTCAAATATCAATGCCCAAATTAAGTATTGCCAAGCCATTTGTTGGTCCTTTATTATTTAAGAACCGTGACTGGCAAATAAAATAAAATAAAATACTGCTCAAAATTCAAAGACCTTTCTCCTTCCAAAAAAGTACATGTTGACGGTTGCGGTTAGAGAGAACAAGTATACAAAATGCTGTGTATTTGGATGCTTCCAATACTATATTTGAATTTAAATACAGAATGACTGCATTGAACTCTTAGTGACAAAAGAAATTGATCTGAGAAATTACAACAGTGTGTGTAATAACTTTTCTTATTACGTTTACCGAAAGATTTAGTAAAATCTCACAGACCTTTTCTTAATTCGAGGCTTCTACAAAGCAGCATCAACAGCCCCCGTTTTTAACTTTGAAGTCTGCTTTCTCCCCAGCACTGACTTTCAGCTTACTAGTGAGATGTATGATTGCCTCGAGGTTTGGCTGATGTTAACTTCTGGTAATTGAGGTGAGGCTGACGCCAAATTGCTGAATAAAATATTTACAGGTCAGTGGATTTCTGGAACACCATTTGCACCCTCTGAGGAAGACATGAGAATCGCGCCCTGATGATGAGGCCCACGAGGTAATGAAATCATCACTGGGAAGAAAGGGTTAACGCCCCCATCTGTTAAGTTCGTCCTAGAGGTTGAAAAGAACCAAGTTCTTGGGCAAGTGTCATTTGAGGACAGTGACAGTTCTTCAAGGACTGCTCTGTCCTTGACGGCCACAAAACATCACTAGAAACTAAACGGTAGAACAGAGACTGATCTACACGCAGTTCCCAGGAAGAGGAGCACAGAGACCATCCCCTACGGGACACTTACTTCTCTGACAAGAGGTGCCTCGGAATCCGGGTGCGCACTCACAGATGCCGTCGTCAGGAGAACAAGAAGCCCCATTTTTACAATGGCAGGGCAGTGAGCAGTTAGGACCCCAGCGTCCCTCAGCGCACACGCTGTCACAGTGCACACCTGAAACACACACGGGGCAGAGCTGAGGAGGGTGCAGCGTGGGCATCCAAGGACGCTAATACGTAATGGGGTTCAAGGACGGCGCAAGCGTAACTGTGCAGAGAGCACTGGACAGAGATGATACCAGGCTTAAAACACACTTACAATACACAGAGTCATTCAAATGTTAACGAATACCCAGAATTCCCTCCTATGCTGCCAAGGAGAAAATACTTTCACTGAATTGATTTTTCTTCTTTAATAGGAGGGAGCATCAGGAAGCCCGAGGGTTCTGTCTGTTGAAGGCAAAATTTATCAAAAAAAAAAAAAAAGACTATTGATTTCCTATTTATCTGCCAACCCCCCCCCCATTCTTTGCTTTTACAGAGAAATGAACAAAGGGTACAACGATCAGACAAAGCACAGAATGATTAAATTCTTTTACATGAAGGCAGCCCTACTGGGGACAGGGTAGGGTAAACAAGGAAACACAATCCTAAAGTACTTCAATGATGTATTGTGCGGGATATGCTGATGTGCTCATACCCAACACCGATTTCATTCCTAAAAAAATTTGTTTCCATCTGCACAGATAGAGGCAGACTATCCCAGCCAATGCCACGTATGTGCTATTATCTGAGTCGCTGCTATGACATCGTATGGAGCTATTTAAGTTTTTGTTTGGGAAATAAAGAAACCTTATGTCAGTCATGACCCAGTGAACCAGTTTCTACAGGAAGCTGGGTCTGCAGGAATGAAAATAAAGCCAGGCATTAATGGAGGCGAAAGAGGGTTCTGTAAGTTTGTATTAAAATCCAACAGGGATCTCTTCGCTACATCAGATTCTCAGACCTTTCACCTGCAGAGGAAAGACTTCTGACCACGGCTACACTGGTGACTGCTGGCATCAGAACAAGTGAGAACACGCGAGGACATGCTCAATCCAGGATTCCAGAAAGTTCACAGCGGCCCTGCCTGGAGGATGATGGGTAGGCCATACCACATTTATGGTGCCCTGAACCTCATATGGAAGGCATTGTAGAGGACCTCAAATATGTCACCAGCTGGTATAAAGCCATTACTATAAAATGATAAATCTCTGCTTTTACCTGTCTCCGTGTCCATCCCCCAGCAAAGTCCTTAGCTTGGCAAAGGCCAGCCAAGAGGCACAATCCCATTGTCTTCATTCAGGTTAGCAATAGACTTTGATTCCAGAGAAAAACAGTTCTGGATATAAGCTGATGAGTGGCGGCTAAATGTCCCCCACAGGATAAATAAATAAAACACGGACCTGCTGTTCTTTCCTGTGTTCATACACACATCTTACTTTTCAAGGTCTTTTGGAAAGCTGAGACACACTTGCGAATTCTACACTCTCTGACTATGAGGCGCCATGGTGTCTCAGGTGATTTTTTTTTAAGCCAATACCTAGACCATACAGAACTGCAAGGCATTCCAAGCAGCAGTGAACTTGGGAGTAGGCTGCAAATGTAAGCTTTGCTTTGCCTCTGAAGAAAGAACTATCAAGGGTAACCTGCCTGGGGCTTTCCCCTCGACTGGAATTCAGGTTTTCCATCCTCACTGTAAGCCAAGGCTCCTGTTTGACAGCCAAGGTGGTAAGGGACCACCTGCTTCATAGATTCAGATGTCCCTCGGCATTTTGACCCAGATCCACTCAGGCTAATTTCAACAAGAAGCCCGAGGAAGTAGAACCCAAATAATTTCGCAGTTAACCTTATAACCATCCTGAAAATTAGTTCTGATTTCTTAATATTTTTTTAAATGTGGAGCGGGGTTTGAAGCACAAGACTTGGCAATTTAAGGTGTCTTAATTTATCAATTATTGGTCAAATCACATTACACTTAAATTCAGCCATAATGGAATGGAATATGTTTCAGGCCAAAAGTATATACATGGTTCTCTAGGGGAACAGAACTGATATAATACATTCATATGTGTGTGTGTGTGTGTGACCTCTAATATATATATGTGTATTTATGGAGCTTATTAGAGTGGATTACACTTACAGGCTGTGATACAGCTAGTCTAACAATGGCTGTGTACCAACAGATAGTCCAAGAATCCAGGAGTTGTTCAGTCCACAAAGCTGGATGTTTCAGTGTACTCCTGAATCTCAAAGAAGTAGGTTCTAATGCCAGTGAAGGAAGGAACTCACTGGTGAAAGAGAGAGCAAGTAGGCAAAGGGTTATCTTCCATGTCCTTTATAAAGGATGCTACTGGAAGGCGGGGCCTAGATTAAAGTGGGCTCTTCTCACTTTAAATGATTTAACAGAAAGAAACAAACAAACAAAACAAAACAAAACAACAAACAAAAAACCCTGACAGTGTACCCAGCCATTTGGGTTTTAGATTAATTCCAGATGCAGTCAGGCTAACAACCAAGAATGGCCATTACATTGACTTTGGATATTATAGGTTAGCATGATTAATAGGTAACGAAGCTGGTTCTAAAAGATGACTGAAGATTAGCAATCAAAATTGAGTGATCCTACACTTGGTACTTGATTCCTTTTCCCTCATCTGGCTAGCATACCTATCTGTCATGATTAGCTTCACCATTTACTTTCCCAGTAAGTAGAAAGCACCACGGAATAGCCAGCAGTCCATTGAAAAACAAACAAAACACACACTAGTTTCACATGATTTTTACCCACCATTTTGTTCCAGAGACTGTCTCCAGTCATAGAAACATATTTCAGCAGAACCAAACTCGCTTTTCAAATAACTTTGGTTTCTTAAGTTTTAGGATCATAAAGGAATTTTTCCATTGAATGAAAATTATAAACATTCCATTTTCTGTTTTATCTTTGAAATTCAAGCTCTCTTATTTTATTCTATGCAGTAAAAGAGTTATTGTTTTGCATATATTAATACCTAATCTACTTTGAGACAAGTATCAGGTATGAGACAAGCCCACAGAAAAGTAGGCCCCTTCATCCCCCAGTGTTACCTCTCCTCAAACTCTCTGTGACTCTTGCCATCTCTTCTTTCATTATATATTCAGGGAAGGGCATGATAAGTCTATTATAGCGGGGATCTTCTTTCTCTAGGGATTATTAATATTGCAAGAAGGCACACATTTTGAGAGTCTAAGAAGTAAATACCTAATTATAAAATTTTAGGCAATGAGAGTCACAATTAAATCTTGACTAAGTGTTTCTTTGAATCGCTTCCTGGCCTCAGGTTGAGGCTGTGAGCTGCATAAGGACACAACCCTGCAGTGAGGCGTGTTCCAAGCTGAAAAGGTGTTGAAAGAGTTGTAAGCTTGCTATAGCACCTCTTTATTTCTATTGCTTTCATATTTGCCCAGTCTGAGAGAGTCCTCTGAAACATATTCTTGTTTCCTTGTTTGCCAAAGATGAAAAATAACTTAAGATAATATGCCTTCTAGGAATCTAGCCAGTCTGACTTGTTGGTGAGACAAAAAATGTTAACTCCAGATAATAAACTCCAAAACAAGTTAACTCCAAATGATAAAGCCCTGGGACACGCCCCCAACTCTGTCTAGTGACCTGGACCAAGGGAGGAGGAAAAATGGTTCTAGGCTCAGGGAACAGTAGCTACAAGACTCAGAGTTTCAAGAAGCATGCAGAAATCTTCTAGGAATTGCCAAAGTTGGGAACAGCTGGAATTGAGGAACTCGAAATACCAGTTGAAGCATGTGGCCAGCCATGGGCTCATAGAGAATAGCTAAGAGCACCATAAGGTGGAGAGAGAGACCCCACCCCTGCACCACACCACGCTTGCAGAGACCCAATGAGGGGTGGCAATGATGAATTCATGCTTTATGGGAGAGTGGATGAACGTGGGAAGACATGAGTCTTGAAGACAAAAAGTTGGGTGACGAGTTGAGATGAAGGGGGTGAAAGTGAGAAGGATGAGAAGGCACTGAACAAAACCCAGCGCAGGGGAGGAAGAATTCTAGAGACTGGTGGAGGAGAGGCAGATGGAAAGTTCCTCTGTTTGCCTGACCCTACCCCGGACAACTCATTCTGCCAGCTGGGAGAGCAAGAGAGCCCGACTGTCCTGTCTGAGACCTAACACATGGAGAATAATGGTTGGCCCTGAGGGCCGGTATGCCTCGATTCACAGAGGTGATGTCTCAGTGTGCCTGTGGGGTGATTGCAGAGAGGATGTGTGAGCAGTGGGAAAACACTTGCCCTGAATGCGGGAGGGGGGGTGCAGAAGGATAGAAGTAGCTAGAACAGGAAGAAGCCAACACATAGTTCACATGTGTGTGGGCACTTTTGTCTTTCTGGATCAGAAAGGCAAACTTTTATTTAGCTTCTCTTGGAACATGAATTATAAGCTCAATGTCCTTTATTTATGGCTAGAAACCAAATATGAGTGAGTACATCCCATGTTCCTCTTTTTGGGTCTGGCTTACCTCACTCAGGATAGTGTCTTCTATTTCCATCCATTTGTATGCAAAATTCGAGAAGTCCTTGTTTTTTACTGCTGGGGGAGCCTAGGCAGTTTGGATGCTCACCTTACTAGACCTGGATAGAGGTGGGAAGTCCTTGGGCTTCCCACAGGTCAGGGAACCCTGATTGCTCTTCGAGCAGATGAGGGAGGGAGACTTGATTGGGGGAGGGGGAGGGAAATGGGAGGCGGTGGCGGGGAGGAGGCAGAAATCCTTAATAAATAAAAAAAGAAAGAAAGGCAAACTTTTGGGTGCTGGGAGCTGTTACCCCATACTAAAGAGAAATAGAAAAACAATGAGATACCATAAGATGACTTCTTTGGGATATCCACCAAGGAACAAATAAAATCTTCAAAATCAGTTGTTTCTTTAACCGATTCCTTAAATATTTGGAAGAGGGGGCAAATGGGAAGAGGGTGGGTTTCTATTTGAAGGCAGTTTTGCTCAATGGAAGCACTTCTTCCTGATAAATTTTCCAATGCTGATAAGGAGGTCTGCGAGGGACTGTTTTTGCCAGGACCGGGGACAAAGAGCCCATTGATAGCCTTCTCAAGTTGCTAGGCAATGGCTGAATGACCGAGATAAACTTCAGCTAGGCAGCATTAAAGAAATGTTCGTGCATTTAATGCCTGATGCATTAAGCCAGGGGCCTCAGTGTGAAACCCGCATTCACTAGGCATTTGTGACTGCATGAATGTAGTAAATAAATCATCTAGGATGTCGTTATTTCCCCTCTCGAAGATTTAGCCCCAAATCCTCATCTCATTTGTCCTCAACGTGCCAATATTGCAATAGCTGGGATGCTGGAAAATAAAGAAAATGATTTTGATTCAATGTCTGCAGCAATCTATTAAATACATGGCAGAGTAAAAAAAAAGAGGTATTTGTTATTGATAATTGGGGCAGCAGAAGAACATGGTGTCTAGTGATAAAGTTGCTAGTTTCTTTCATCTCTAACATTGTTCTCAAAGTGATGGCACAGGCAAATTTCTCACCAGTGTTCCACCTCTGACCATACTTTAGCTGGAGTAATTTCTCACCAGTGTTCCACCTCTGACCATACGTTAGCTGGAGCTGGCACGATTTATCTCCTCCCTCCCAGTGCCCAACCACAATGCCAGCAGAGGGCATGGAAACACCCAACTTGTGATTATTAAATCACACTTTTTTATTGGCTCTTGACGAAAAGTCCCTCAGTCGTAGAAAGTAGAGAGGTTCATATCCGTTTGTGCAAGACCAACAAGCGGGCAAGCACTGTGTGCCCGAGTCCAGCCCTGGATGAGAGCCAACAACAGGCTGCGGGACAGAGCGAGAAACCTGGGGGCTTCGCTGAAGCATTCTCACTTCAGAGACTCAGCCTTCTGTCCATCAAGGGAGAGATGGACAGACAGACAGGTACCCACATCATCCTCCCCCCTTCTCCCTCTCCCTCTCCCTCTCCCTCTCTCTCTCTCTCTCTCTCTCTCTCTCTCTCTCTCTCTCTCTCTCTCTCTCTCTCTCTCTCTCCCCATTCCCCAGGCCCACAAGGTCTCAGATGTGGGTCATGTGCTTTTGTGGTTAACTGGGTACTTGCATGTTGATTAAACCCTTTGATGTAGTTATTGACTTGAACTTGGATTCCCACTAAGGTGATTCTGAGATGCTGCCCTCCCAAGGTTTTCATGGTAACCATTTAGGCATCACTGAGGGGTTAAGGAATAAGAACTATACTGGGCTGGGATAGAGGGGTCCCTGAAGGCAGTTTTCATCTGCACCACTGGCCACACTGGGTGTGTGGGATGGAATGCCTGCCAAATTCTGCTTCCTGGGGCTATGGAGAAGCCGGTCTCTTATCATCAAGACACCACAGGGTTCTCCTTCCAAGTCCCCCATTCCTGGCTGGGCTCAGGTGAGCACCCTAACTCTGATTCCAATCTGCTGTTCCCATCTCCCTGTTATATTATGTCTTGTTCATCCCATTCATTTTCCTAAGGGGCTCAAGGGCTGATGCGATATCCTAACCCCTTTTCTGCCAATTTATCATTTGTGGTGGTTTGAAAGAAAACAGCCCCTATAGGGAGTGGCATTATTAGGAGGTGTGGCTTTGTTGGAGTAGGTGTGGCTTGTTGGGGGAAGTATGTTGCTGAGGGTGGGCTTTGAGGTTTCAGATGCTCAAGCCAAGCCTGGGTCTGTCTGTTATCTCTGTCTCTGTCTCTGTCTCTCTCTCTCTCTCTCTCTGCTGTCTGTGAGTCAAGATGTAGGACTCTTAGCTCCTTATTCAGCACCATGTCTGCCTGTACACTACCCTACTTCCCCATCATGAAGATAATGGACTAAACCTCTGAACTGTTAGCACCTGATTAAATGTTTTCCTTTGTAAGAGTTACCATGATCATGGTGTCTCTTCACAGAAACCCTAAGACAGTATTCAGTTTTCTTGTTCTAGTACAAAGACATGGTTGAGTGTTCTCTTTCTTTTCTTTAGTCACTGGAATGAGGCTTCTATTAAGAAATGGTCCCTGGACGCCATTATCATCAATAATTAGGATATAAGATGTACAAGATTCCATTAAACAAATTGGAGAGTACCACTGTCTAGGCTACTAGGGTAACTTTTTGAATGCCAGAAAGAACGATCTAGTGATGACACACAGGTAGTTACTAGACAGTTGCCCCTGGCAGACATGCAGCTCACCCCGTATGCCAAGGAGAGCATGCCAAGAGATTTCCAAATCTTTTCAAAATTTGTACCAAAAAAAAAATGCTCCATGGACTGGTGAGGGCTTCCTCCTCTCTGACGCACCCCTGTCACCTCCACATTTCCTTTCAGTAGGTGTTAGAAGGTGGCTGGGAACGTACAAGTGGAAAGAGTTCCCAGGTGACAGTGATCTTGGCCAGAGCTGGGAACCAGGCCACAGAGCGCACGTGTTTTCAGACAGGGAGAATTAAATGGTGATTAGCTGTGATGCTCAGTGAATGGGTGTTTCTGGCTGACTGATCCCAGAGCAGAGAGGGAGAACCACCAACCTGTTTCTGCCGTTTTTAGGAAATTCTTTATAAAGGCCGTTACTCCACTACTGCACTGGAAAACCACACACACACATATACATCTCTATCTGTGCAAAACTAATTATAGTTCTTCTGGAATTTCTCAACCACTTCTGAGAAGCCAGTCAGTTCATAACTGTGTGGGATGTGTTTGGTACACACACCGTTTGTGGTATGTGAGTGCACATGAATGTGTACAGTGTGTGTATGCACGTGTACAAAGCCCAAGACACTGCCTAGATATTCTCGAGGCTGTGACAGAGTAATACGGGTCCCAGAGATTCTAAAGACTTAAAATATGTGCTTCTAGCGACAATGGCACTTCATTTCCCCCCATTTTCTAACGAGGTCTGTTTCCTTTGGATAAGACAATCTATTGGCTGGAAATGTCAATAAATTAAGGTTTTAAATACCTGAATATGATAAATGTGCATATCCTTTGCAAAAATGGTGCGTTAACCTTAGAAAGAGAGGTTGCAATAGTGAATGCACTTTGGATTTTGGCTAACTTTCACGGTATTTTTGTTTGTTTGTTTGTTTGTTTGTTTCTGTTTATTGAGACAGCGTTTCTCTGTGTAACATCTCTGGCTATCCTGGAACTCACTCTGTAGACCAGGCTGGCCTCGAACTCACAGAGATCTGCCTGCCTCTGCCTCCCGAGTACTGGATTCTAAGCCTGAACCACCACTGCTCAGCCACAGTATGACATTTTACACCTAGGTAAAACATACTAACATTTGTAGACCTATTTTTCTCAATTTTTTTAAAAAAATTGAGATTTTAATTATGTCATTTCACCTCTTCCCTTTTCTTCATCAAACCCCTCATTATGTCCATCCCTGCTTGCTCCCTCTCAGATTCACAGTCTCCTTTTATTTCATTGCTATTATGTATATATATATATATATACATATATATATACATATATAAAATTTGAATGAAGTCATGCCACTTGAGCTGACAGTGTGCTCCCTTCCTCCCCCGGTCAAGAACCCTGGACTATAGCCCTGTTTTAAAAATCTCAGCATTTCTTAGGAAGATACAGACCTGAGTCAACATCGTGAAGTTTTGAGTGGTGGTGACTCCGGGTTCAGAAACCCAACTTTCTTTAAAAATGGGATGGCGGCTGTTGGGTCTAAGTGTGCTCCTCCCCTCACTGCCACCTCTGCCTGTGTCCTCATTGGCTGAACACTTTGTAGAGTTTTTTTTTTGTTACTGTGCCCAGGGGAAGAGCCTAAGCCCCATGTTGCAGTTCACTGAGGAATCACCTCTGTTATATCAGACTGTACCCTCTCCAGCAAGTAATCCCTAACATGTCACCTAGAGCATATCAGCAACAGAGAAGAAAAAGGGGACCGATTCTCATGGTTCCCTGGGCTTATAGTAAAGATTTGGCTAAAAGCTGGTTCCTTAATGAGAAGCAAGGCCTTCTTCCTGTTGTGAAGTCTTAACAAGGAACTTATTCAAAACAAACTTATCAGTGAAAAAAATATGAGCCTGTTCATGGCCAGCAATGAAATGATGTCCTGTATAAATATTACCCAGAATCTATTCTTTCTGTTTAGAAAAACTAATCCAGCTCTCCGTTCCAAACGTGATCTGTTTTTAAATTTGCTGGAACTGTCTTTTTTCCCACGTTTGTTTGTGTTGAATGTGTTCTACGAGTGTGGGGGAACAATCTCTCAGCAGGTTCAGAGACTGACAACTATTCACACACCCAGGCCCATGGAAGACAGAGAAATGAGGCATTGGAGGACCACTGGGTTGGCTTGAGAGCAGTAGAGACATAAGTACAGGCTGCAAAGCAAAGAGACAGAGGGCAGCCAGAGGAAAGGAGGGGGAGGGGAGAGGGAGAGGGAGGGAGGAAGAGCGGGGAGGGAGAGGGGGAGACAGAGACAGAGAGAGAGAGACATCAGGCAGGAAGCAGGCTGGTCACAGATGGGAAGGGGATTACAGGATCACATTGTGGGGCAAAGCCAGCGCATTCCCCACAGGAGCCTGGTAGGTCTAAAGGCCAGATGGGATAATTTGTCTTACCCCATGACCCAGACTGTGGAATGCCAGGAACACATTTTCTGACTGGCTTTAAGCCAAGTCATCTCCTGCTTTTCTCATGTGACCGAGGGTGTCCCTTTCACAGGCTGGTTCTAAATCATCAGAGCAGGTTGACACCCAAGATGTGACTGGTATGTCCAGGGACACCTCCCACTCTACGTGGATTTATAAGACAGAGCAGGTTTGGTACAGCAGAGCCCAGATTAGGTAGTGTGGCCTCTGTTAGGCTTGATTTGTTTTTACCAGATTGAAAGTTCCCCTTTGCCTCACTGAGGTCACTGAGAATTTAATATCCATTTGCAAAACTCTGGAATCCTGGTGAAATCACAGATGAAATTTAATGCCTGACATGATCAAGCTTCAACATCCGTGATGCAGAGGTGACAGGGACATACAAAGATGGACTTTTGTACTATAAAATCAAGCTCACAAGTCAAGAGGGAACTACAGGGAGGAGGCCTTGAATCCATGGGTCACTCCTACTGACAGTAAATGAAGTCATTGTACCAGCTTGGCCTATTTGACAAGGTGAGAGTCCATCCCTGTTTTCTTTTACCCACAATCAAAGAAGCTCTCAGCAAATTCTGGGGTGAGGGCAACAGATCCCTCTGAGGGATTGCTGGTGATAGGCCATGTTTGTGAATCTGGACTTAATGTAGCTAAGTTGCCAGTGCTCCCCAAATTAATCTAGCAGCTAAACTCCACTAAATTTCCATCTTGCTTATTTGCAGAGACTGGTATATAGATGCTAAAAGCCACATGGAAATTCAAGGGATCCAGCATGACCAAGAAAACCATAAAAGGAAGCAAGGGTGGAATTCTCCCCCTTCTCCTGGTTTAAAACCTCCTACACAGCCACCATTATCAAGGAAGAATTGTACTGGTATGAGGACAAGCATACGACCCAATGGAATTGACTAGAACATCCAGACATAAGCTTCACATCTATGGGAAATTGACTTTGGCTCAGAAGTTAAGACCGTCAGTAGGAGAAAGAATAGTCTTCAAGGCCGGGTGGTGGTGGCACACGCCTTTAATCCCAGCACTCGGGAGGCAGAGGCAGGTGGATTTCTGTGAGTAGGCCAGCCTGGTATACAAGAGCTAGTTCCAGGACAGGAACCAAAAGCTATGGAGAAACCCTGTCTCGAAAAATCCAAAAAAAAAAAAAAAAAAAAAGAATAGTCTTCAAAACTGTGCTGAGACCATTGATTATAGAATGAAGTTTGACCCCCCTGATCACAGCATAAAAGATTAACTCAAAGCGAATCAAAAACCTAAGTATAAAGGTTTTACAAACTTTAGAAGTCAACATAGAAATAAACCTCTGCAATCCTGCATTAGGCAATGATTTCTTAAAACTGATACCAAAAGCACAAGGGAGCAACATTTGAAAATTGGGACAAGGTAGGCTTTATCAAAATAAAAACTTCTGCTGAAAAGAAGGTTATGGAAATGGCGGGAGAAAAAATTGAAAATGGAGAAGGGCTTGCAAATCATATCTAGTAAAGAACATTTATATAATGTGGTCTTAGAACTCAATGATATAAAGAAAAAGAACCCGTTTAAGAATTAATGAAGGCTATGAATATATATTCCTCCCAAGAAGATGTACAGGTGGCCAATAAATGCACAGATGATGGATCCCCAGCATCATCAGTCACCAGAGGAACACAAAGCAAAACCTCCAAGAGGTACCACTTCATAGCCACTGAGACAGATGTCACCAGAAAGACGGATGTGTGCCGGGGATACAGACACGCTCAGATGCTGCTGGTGGGAACGTAAAGTGTTCCTGCCAGAAGAGCGATGTTCTTGCTCATGATTTACAGACTCTGAAGGCAGCACTAAATGCCCAAGCAAACCTGTACATCATGAGTAAAGATATCATTCTTCTTCTGGGATCACTACTCACCGGATAAACTTCCCAGCTGAATTCATAAAGCCACATAAATAAGGAGGAGTTTCTACCCCATGGTTAGAAATTTTGTGCTCAATCATAACATGAATTTATCATGACTCAAACTTTTAAGGAAGGAAAAGTTCTTAAACTTTTGTTTCTGGGAAAGACTTTAATATTTGTATATGAACCATATTAGGAATAGTTCATAGTTTTATCTCTATGATGATTCTAATTATAGTCTTGAGACTTCTTTAAAAAATTTTTCTCTCTCAATACTCAAAATATACCAAAGAAATCTTGCTGGCCTACATTCTATCAATGGGATCTTACATTTAAGCTCAATGAAACTGACTACCCTTGGTGACTGATAAATCACACCTAACACATAACATTTCATGGACAAAAATGTGTTCACTTGCATTTTTTAATTTTTTTCCTGAAAGAAAATGACCTGTGTGAAAGGAAGAAGCAACACCACTAGATACTAAAGCATTGGTTATTTCTTTCAAACACTGGCCTTAAGGTCATACCTGACCATCCAGGGAGGCAGCGGCAGTGGCCTGTGGTGGGGTGGCAGCCATCTGCATGGCTGCAATCACAGCGTTCAGCACAGTTTAGCCCGTATGTGCCATCCTGCAAGGAAGAGAACATCAAAGCCAGCGATGACAAATCTAAGTATTCCCATGACACAAACCACAAGGGCCCTGACACGTTTCTTAGGAATAGACATCACATCCCCTCTCCCCGTGATGCAAAACACAAGCTTGCGGGGTAGCATTTGAAAATCCCCTCAACGCTAACTTAGGTTTGATCCAATAATTAGAAGATGGACACGGTGAAACCAATTGTGTCAGCTTGTATGCATGTACACATACAATAAATATAAGCATGCAATTGACTAAAAGAACCCTTTACCACACTCCTGAAAATATGCTCATTTGTCTTTAATGAGTCTTACAACATAGTTCAGCGTTGTGCTCCCTATAATTCTCTTTCCTTAGAGGAAAGAGGGATCTTTGTCCACATAATAAAGATACACATGCACTCGTACAAACATACACACACAGACACACACTTACACACGCTAGATAGACACACAGATTAAATTGATAAGTACATAGATATGGATATATAGATGCTATATATGTGATATACATATAATTGAGTTAAGTTCATTTTCATAATCTGTTGTCAGTGGAATAGATGACATAATGAAGAATACTAAAAATCGATTGTTACTTTCTCTAATAACTATCTTTCTTTCCGGGAAAAAGTCTAAACTGTGCAGAACGTTATGATTCATAACTGTAAATAAGCATTACATTGGCAGCCTCCTCATCTGCCCCGTATGTATATGCTACTGTTGAGTGGTCCAATACAGAGGAGACACTTGGTGGGTGGGCATGACCAATTAATTATTCACGAAGAAGAATGAAAAAGTTTTTATTGGTAGGGGAAACTTATTTTCGACTCCAGACCCTAGGAACTGGTATAGGGTACCACAACCCTCTCTGTGTTACCCAAACACTGAGGAAAACAGCCCAGTGACTGAGGGTGGGGACATGGAAACAGGCGGCGGGTGTTAGATGACATAATCATTTGTCTAGTAACCAGCTAACCCACTACTTAGGCTCCACTAGGGTTTGACAGGATTGCACAGCATTTACCTCTGTTGTAATAGATGTGACCGAACCGTCAGATTTCCCTAATACATCTACTGCAGAACAATAGTCAGCGTGCACAAGGGTTTCCACTTTGTCTATAATGAAGAAGTAAAGACCACCTAACAGCCCAGTGGAGCTTTATTAATCTGTCCATTGGTCTGAAGAGACACAGCAAAGATAGCTTAGCTCCTAGGGGCTTGGGGAACACAGAATAATGCAGGGCAGGAATCCTTTATTGGCTGGGAAATGGGTTGTACTTAACAAGAAGGATGCCCAGAGGAGAAAAGAGTGGCCTGTGGAAGGCCTGTCTTTGGAACGGCCCAATTCAGGGGATCCCATTGTTATCTGATAATGTCCTGGGGGAGAGAACCTACTACTGTTGATAGAAGGCTTGATGGCTCCAAAAGAAATCATGGCATAAGCAGGGAAAGAAAGCAGCCAAGGGCTTTGGAAAGCAAGCACCAGGTCACTATAGAACTCCCTTCCCATTTCACCCCCAGCTAGTCTGCAGCACCTACAGAGGAGAGTTCCCAATGATGCATGTCTCCAAATTAGGTCAAGGAAAGGGAGTAAGTACTGCGGAGACTTCTGGGCCTCCAGAAATATTTACATCAACTGAGGCTGTTTCCAAACCTCCTTTCATCACTTCAATGCGCATTTCTGTGACACCAGCCACCGCCCCCTTTTCAGCCCCCTGTCACTTCCCAGCCCAAAGCCTGCAGATTTCCATTATAATGGGAACAGACTACGTGGAGAGTTGACAGGCAGACACTGGGTGTTTGACCAATGCTGCTGCCTGGCTGCACCCCAGAGATGAGTGGATAAGGAAGGGAAAATGCTGGAGTGGGGGGCTGGGAAAGCAGCATGGGGTGAAAGGAAAGAAGGAAGCATTCTTTAAAGCCTGCCTAACTGATTTCCACTCCATGCCTTTCCAAGCCTCTGCCCACTTCCACTCATGTAACAGTTATTGAAGACTGGGTCACACTCATTCACCTCCAGTCAGGAAAAACAAACAAACAAACAACAAAGTGGGCAAAGAAATCAACCCTCCTGCATAGTCCTCCGGGCATGGCCACCCAGAGCCCACATACCTGGCAGGGAAGTTCACATTTCTTCCCTCGCCATCCAGGCGCACAGGTGCAGGTCCCATCCAGGGTGTTGCAGGCACCCCCGTTGAGGCACTGACATGTTAAGTTACAGCCAAAGCCCCAAGTGCCGCTGGGGCAGCTGATGGAACAGTCTACTCCGTGCCAGCCTGTGTGACAAGAACGACAGAGCGTGTGAGGAGACAAAGGAGGACCGGGAGCTTTGCTGAGCTCTTCCAAGCCACGTCTCCCTTTAGAGACATCTTGGAGATGCCTAACAGTGCTGCCCAGCCCCGTTCGCAGCAGTGGCAGACAGTTTTGGCTCTGCCACAAAAGGCCTCCACCAGAAATGAAAAGGAACCCCCAAGGAAGCAAGCAGCCAACTGTGCCCTGTGATCGGTCAGGGATGCGAACACTGAGACGCACCCCTGGGCTACTGGGACGGGATGGTGGAGTGAGGTCACCTTTAATGGGCTGTGGTGGTTGGGGTAGAATGATAAGCTTTGTTTATTTCTATGGGAGGAAGTAGAAGGTTTGTTCTTGGAAGAATAGCCCCATCTTTGAAGCAGTAGCCATTAACCATAAAAAAAAATGGGTTACCAAGATCCTGGCTGCATCCATGGAGGACACAGTCCGGGCCACACATACAATCTGTGCTGGCTGCATTTCCTGTCATGCCTCCAAGTCAGGCCATTTGGGGGCACAGACATGCCTGCTTGTTTACCTCCCCAAAGTCATGGACTCAGACCCTGAAAGCTGGCAGCAGCTTCAGAGATGACCAAATATGAGTTTCTTTCCTGGCCTCAGGAAGGATGAGGTCACACTGAGTTTAGTGGATTTCGAGCTAGAGCCCTCATTCGTGTGTCCTTCCAGTGACTCTAGGAGGCGACAGAACCAGGATCTACAAAAGATTCAGACACCCATACTCTTACCTGCCTTACAGATACAAGAGCCATCCACAGGAGAACAGACAGCATCGTTTTTACAGCTACAGCGAGAGGAACAGTTTATCCCATAGCTTCCCAAAGGACACGGGGTAGAGCAGTTAATTCCCTGGATGAGCACAAACAGCAAAATGCGGCTACTTTTTCCAACCAAAACCATGCCAGCACAAAAGAAAATACACTGCGGCGCTGCTAACTGGGCTTTCTCTCTTGTTTTTAACACTCAATGCTTTTTCTTATACAAATTGTACATATTCAAGTGCAACACTGGCTAGTCCATGATTATGATAAAATATTAAGTAGGACACGCCAAAAGCCTGCTGACTTCTTTAGATTTATCTTGGTAACAGAACAAACCTTTCTCCCTTGGTTATACAAGTAGACATATAAAAATAAATGATAACTGTAAAGTTATTATCAACAAAAATATAACACAAACTGCACATCATTTCTAAATGCTCCGTAGGCCTCCTCGTATAATATGCAATATTGTAAATGGTTGAATTAAAACGATACTCAGCCAGTGGTATGGTTCAGTTTACCCAGAAGTAGGCATTAAACACAGAATTGAGCTACCAAAGGTGACTGGGGGCAGCACTTTCCAAAAACTCAAAAGACTTTTAAGAGAAACTTAATTCAGGGGTCAGCCAAAGGATTGTGATTCTAATCAGAAATCTCTGGGAAGGTTCTCTCTGCTCTACGACTTCAGGGTCCACTCTTTCTATGTGATGTACCCTGGAATGACCATCAACATTCTCCAGAGTTCAACACTATCTTTACAATGGGATGAAAGAAAGCACAGCCACCACGTCCCCTTTTCAATAGCTAAGAAAGTTCTGGGGACCACAGGCACAATTCTGCTCCCTTGTGAAGGTACATTTGTAAAGTAAACTCTACACTTTCAAAGGGACTTAAGGACTTTGTGCATATATAGCGTGTGAATGTATCATGAATCAGAACCGATGTAAGCTGTGTCTTTAAATTTTGAGGAGTTAAAACAGAATCTGGTATAAATAATAACTAGGCTGGGCGGTGGTGGTACACGCCTTTAATTCCAGCACTCGGGAGGCAGAGGCAGGCAAATCTCAGTGAGTTCGAGGTCAGCTTGGTCTACAGAGCTAGTTCCAGGACAGCCTGGGCTATTGCACAGAGGAAAAAAGAAAGAAAATAATAGCTAACAATAACCACATGGAAAAAATATCTCTCTGTTGTCTATAGCTCACAATAAGACAATTATATAAGGAGTACTTATAATGGGCCATACTTCCTGATGAGTTCTAACAGCAAACCTTAATGACATCTTGGTGGTTTTATTAGTATTCTCAGTCATCAACGGGATGTTAAAGTTACTAATCTCAAACAGTTCTTCTCTCATGGATGCTATGAATGGTTCAATCACATTCACTCTGCTTCATGGCAGCTCACACAAATGGTGCTGCTGATGTGTTTGCTCCACACTGCGCATCCCTGTCCTGCCTCCAGAGGCCAAGGTACTCACTTTGAATCCAGGGGCGCAGGCGCACCTTCCCGTCACGCTGTCACAGTCAGCCCCATTCTGGCAGCTGCAGATCTGTTGGCAAGTTTCCCCATAGAATCCAGGAGAGCACGTCTCATTACAGTAGAGGCCAGACCAGCCCGGCTTGCAGCCACACTCTCCAGACATGGGATGACAGCTGAGAGACACAGATGAAAGGAACAAGTCATTCTGGGTAAACATGACACTTCAGCCATGTGCAAATGTTGCTTTCTCAATAGTCACTAAATGTGCAGGTAATTCCATGAACATGATTTAAACTTAATTCTTACGCTGCTACATTTGGTGGTGCATTTAATTGATGCTTGAGTGTTACTACAGAGCTAGTGAATTGAATCAGCATTGTGCCCTAGCCAAGAAGCTATAATAACCATATCCTTTTGTCTAAAAGTCTTTTTAATTGTCTTGAACTGAAAGCACTAACTCAACAAGAAGGCAGCACCACGAGACACAAGTCCACTGTGTAATAGCCAAGGAATTCCAAAAGCAGCGACCTTGCCAACAAGCCTCTCCCCCCAACCCATCTACCTGGTGGTACAGCAGCAGCTGCCACCTGGAACAGTAGCCACATTGACAGGCCAGGCAGCCAGCTGTTGCCCCACAGCAAATGGACACATCAGCTGTGCTAAGATGTTCATGCAAGTGAGCGGGCACAATAAGGCCCTCTGTGCCATGCTGGCTTAAAACGTGTGCTCCTCGGGACAGGAAAACCTTGACGATCAAACTCAGCTGCCAATAGAAAAACTGTGTGGAGATTGCCTCCTGTCCCCATGAAGCCCAAACCCTCTCCTTAAATAGGGCAAATGACAAGATCTCATTTCCATCTAGAAATTTGCTAAATGGTCTTTCTAGGGAGTCCTCCATCACCGCTGGCTCTTCCACTCTCCTTCTCCTGTTCTGCACAGCTCCTTGAGCCTGGAGGGTAGGAATTTGATGAGACATCGCCCTCGGGACTGAGTGCACCCAAATCTCTCACTCCGCACACTGTCCAGTTGGGGCTCTCTGGGTTACTTCCCATCTACTGTAAGAAGAAAGGTCACTGACGAGGGCAGAGAATCGCTCTTGGTCTCTCCTTCAGCCTCATCTCCCATCTCTAACTGTTACTAGCACTTAACCATGGCAACTCAAAACTATATATGAGTAGCCATATCCCCCTATATTGTTGTATATCTTATCATCTGAACTAAACAGCCTTCCTACCTGCATCTACACATGCCTCGTCACCTAAAGCACCAATCACACCACAGCTCCTCCTTAAAGCCTGTCAAAGGTTCCCCGCTAAACATCACTTGGGATAAAACCCATACTGTCTAATATGCTGACATGATTGTACTATTTATTACCTAAGCCAGGACTTCTTAAGAGTGGAGAGGGAAATGCTAAAACTTACCCCAGGACAATAGGCTTAACTAGTGTGTCCTCATGAAGTCAGAGATACAGTCACCCTAAGACAATCATGAAGCCTCGGCATTAGCCATTGCCATTTCGGCACGTGCTCCAACCCAACGGCGAAAGGCCTGCCATATGGTTCTCTCTTCATCTCTATGCTCAGTCACACGGCATGTCTTTCAGCTTGCAAAAGCATCCAGACTTCTGTCCTTCAAGAACTTCCATGGGGCTGCTCCAACGTCCTAAGAGACACCTTCCTTTTTCCACCTGTCTCTCTGTCCATCTTGTCTTCAGTCTCCGCTGAAACAGCCCTCTTTCTAGACGTCTTCTCCACCCAGTAAGACTGAATAGGTCTCCCAAGTTCCCTTCCCCTTCCTTGGCTCACCTGTCGGTCTGCAGCCTTCACTTATTTACCCCCACACCTTCTTTTCCCACCACACCACAAGATCTAGGAGGACAGGAGTTAAATCACCTGTGCTGCCCGTCCCCTGCACATAGTAGGCTCACAGCAAAGACTGCAGGGTGAATTGATGAAAACGACATCGCCACCTTCATCTCATATCATCCCTGCTTCTCCCTTGCATCTCTGAGGCATGGCACAAGTACCTGTGTCCAAAGGCAGGGCTTCCCCTAAACTTTGTTTCATAAATGAGGAAACTGAGTCCTGGAACGGGTAAAGCTTATTCAGAGGTTCGCATATGTAGTAGTGGCAGAATCACACTTCAACACAGCCTTGTCAGTGTGTTTTGAAATAGAGAGAAAAGGAAGTTTGTTGAAAGCCTTCGGGAGACTCAATGCGAAAAGGAATTGCTAAAATTTAGGATTTAATGCTGTGATACATAGTCAGCAAGACTGTGAAAACCAGACAAATTTATTTGAGTAAAACCCTAAATTTGAGAAAAGCAAAAGGAAATAAAATGTTTTACTTTATCTTAATCTGCTATAAAGGAAAGGACATGCTTTGGAAGAAAATGGCTTACAATTAAAAATCAGAAACGTTATTCATGATATAGGCATAAATGCTGAAGAAAATATATGAATGTAAACTGGGGGGCTGACAGAGAAAAAGATATTGAAGGGACCCCAGTGAATGGCAGTCCAATGCACTGGTTCTCACAATGATTGACACCAGGTTAGCATTCTGCAACTTGTAATTAGGGGTAGGACACCTCAGCTGTTTGAAGGAACTCAATGGGCTCTCCCTCATGCAGTTAACGGATAATGAGACCAACATGTGGAAGATTGGAGGTGGAAGGGTGTTACTTCGTACCTGTTTTCTGTCAAAAGAACAAATTGCCTTACACATGAAAATATAATTTTGCACATATGGAAATATTTGTCATTTTATATATGCACATAATTAAAGCTACTTTTAAAAAGTATTTCTTCAATTTAATAGCTAACTTGTAGCAGGGGTCCAATGGTACATAATACTGGCTGAGGCTCGTGACATGGGCCTGTGACCCCAGCTATTCAGGAGGCTGGGACAGGAGGATTGTCAGTTGAAGGACTATTTGGACCATACCATAAATTCAAGGTCAGCCTAGGCATTTTGTGAGGCTCTGTCTCAAGATAAAAACTACAAAAAGAGCTGGGGCTGTATCAGTAATAAAGGACTTCCTAGCATGTGTGAGGTCCTGGGTTCAAGCCCCAAAAGACATATTTATTAAACCATCATGAGTTATTGAGCTTTCTTTTCTTTTATTTTTTTCCTTATATGAGGTCTGCACTCAAATGCAGTGACAATTGGGTGGTCTCCTGGCTGGTTTTGACTGTGCGCTTGATGCAACCTAGAGTCACCTGGGAAGAGGGCACCTCGATTGAAGAGTTCACTCAATCGGATTGGCTAGGCTTGTGAGGGCTTTTCTTGATCGATGACTGATATGGAATAGAGCAGCCCACTGTGGGTGGCACCATTCCTAGGCAAGTGGACTATATAACAGGGTTAGGTAAGCATGAAGAGATGGAGCCCGTAAGCATCCTTTCCTCAACATTTCTGCTCAAGGTTCATGCTTGGATTTCTACCCTGACATTTCTCGGGGACAGACTGTTATTTGGAAGTGGAAGCTGAAACAAACTTCTTCCTCCCCAAGTTGCTTTTCGCTGTGCTCTTTATCACAGCATCAGGAAAACAAATTAGAACAGGTGGGGTTTGCCAACTCAGGCAACAGTGTTTGCTAACGGCTACTGACTGTCCTTATTAACAAGGACTAGTAGGCATATGCCATGTGCAGTCTAAGTAAACTCATTCTATCTTCTTGCTCTAAATCATTTCCACTATAAAAGTTAGTTTTCCACCTGAAAGTCTAGGTCAGCAAAAATGTCTTTGGGTTCAATAATATTTATATATTAATATTACCAGTAAGTATATTTAAATTAATCTCAACTAAATGATGGATTACAAAATGAAATGGCTACACTTTGGGGAATGCCTCTCCTAAAGAAGTGGAGGCCAAGATCAAGGACAGTCAGGTCTACATAGCAAGTTTCAAGTCAACCAGGGATATACAACGAGACCTTGTCTCAAAACAATAAAATAAAATACAATAGTTTATTGAACCTGGGCTCTCTTGTGAGTGTTGCTTTATCTTAAAGATGAATATTGGCAACATGACATAACCAAATGCTTAAACATATTTAGATGTTAGAGCCTGCCCTGGCTATTGTTGCCTTTAGAAGCCAGCTGGCTAAAATGAACCCAGGCTACCCTTCTGGAGACTCCATGTGCCTAGTCACTCTTGTCATCTAGCCAAATGCCAGACACGGAGTGAGGATTTCCAGAACCAGTCAGCTTCCAATGGATCTGCCAGGTGTCCCTACAGAAAACAGCAGACGAGACACCCCAGGATGAACCTAACCTATAGCAGAAAGTCATCGGCTACTAAGGCTGCTCAATTTGGCATCGTATGTTTGTTTGTTGTGATGCGACTAATGCTAGCCAATCCCCACCCCTCCTCAAGTGTGCTGCTCTCGTAGGTCAGTATGGGCATGCGCAGAACCTAGACATTATGTAAACTAGTAATTTACATTGCATTGTATATATGATCAATTACACAGAAAGCTTGGGATAAGTTTACTGCATGAATTATATATAACGACAAATCTGTACTTGCTTTATTAGATGAGAGGAAAGCGAATTAGGCTTTCAATTAAAGCAATGATTCTAAGCCCTTTTTCTCTTGAAAGGGCCCTGCATTTTACATGGATGCTCAAGAGATAAGAATTAACAGATGGCTCCTGTGTAGCCAACATGATAGATTCATGTAATCCACATTTAACTAGCTTTAATAGAAATTTGGAAAAGCTAATCTTTTAAAACAGTTCTCATGACTAAGGGCATTTGAATTGTTTCTAAATCTTCTGAATATTTGATACATGTCGTTTAGGTATTGTTTTGATCTATTTAATTATCAAACAACTGCATCTACTTCTTTATTGGAGTATATACATTTAGTCTGATGGGGCCTATGTCAAAAGCTCCACAGTCCTATGATGGGAGGGTCGGACCTTCTGCCTGCATCTAGATGCCCAGTTCCACCAAAACAAAGTCTCCATGCTTCTCTAGTTCCTCTCAGAAGGGAGGTCTACTTTCATGCAGGTTTTCTGCTTTATTTGGTTTCTGTTGTTTCCATATATAACAAAGCAGTCTGCTGGTGATGGTGCCACATGAGGCTTGCCCTACTGTAGAGGAAGCCACACTCATGATTTGTGTTTAATAGAGCCAGCTTCTTACATATCAAAAAGTTGAAAATAAATCTTTGCATACTTACTATCTAAATGTTTCATCTACAATATAACAATATGTTCCAATTTAAGAAACCCAAAGTTGACCATACAAAGATACTCACTTGGAGTGCATACTTCTTACACACACACACACACATACACACTATAATACAAAATGCATTTTTCTTGTGTTCATAACGATGGCTTAAAGAATCGACCAATCACACACCTTTGTTTCCCTTTAGCTCTCATGTGTTTGGGATTTGATGTGGCTGAGTACAAATGGAGTCCCATCTGCACTGAATGCAAACAGAAGTCTTTCTCCTAGCATCTGAACTGTTGGATACTGCGCTACATTCTTGTCCGGTTTATCTTTTCCAGAAGTCTACAAACAGGTGGGGAATTCTAAGTTACATGTGTCTGGTCTGTGGAGAAGGAGAGAGGGAAAGAATAGATGGGAAGATACTTTTCAGGGACAGACAAGGCACAGTAGGGTGGACAGGAGCGTGGTTTCCTGTTCCTAGATTTTTGAGCTGAAAGACCCCTGTGAGCTTTTTTTTTTTTTTTTTTTTTTGGTCAGAGCAATCAGTTCTGAAAGTTATTCCACATGTGACAACCACATGTGAAGCGTGTTCACAAACCCTGCCCACTTCCTCTCTGCAGACTTTCCTTCCTCCCCCCAGCTGTGCTCTCAAGTAAAAGACCCTGCAGTCAGCGTGGTGTTTCCACTTCCCGCCCTTGGTTTAACCCCTGTCCCTCCACGGTCTCTTTGCTTCTCTGGGAATGTCACACAATCCTCCTCTTAAGGAAACGTTCTGTTCATCTCAGCAGAATCATTTTACCAGTCCCCACTCATAGATAAAATAACCTAATACCCACCACCAACCAATAACCTTAGCCCTTCCAACAGGGGCTTTCAGTCACTAGGTGAAAAACAAAATGTCCTTCAACTTGATGATTTCTGTCGATGAGAGGCCATTCTTGCCAAGCCCTGGACACTCAAGTTAGAGCTTTAATAGACAATGCTTTCCCAGGGGCAGCTGGCACTCACCTGTGAGTGTTGTCCAGGTGGCAGGGGCACCGCTTGTCACATTTGATGCCGTACAGCCCTTCGGGACACAGGCGCGCCTCACAGAGCTCGCCCGCGAAGCCTGCTTCACACAGACATGCTCCACTCACGTGATAGCACTTCCCTCCGTTAACACACCTGCAGGGCTCCGCACAGCCAGCTCCATAGGTCCCCACAGGACATTCATCCTGACACCTACTCAGACAAGAGGCCAACAGTTGGTTCAAAAGGGCCTAACCATGTACAAGTTGAAATGCTTTTTGAGCCCATAGTATGTCATGTTTGTTCCACTATAGGCAGAAAAGTCAAGAGATGGATCACTCTGGATAAGAGCATTAGCAGTCATAAATGTGTAAAAGGGAGAACTCAATAAAAGCAACGACTCGAGGAATTCTGAGATTCCAACATCAGATGTCCTTCATCCCAGTTTGTAGGTTATAAGAAGGCTTTGGGTTTTCTAACAATTTCTTTCTGTTTCTTTCTTTTTTTTTCTTTTTTTCTTTCTTTTTTTTGTGGCAAGCGGGATATTGTCTTCTGTTGGGAAAGATGGCAAGGGAGAAAAACCAACCAAAAATTTCACCTTAGTGTCTTTTGAACAAAAAATGATGTGGAGGGGAGAGGTGCTTTGGTAAGTTGGACAAGGTAAGAAGCTGATGCTGGAGGACTAAAGACTCATCACTGCTCTGGGGAAAGCATGGGTAGTTACTGGGGAGAGCCAGCTCTCTTTCTGGTGATATGAGGTGACGAGGAGCACTCAGCCAAGAAGACAGAGATAACATCACACACCTGGAGGAGTGCTCACCTCAGTAGGGAGCACTATTCAGCAGCCACCTCTCATGTGGCTTCCCAGTCATGCCAGACTCCAATAAAAAAAAAAAAAAAACCCTCAGGTCAGTATCGCATTCTCCAGATGTGAACAACACAAGCAGCAAGGCATACAAAAGAGCAACGGCAGAAAAACAGTTCCAAGAGGAACAAACTTTCCACCAGGCTTGGCATAATGATAGGGTGCGGTGAACACCAACACTGGGATTCTAAGTATAGAGGGAGAGCCTTGGGAGCCTGCTGACATTTTGCTGGCTGACTCTGGCTCTCGCGTGCATTGAGTACGGTGGAGGAAAGGAAAGACCCTCCTAGGAGTAGGTTTGACTGCTTCTAGACCATCTCCATGTGCGCTTGTCAGCTGCCATCTCTAACTGCTTAACCACTAAAGAAATTCTGGAGCAGCCGAGCGAGTACTTCAAATAAATTCATATGTAGACTTTTAGAGCTACATTTGAACGCATATGGCTATTTCTAGACCAGAGTATTTGTTTTATAAAGGTCCTCAATATTTTTAACCTTCAAGGTGCTTTAGTAAACCAAGTCATCTGATTTTTTTTTTCCCCTTTAAAGCGTACTTAAAAGAAAGACTTCATAAGATACAGAAATTGGAACTAATCTAAGCATTTGCTAATGGCTGGCAAGAGAGCTTCTCAATATGTCTGAAGGTATGTCCTTGCAATTCAATGCCAATGGAAGAAACATTAAAAAAAATACCACTTCCTCACCCTCTTTTGTGAATTTATAAACAAAACAATTGCTAAATTTTGGATTGGTGGGATGACTCAGGGTATAAAGATACTCAGTGGCCTGAGCTGGATCCCAGAAGCCACGTGACTGAAAGATGAGCTGTTTTCCACATGCTGCTCTCTGACCCCCACACAGGTTCCACACCCCGCCCCATACCCAACACACACAGTAAATACATAAATATTAGTTAGGAAAAGGTTGGACCTTGAGTTAATTTTAATGTGGTTTATTTCAATAAGCTGTAAAGGCTGTTGGAAGTCAGATGTCTCAGAAAATTATGTCGCCAGCATCACAGAGAACCAGAGTGTGGGGCGTCATTGTGTCTTGGCAGTGTTTTCTTTCTCTCACAAAGCAAAAGGTATAATAGTTGCCTTGGCCTGTATTTACCTTTCTAGTCTTTAATTAGACATCCAGCAGTTTCTAGTGTACATTCAGAATACATACACTTGGATTTGCTGTCCAGGCCGTCACTGTGGGAGCTGCTTCTTGTGTTAGTGCTGCCCCTTCCTGTCAGTAAGAAGTATGCATTTCTACCTGCCAAACCCAAACAGTGGGGCGGGCAGCTTGCTAGTAGAGACTTTGCCCATGGGTTTTTTTTTTCCATCGCTGCTTTAAATGTGTGCAAATGTATAAGGTAGAGTGTGATAATTCAATGCACGTATACAGAACATTATCTACCTTAAATAAACATCACGGAGTGGTAATGCCCTTCCAGTTGGTCTCTAGCTTAAGACCATTTCCCTTTCATGCCCTTTGAGTTGCTCTCGTGATCCCATAAGAAACAAGAAAGGCTATATCAGGAATCATCGATACATTTTCTCAAGAAAGAGAACAGAGAGTTGGGTGGTGGTGGCTCATGCCTTTAATCCCTGCACTTGGGAGGCAGAGGCACGTGAATCTCAGTAAGTTCAAGGCCGGCCTGTTCTACAAAGTGAGTTACAGGATAGCCAGGACTGTTACACAGAGAAATCCTGTCTTGAAAAACAAAAAACAAACAAAAAAAGAAGAAGAAATTTCTAGTAATGTTCTAGAATTATGAGAAAGGACAATCATTAAGTAGATATAAACTGATAAAACACTAATTAAAGGGGCACATCTTTACTGATGTCATTCTGATCACTACTTTGCATTGGACTGTAAATTTAAGGACGAGGAAGTAAGTGGGGTTGGCAGCTCCTTGTCCTGTGGAGCACATCAGTTCCCAGAGTGACCAGAAGAGAAGGACTCTCATTCTTCATCAGACCTGGACGCCAGGGGTCAGCAGCCTGCCTCGGTAGCATCTGAAGCTGCTGGCCTGGGGGAGAGCCAAAGGCACTTTAGAGGTGCCAATTTTTCCACAATCACAGAGAGGGGAGAAGGCCCCTTCGTTGAAGACCAGTGTTGTGCTCCTCCAATGCTGAGCTGCAGCCCCCGACTTTGTGCCGTTGCCCTGGTCTTTCTTCACTCTCAGAGTCGCACAGAACACAGGTCTGGCAGGGCTGTCTTGGGGTTCACAATAACAGACTCCATTACTGAGTCATGAACACTCACTAATCATGCTTTGCAGGCATGTTTGTGTCCTATCATCAAATGCCACGGAGGAAGTCTGAGACACACCATTAACACCTTGTAAGGCATCTTCAAGCAGAGCTTTGTGAAGATACCAACTTCCCTATACTGCATCTTCTGACCGCAGCACCCTTTGGGTCTTTCCACAAACCTCAAAGCCTCTTCTTTGTCATCCTTTGTGCGGTCCTAATAGGCTGCAGGGTGCACCATTTGTCTCCCTGTGGTAGGGTGGCTGGTGTCCCCTCATCCTGGCTATATTTGCTGGCAGCTGCCTGTGGTGGCAACCACTGTGGAGCGGCCCTACTAATCACAGTGTTCCGGGCGCACTGACATCTCAAGACAAGTAAAGGGACACTTATGATCCCCACCCTCGGGTCTCCTTCCCACCTCCCTCCACAAACGGCCCCACAGTCAGCCACTCACTGTGTCCTCTCATAGAGAAAAATGTGCTTTCTCTCATCCCCTGGATTGTGTATGGTAATGCTTAAAACAGAGACTAGGAGAGCAATGAGAGACAGTAACCGTGCGTCATCACTGATGACTTCACAGAAGCATGGGTAGAAGATCAATGGCCCCACCCCGCTTCAGTTTTTCCCCTTGCCTTTGAGTTTCAAATGTTTACTTGAAAATGAAGTATTATTCTCTTCCCCTGTGTTCCTAGTCAGCTGAACCAGAAGCTCGCTAGTCTGGTAGGTGTGATGTTTTTCTGTTGCTTTTAAAGTTAAATCTCTAAGTGAAATTTTGCACTGAAGTGTCTCTGGAGCTTAAAACATTATAGAAATAATCACTTAGGATCCTGCTTGGTTTTGTGCCTCTCCTCTTTCTCTGATCCTGTTAATCAATCATATAATGATTTCATCTATCCAAAGCACAGCTGAGAACTAGGCCGTGGGTAACAAAACCACAAGGGTAGCCCAGATCTATATTGCAGAGCATATCATTGAGATATTGGTAGTTCCTACATTAAAACACTAAGTACACAACAAAACGGCTTTTAATCAAATTAAGTGGACACTTCTAACAAAAGACCTTAAGAAAATGAAGGACCGAGGAGGCGATACTGTGTGAGATAGCAATCAGAAATTGCAGACAAAAAATTATTTGAAGGTAATTTCAATAAAGCAGAATAAGCCTGGACTTGTCACATTGACCTCCTGCTAGTCAAAATCAACTCAGAGCTCCCAATCTGTCCAATAAGGAAACAATCATTAGAAACAAGCTAATCATTTAAAGATGACTCATCTTTAGTGGTGGATGCTATAGTAGCAAAACTCAACAATCCCAAGGTTTGCTTGAATAAATTAATATCAAAACTGGCAAGACAAAGAGTAAGGAAGCAGAAATGTGAAAGTGAGTTTTCCTTTCTCTAGAAAATACCCAGTTAGAGGCTGAAAGGAAATTTATTTTAATTTATAAACTATTTAGGAAATGCATTTAATAAGAAAATCCAGACAGTTCCTGAAGAGGTGGAGAAGCATATAGTATCTAATCAAAAGTCATAAAATTAGAGCAAAATTTTGGAAATAAAAAGCATTCTTAAGGCCATTCTGAGAAGGAGACGGTATTTCGTCTATGTTCTGAAGGACATGTCCTGTTTGAAAACCAATCTGTCCAGGGCCTCGTCCCTTTTCTCATTATTCTGCCATGCCCCAAACCCATCTAAAAATAATGAAAATGTAAAGTCCTAAGTACTCAACGTTTCAGAACAACACATTCATCACAGGCTCTGAATAGCTCATGTTCTATTGTCCTTTTTCTAACTTCCTTTCTGTTTTTCTCTAATTTCCTACAATTCAGTATTTGTTATTTTGTGACTCGGTTTCTATGCATGCAACAAGGATAGAGTTCTCTGAACACCTTTAGACTTTATGGGATGCTTCTGGAATATTATATGGTAGTTACATATGCATCTTACTGAGCATGCTCCCTTGACTCTCCAAACTGTCCTTCTACCTCACTACGAAGAGTCAGAGAAACTCAAGTGTGTCCTTACCGTTCCCCGGTATATCCTGGGCTGCAGTGACATTGGCCTGTGGCAGCGTCACACGTTCCTCCGTTGTGGCACTGGCATTCTTGGGAACAATTCTTTCCAAAGCGACCCTCAGGGCAGGGCTGACCACACACTGTGCCCTGAATTCAAAGAGACTTGGAAAATTAGATGGGCCACCAGCCAGAACCGTGGAAGGCAGAGGAAGAAAACAGGGACAACAGAAAGGGAGGGAGAGATTTGGGGAACAGGGCTGTGAGAAAATTAGATTAAGGGCATTTTAGAACACAAAAGCTTCATCATCTTTAAAATATGTGGAGTTTCAGACTGAATTATTGACCTGATAAGCCCAAATCTCAGGATGCACTCAGAGACAGCAGGATAGTGGTCCTAAGAAATTTTTATAATAAAAACTAAACCCTAATGTGGAGTTACATAAAATTACTATGTAAATACTCCTAGGCGTTCTTCCCTGTGCCTTACACCCACCTTACATCAACAATACTCACTGAGAATCCGCTACGTAAGTAGCAACATCTGATTCCCACAGAAAACCCAAAGGCTACCTACTATTTCTGGCTTCTTTTCGTAAGATGTAGCAGAGGAGGGAGTGGAAACTGAGGTTGGTATGTAAAATAAATGAGATAAATAAATAAATAACCAAATGATGTAACAGGGCATTAGTTGAAACTGTGGGTATTTGAGTTAGCAATAGCATGCCCTAAGAAAGACTTCTACAGGAATTAACCTTGGTTCCAGAAGGAAAGACACATTTTCAAGAAGGTTCAATGAAGGTTCAAGAAGGCAGACTCATTCCCTGAAGAGAATCCAACAAGTCACTAGGACATTTCTTCTCACCCTAGGAGCTGTCCTTAGCAAGCACAAGCATGTATATTCTAATCCTGGGAGGATGAAAGTTAAGACGTGGATCCAAGATCTCAGTATATCAGTGGACACCCCACTGTTTTCTGCTTCACTTAGCTATGAACCTTGGGCTTACAGTTTCTGATTTATTGGAGTTATAATCATTAGAATGTTTATTGGAGTCATAATTAGTGCAAACAGCATTCCCCACATAACGGGATTTCCCTAATGTTTTTCATTGTTCTCTCTCTCTCTCTCTCTCTCTCTCTCTCTCTCTCTCTCTCTCTCAAGAGACAGACTGTGAGTACTCTGAAATTGGAGCTTAGCTAAGAACACCAGATGGTCTTCTAAATGTTTATTCTGGATAGCGTAAGAAATACATTTTCCCTAACTACTGGCTACCCACAAAGGCAGTTGGTGAGCTAATTAAGTCTCCTCTGGTGGTTTCAAACTATCCACCAACAGGAAAGATTCTTCCACAGGCTCTTGGAGCCATAAAAGCCTTTGAGAGATGATTCAGATTGGTGCTTAACCGAGAATCATCCACACGCCAGGCATTGCGCTAAGCACTGAGATTCAATGATAAGCGGCATTTGCCTGCCTTGTTCATGGGTGATGAGAAGAGCAGATACAAAAATAGCTCTAATCACTCCGTGTTAGGACATCCTATTGCACTTAGCGGAATATAATAACATTACTGAAAGAATGATGGACTGAGGGGCAGCTAACAGCTGACCAAGGTTCTCACTTTCTCAGGGTCTAATTCTAATGACCTATCATGGTCCCTCATAATTTTCAGAAATGCTCTTAAGATATTGTCTATGAATAAAGTCTAGTGTAAGCAAGCAGTGGAAACATGGTTGGCTGAGATGCGTGTGTGTGTGTGTGTGTGTGTGTGTGTGTGTGTGTGTGTGTGTGTGACAGGAATGCCAGTTCACCTTTGGAAACATCTAAAATAACAATACAAATAAGATGTTGCAATGGAGAAATTTAAGTTGGGAATTCAGTTACCCACAGAGGAAAATGTGTCTGGAAGCTTCTATTAAGAAACATCTGTTGTGGCCTAGAGGAAGTGGTTGAGGGCAGGTTCCAGGGAACCCACAGAGTGGATCCATCTGTCTACCTCCTGAACTCGTAGTCCCAGGCTGTGGCTTCCACCTTCCCACAATGTGACCTCCAGGTGACGAGGGAATGTTTCAGCCTCAAGATGAGGTGACCTCAAAGTGAAACGCCTGCAGTTCTTAACTCAGAGATCTTGGGGCTCCCTGGACCCTGTCACTTCAACAAGACTCTTTCCTCACCACAAAGCAAGGGCCGTTTTGGCAGAAGGCTGATATAGGGGTTGAGAGAACAAAAGGAGTCAAAGATAATCTGACATTTCTACTTTGGCTTCTAAAAGATGTTGGCTTGCACTCAGATCCAAGGGGCTGAGAGGCAGATGGTAGGTTAGTTTCCTAACATTTGCTTTGCTGGGCATGCTGGAACTACCCCCGTGATCCTTCCATCCTCAGGTCCTCAACAAAAGACTGCACCCCCAACTCCATTCCTTACCTAGCTCCCATACTTTGCTTTTAGAATCAGACTTTGACTAATTTCTGGCTTTCACCATGGGCCTGATTAATTCATTATATGTTTTCCCCAGGGCCCTGGATTAAAAGCTCTCCCTTATGTCAGTCATAAGGCCCATACCTATGTTCCTTGCTGACACTAAAGAGTAATTCTACCCCCACAAAGTCAGTGACATTGTGACTATAGATTACCAAGGTTAGAGTAACTAACAGGTAATTGTGTCACATCAGGACTCAGGGAAGGTAAGATAAAAATCTTGGGAAAGCGGCAGGTGACTGCTAACATGTCTGAGTGACGTTCCCAGAGAGTGTTTATGTGAGAGGAGAGGGGAATATGACTGAAACCCGAGAAACACTGCAGTGGAAGAAAAGGATCAGGAAGAGTCCTTTAGAAAGACAAGTGGGAGAGATGGCCATTGAAGAAGTGGAGGACCAAAAAGGGCAAGGCACAGTGGTGGGCAGTCCGGTGAGTCAAAGCTTTGGAGAAACAAATCAGAATAAGAAGAGAAAGGTCTTAGTGGCTCTGACAATAAAGACGTCACCACTGACGATAAAGAAAATGTTCAAGAAGAGGTCCTGGGCAGACAAGGTAGTGTAATCTGCTCTTGAAAGATACTGTTTTCTTTAAGCAGACAGATTTAAACCAACTCAGAGAAACAAGAACTAACACTCTTTCCTGGCTTCACCTGTGTATTTAGTAATGCTTTAATACTGCATCCTACATAGCAATAAGCCTATAGAATTATTACATAAAGCAGAAGCGTTCTGGTCAAAGTATGGGAAGCTTTGTAAGCCTGGCTTATTCTCACAATTGCATCAAGTTCTACAATTCTCGGTCGACTTGATTTCCTTCAGTGTTTCTTCAGACTTTTCTAACAGCCTAGTACCTTCATGTGGCATTTACCCTGCTAAGATGGATGTTGACATAGACAGTAGCAATCATAGAGGCATTTATTGGATAATTTCAGCATTTACCAGTTGCTATGGTTATGTGTGAGATCAGATATCTGTTTCTTTTTCTCCTGGGGGAAATGCAGAGCCCATGGTCCTTCTTACTTCAACGGGAGTTCTTAATACACTCATGGACAAGTCTGGGTGAAGTTACCTCTGGCTTCTCTGATCTGAAGGATTTGTTTTCAAGTGGCTACTTATTTCAGTGTGGGAATTATAGCCACTGTTGCTACTGTCTTTTGTGCTCAAGTCTCCAGAGGACATTCGCTTGTGCGTCCTGGAATGTGTGATTATTGGGGGTGGAAGGGACACTTACCATCCAGCCAGAAGGGCAAGAGCACTCTCCAGTTACGTGATGGCACACACCTCCATTTTGGCAGGGACATCTCTGCTCACACTGTAGCCCATGTTTGCCAGGGGGACAAAGATCTTCACAACTGAGGGATTTAAGTGAAACACAAGACCCTGCTATTTATCCAAGCACATGATCCTCAGATTCACAGACACATCATCCAGAACCCTAAAATATACAGCCTGTCCTCATTTGATAATTATTAACATAATCTGCATTCAGAACACTAATCACATTAGCTGGAAACATCTAGATGCACCATTAGATCCTTCTTTGGGTCCTTCTTTGGGTTTGAGCCCCCCCCCCTCCTCTCATCTCTCTTTCACGTATGTGAATCTGTGCGTGTACTCTCTCATTCTCTATGCATGTCCCTGTGTGTCTGTGTGTCTGTCTGTGTGTGTGTGCACGTCTGTGCACAGATGTTTTTGCCCATATGCATGTATGTAGGGGTCAGAGAAGGATGCAGTGTATACTCTCCAGTCTCCAGTTATTTATTCCCTTAGACAGGGTCTCTCAATGAACTTGGAGCTCACTGACTATGGCTCAACTGGTGTCCAGCAAGTCCCAGGGATCCCCTGTCTCTTCCCTCCCTTAATTCCTAGCACCAGGGTTACAGGCCCTGAAGACCACACCCGGCTCTTTATGCAGGTGGTAGGGATTTGAACTCAGATCCTTAGGCTTGCACAGTATGAACTCCCAGCAAGCAATCCACCTGGCTCTGGTTAGGGCGAAAATCTCTCCCATTCGAGAGCTGCAGGAAGAAAAGTGACCACACACTGATGACAGAAGCTGTCCCTGGCTGTCTTCCTAAGCTCTTGAGCTGGAGTGAAACCTGCTTTTCTTTGGAAGTTTGTCCTAACATGAAAGCAGATCTAGATGCTCACGCATTCCCTCCGTGTGTTTATTCACAATCAGTCTGCAGCATCCCGTCTCCTGAACACCAAGCCCCATTCCTTTCGCCCTGCCGTCCTTCGACCTTCCCCACTAAAGCACCAGTATTTTTGCTCTGAAGAAATGCCTCCAAGTTTCCCACAGCCCCATTTAATGCTGGCCTTGATGAAAACCCATAAAAATGATATAAACAATTAAGCAGTTTGAAACAACCATCTATTCTGAAAACCAGAGCTTTCTAGGCCAGTGCGGTTTTTTCCTTAGCTCTGCAGACATTAGCACTGTCAGGAGGACATATTTACCTAATCAGCTACATTTCCCCAACTATTAGTTCTATGATTTATGAGCATAATTTTCCCTGTAAGAGGACAATATCTCTCTCCCCCTCCCTCCCTCCCTCCCTCCTTCCCTCCCTCCCTCCCTCCATCTCTCTCTCTCCCTCTCTTCCTCTCTCTCCCTCCCCCCCTTCTCCAAATTCTGCCTTTTATTCTGTTAACAGAAACAAACCAAAGACTGCCCTTCCCAAAATAAATACATGGAGATTAAGGACTTATTTCAATGGTCTCCAGAAAAAAAAATTCAACTCTTTGTGTGCAATGCATCCTAATAGCTGAGCTATGTGTGCTTTTATTTAGTAAAGAAACAGATGCGACCATGAGCACCGAGTGACTCAGGATTGGCCTGTCATTGGATGCAAGCATTTTGATCTTGCTCATAGGCTCTCGATCCACCAGGATATAACCAATTAATTGCCACAAGAGCAGAACCACCCGGACCATTATCAACTATTCCTAGACGGTGAATGGAATTGTGGGAAATCTGTAACAGAAATCCACACCTGCTGTGACAACCCCCAAATATACTCATTCACCCACCATCCAGTGAGCCTGGATGTTATATATTGGCTTATAACATATATGCCCTTATATGATATGTTGGCTAAGCATTGGAAAGTCAAGCAGTAGCAGGCCCTAGTGGCCATCACAGTAGCACCTGGACCCTAGACCAGGCAGTGGCTACTGAGAGAGTAATAGAAATGGAGGCACACCATATCTGTGGTACTGTTCCACGGCTCATCAACTTACAAGGCCCCAGTGTATCCAGGTGAACAACGGCATTCCCCGGTGATGTGGTCACAGGTCGCTCCGTTCTGGCACTGACACCTCTGGTGACAGTCATTCCCGTAGGTACCCTGTTCACAGCGGTCCTCGCAGCGCCATCCGCGGTAGCCTGCAGCACAGTGGCAGGCCCCGGTGATGGGGTTGCACAAAGCTCTGTTTTTGCACTGGCACCGGCTACTGCAGTGAGGCCCCCAGTGATCACCGTCGCAAGCTAAGGAGGAGAAAGAGAGGAGGGCATCAGAGTGTGAGGGCGGGTCTGGGCACTTCTTCACTCTGCTGTTCTGCGAGAAAGGTAAGCCTTCATCATGATATCACCATTGGTTTTTGTTTGTTTGTTATGTTTCTTTTAGATAAGATTTCTTCAATCCCAGGGTGGTCTCAAACTAGGTACGTAGTAAAGGATGTACTTGAACTCCTGACTCTACGTCCTGAGTGCTGAGATTTCAGGTGTGAGCCACCACAACCAGATTGATGCCATGCTGGGGACTGAATTAAGCTTCCCAAATGCTAAGCAACCACTCTGCCAACGCCAACTACACTACATCTCTGGATCGCCATTCTTACACTGAGCATCCAGGCTGCAGCATCAACAGCTGCATGGCGCAAGCTGCTGCTCACGGTCCCTGGTACCCACCAGGCACCATTTGTGGCATCACCCCACTGCTAAGCATCACCATATTATTTCCCAGCTCCAGGCTTTGCTCTTCCTGTTCCCTAAGCCCAGAATATAGACTTTGATGTGGTCGCGATAATGAATGGGCTAGTGAAAGTTGTGAAGGCAGGAACAGGGAGCAGAGGCTGGGAGGGAAGCTGGAAATGAGCAGTTTGTACAGAGGTATCATGCCTGCTAAAACCTGGACAGCATCCTTTGTACGAGGAACTGCAGTTGAAGGATTTTAGGCAAGGAAAGATGGAGCCACCCTTGGTGTGGGGAAAAGGTGGTAAGGGGCTGACAAGGAACAGCAAAGGACAGAGCGTGAATAGCAGCGATTGCTCAGACGGGTAGGAGGCACTGGAACCCAGCCAGTGACAATTAAAGAAACGGGGTGCGGGGTGGGGGTGGATCAGAAGCTGGGGTGTGAAAGATCTGACTGGCCTTTTGGCAGCCTGGATTTTCAAGACACGGGTCAAAATGTATGTCAGTGGGTAAGCCCAAGGACCTCCCAAAGAAAAATGTATGTCAGTGGGTAAGCCCAAGGACCTCCCAAAGAAAAATGTATGTCAGTGGGTAAGCCCAAGGACCTCCCAAAGAAAAATGTATGTCAGTGGGTAAGCCCAAGGACCTCCCAAAGAAAAATGTATGTCAGTGGGTAAGCCCAAGGACCTCCCAAAGAAAAAGCAGGATAAAAATAGTGGCCTACTTGAAAAGCACATCAACCTACAACTGAAAAGAGACAACTAACAAAAAGATATCCGAGACAAGAAACCGTACAAAACAGAAAGGAAAAAAATAGAAATTGAAAGATGTATTCCAAGTGCGACTCTGAATAAGAAGAACGGCTGTTAGGGGTCAGAGGTCAGTGAGGGAGGGGTATCAGTGGAAGGAAACAACCCCAACCGCAGCCATCCTAAAACCTACGGTGGATACAAACACACCTTGCACGGTACACATCCGAGTTCATTTGTTTATTAGATACCACAGCTATTACCAGGAGTGCACACTCCATCGAAAACTCTTAGGGCAAATTGCCTTTATGTATAAAAACCATACATGTTTATATGTTTTTATATATAATACCCGAAATAATACTGTGAAGAAAGCAATATTCTAAGCATATGGCAAGCGACTCACCCGAAGTGTAGGCATAATCTACCATGGATTTCATAATATCAAAAGGTTTAAACGAATAATGCCATTTTTAATCAGCACGGCTTTGGTCTCATTAGTATTTTAATAAACACTCTTTAACAGAATTAAAAACAATGAGCGAGAATTATTGAACTTAAAGCAGATGAGGGAAGCAATTACCTACAAGCTCACAATCTTCTTTCACGAAATAAGATGAGGTGGTAACTCTAAAATGAGATCCAAACCTAATTATTATTCATATCAGTCCTTTCTTCTGCTGCCCGCAGTGTAGGACCCTGAATTTTAAAAATCGCAGCGTTCAGTCTTAAAAGAAAACCATACCATCCTAAAACTGCACACACACGCCTTACCCTCTTAGTTATCTCGGGCGGAGACAAGAGTATCTCGTTTTTAAAGGCATCCAAAGTAAAGCCCGTAGTTCTGTGTAACTTGTTCCCTATCTCATCCATCATCACTAGTGAGAGAAGTCATCATTCTACCCAAGACGAATCCACATCCCTTTTTCTAATCCATTTCCTCTGCCTTAATCCCAGGACAATCAGATCCCTATCCTGTTACAAATGATCTTTTTTCTGACTCATGAAGGTACCCTTACCCTGTTCTGGGTTTCTGTGGAGTAGGGCACACATGTTTGTGCCCTGGGGTTATTCTCTATTGTGCAACCTTAGTTTTTTATGAGACAGGATCTCCTGGAGACTGACTAGACTGACTGGCCAGTGAGCCCCCAGATCCCTTCTCTCTATGACCTCAGCTTTAGGAATATGGCATTTGCTGCCATATCTGACTTCTAACATGGGGATCTGAACTCGGGTCCCCACACTAACACAGCAAACACTTTCCTGACTGAGACATCTCTCCTGCTGTTGACCTGGGTATTCAGAGAACTACAAGCTGTAGTTCAGATACTCATAGCAATTCTGTAGAACTTTGTATTTTTTTTCTTTGTTAAACCCTCTTCAAAGTTTCCATAACTGGGCCAAATACCTGCCCCCTCCCATTTTCAAAGGGATGGAAGCTTGCAGACACAAAAGGCAATTTTAGCTTATAATAGTCTCTTGATAAAGATACCAAGGTTATATTTTAAAACACCTTTAAAGCCTGTGATAAATTATTGTAGGTCCTTTTCCCCCACTGAGACGCTGTGGTAAAACTGGGGATAAGCACATGCACATCACAGAATGTATTTTATAAATGCACAATGGTGGCAAAATGACAAAGAGGTGCTGAGGAAACAGGACCCATCTCTCCTCTCCATGAGCCTTCCCACATCCCATTCAACATTTTCCCAGAAAACCAGGCAGAAAGAAACCAACCCTCATTTCTTATGATTTGACCAAAAATAGAAAGGAGGGAAGAAAAAGGAAGGAAAACCTTAAGACTTCCCTTATGATAGAAATGAATTTATAATAGAAATTGATAATATTACCACGGGGTGGGGAAAGAGTTGCAGGCTTTCAAAGAAACATTATCATGCCGACATGGTTAATTTCCTGGCTCTGTCTAAGCACTGTGGCATGCTTTGAAGTGACAGTCTCCCTGCTTTGGGCTGTATTTTCCTACAACGTCACTGATACACAGACCCCGCAGTGTGGGCACTGGGTGAACATGTGCTGTGGATGAGGGCAAAGCCTACCTACACCCAGAAGTCTGAAGGCAATCGGGGAGAACGAAGAGAGCACAGAAGCCCTAGCCTACACACGATTGGGATTCCCTTGAAATGTTACCCTCTGCCAGCACGTCTACTCTTACGTGTGTCCTAGGGAGTTATGTAGCTCACAGTCTAAAAGGCAGCTTCTTCTCCGATCCCTACCACATCTAGAAGAAGCTGGCATTGTCTTGACCAGAAGCAGAGATGTTCCTTTACACAGATGCAGAATTTGACCAGTTATCTTCAGTTCAAGCACCGTCTTTGATCACACAGTTTAGGGAAGCTCTAAACAAAAATACACTTGTGTGTCCACGGGCTCTACAGTCCTGAGATGGATTAGCTTAGAGACCCTGAAAAGTAAGCATCACTCTTGTTGCTGTCTCATAGATGATCAAGTTGAGAGCCGGGCGATTTGTTCGGGGTTACAGGCTGTGAGGCATCCAGCACACAGTGCTCATCTCCAGAACCTGTGCCCCAAATCATAACGTTTTACTCTTCCCCCATTATAATGATGTTTATCTCAGTATTCTCTATAATAAAAAAATTAGAAATAATCTAATTATCCAGGAACAGGAGACTAGTGAAGAAAAAATAACCCAGCTATAATTATACTTCAGAACACTGTGCACAATTAAAAATTATATAGAGAATAGCTAATGAACTAGAATCTTGGCAATATCATAATTATAAAAAGTAGATTAAAAACAATATAAATCATGTGATCCAATTTTAGCAGCAAACTAGATGAAACTGCCATTAATTTGAGTTTAAAATGTAAAATATCAGTGGGAGCATTTGGATGCAGTATCTGGGAGAGCAGGAGAGCCAGAGAACCTAGTGGTCCCCACGGTAACATGTCACCAGGGGGCACGCGTGGAGCCTTAGCTGATGCATATTTTTTCCTGATGTTGCTGGGTTCCTCACATTTTCTAATACACATCTTCTAGGCACTAAGAGAAAAAGAAAGCAACAATCCACCATGTTTTAAGGGCCATTTTATCTGTTGCACACTTTACCGTCCTGGTAAGCTTAGTGCCCTTCCTGCATTTCACACACCAAGGATTAGTGCCCTCCAATAAAAAGTCGGAAAGCACCATAACAGTAAGATGTGACATCAGTTTCAAACCCTGCCTGGGATTTCTGTACACTGTCTACAAGTACCTTTCATGGGGCCATTCTGCCTGTGGCGTTAAAATGGTGTTTTTTAGGTGCATAGAATAATCCTACAAATATGTTTTATCTAATATGATCCATTGTTGTAGGGCAGATCGCTGATAGCCACTAGGTAAGAAATTCTTTGGGGCTAATCAACAGTGTTTAGGAGAGCTGAGGCTAGGCAATGGTCGAAACAGTGAGCACACGGAATGTTTCTCAAAGGAAATAAAATGCAGGAGATCGTCAATTTAAGGATCCCCTGTAAGGTGACAATCGTATCACACAGTAAGAAATTGGAAACTCACTGTGAAAGAACGTTGACATGTGTCCACGGAAATAAAGGGGCCACTGATCTCAGAGAGGAGGGAAGTCAACTATGCCAGATGATACTGGGGGCACAAAATAAGAGCAAAGCACAATTATACCTGCATGAAAATGTCAGGGGGAAAGCCGTTCTTCTGGACACTAATTAATGAATACTAGTTAGTATTTGTAAAACAAAGGAAAGTTTAAAAACTGAAAGAAAACATTTTGGTGTTTATCTTTAGAAGCACACAAACCCGAAAACTAGGTCTGCGTGGCAGCTACGTATAAACCACCCTCAAAGACTAGATAGGAAATGAATGAACATGATTGTGGATGTAAAGAGCTACAACTTCCAAGTTGAGCCACGCATTAAACATCCAAATCTTCTAGGTGCATTATTCTCCCCTAAGCTATCTCGAACTGCCAGCCCAGCTTTCAGGCACAGGGGATAGAGATCATGTTGGAGAGAGGAGGGGCATTTCTAAGTTCTTCACAGGTGTCAGGCATTATGAGGAGCACAATGGAGACATTTTATTTAAGCCTTATGGTAACTCAATTAGATAGGCAGAATTATCCCATTTCTGCAACATGGACTCAGACAGAAATTTGCCCAAAGTCATTTAGCATTGAACTGCAAGCAAGGGCTCAACTCAAGCCAGTGCTCAGAACACTGCTGTCTTCCACCACACCGACACACAAGCAGAGGGCACCTGCTGTGAATCCAGCGTCTCAGGACAAAGGTCTCGCAGCTCCTTACCTGAGAAGTAATCCTGGATTTTGCCTAGAATGACAGTTCCCCAACTTCAGGCCTACAGCAGCAGGTTCATCAGACTGGCAATTACAGAAACTACCCACGATGCACACAACCTCTCATGTATTAAAAATGAGGCCGACTTTAGAAAAGTCTTTGAGCGAATGGAGATGCTGTTCAGCATCTCTTGTCTTCATGTAGATAAAAAAAATCAATGAATGAATACAATTAGGGGGCAAATGAAAATGCCAAACTGGGAGGCTCTCTGCAGGAGGAATACGGACATTAACGCATTGTCTGATATCAGGACTATTTCTCCTGGAGGCAGGTAGGACGAGATGAAATCATTTTGTCCTGAGGTGATATTTACCATCAAGTTTGTCTTGCTGCAGAAGTTTTTGATCACCAGTTGGCACATGGAGTGGTTATAATCATTTTATATTAATCTGCCTGGGGCCCTAGCTGGACCACATGTACTTACAGCTACGGGACCTCGGCAAGTCTTCAGATTTTGTTACGTTTCCTTTTCTTTTCTCAGAATGGAGACGGCAGAACATATGATACAAAGGGCACTTTTACCTGTGACATCACCGAGATTTGAGTAGCAGCTCTCTGATCCCACACATTGGAATACCTGGCCCTGAGGATGTGAGTGCCCTAGGGAAGCATCCCTGCTGTCTATGAAGCTAGAATATTGCATGCCCTTGCCCTGGTCTGTATTGTGTTGTGTGTTCAGGGTGTGCACACCCTACAGGTCAACTTGACTCTCACAATGTAAATTCCAAACATAAATTACCCAGCAACTCTAAAAGGAAAAGCAAGTACTGCCTTATAGGTTATTTATAAATGGTAATTTAAAACTGGGTCTACCACGCCACAAGAGAAAACTCATACCTAGTACCGTAAACCTAGAAAACTCATACCTAGTACCGTAAACCTAGAACTCATACCTAGTACCGTAAACCTAGAAAACTCATACCTAGTACCGTAAACCTAGAACTCATACCTAGTACCGTAAACCTAGAAAACTCATACCTAGTACCGTAAACCTAGAAAATTCATACCTAGTACCGTAAACCTGGTCAAGAGCTCATGCCTGGGGAGTTCAAAAGTCACAGGTGAGGGACCTACTAAGATTGTTTTTGCTAAATGATCATGATGCCGAACTGCTTTCTAGCACACATGTTTACATCCACAGGTTAATTCTGTCCTCGGCCTTCATGGGGGAAGCATCTTACTGAACTGAGTAGAGATTAATGCAGACGCCCTTGACTGATGGGACATCTTTTCACCTCCCCAAAGACGCAGAGAATGTCACAGAAGAGGGGGTGGAAAAAATGTAAGGGCCAACGGAAGGGGAGATGAGCAGCAAGAAGACATTTTTTGTGGATGTGACATATTTGTTGCACCATGATGAATTCACCATAGATATGGTTACCTATAAACCATAGATATGCATATCTATGCATCTGTGAGGATCATAAACATATCCTCACAGAGGGACTATCGGCAACTAATGGTTGGGTGAGGAGTGCATTTTCTTCAGTGGCAAAGCCACTGACAAATTTCTCACTCTCCAATGACAACACACACACACGCCTAGAAGCAATTCTAATTACATTAGGTGGGTCACATGCAACAAGAAGATATGAAAGGGGGGAGTTGCTTTAGAAGAGGAGTTTCAATGTGAGGAGACAATGACACAGATCAGTGGGGGGGGGGACATGACTGAAACTCATTCTATGCGGGTATAAAACTGACAAAGATGAAAAAATAAATACACACACATCAAAAAACAGGGCAAAACACCTATATTTAGACACTTCTTACTTGGTGATTGTATGTCCACCAGTCAAGATTCATACAGGGGTTTCATAAACATAAGAAGAGAAAGAGGCAAATTCCATTTTAATCTCCACCCCAGCACAGAGAAACAGGTTGGCATAAATAAAGTCTAGACGGTCTCATCAAATTGGCAGGTACCAGGTAAGTCCACTGACTTGATTTAACCTCTTTATCTATGACCCTGGTTCGCCAACTAAGACTGCCAAAGAGACTCTGAAACACATCTTGACCTATGAGGGCCTGCTCTTGGGAAGCTGGTTCAGAATTATACTCTGGCAGAAGCATCCAGTTGTGTGTGCTTGTGTTACATCCAACAATCCTAAATAAACTGAACCAACCTGAATTTGTGTGTGTGAAGATGCACATGTGTGTGAAGACCAGAGGACAACTGTGGGTGTCATCTCAGGTGCCATGTGAAGACCAGAGGATAACTGTGTCTCTCAGGTGCCAAGCACTTTTTTTTTGAACCAAGGTTTCTCATTGACCTAGAACTTATTAAGTGTACTAAGTGAGCTCGCTGGTTACTTAGTGAACTCAGGACTAGCTGTCTCCTTATACCCAACACTGGGGTTCCAAGCATACCCTTCAAGCTTAGCTCCTTTTATGCAGATTCTAGGGACTGAACTCAATTCCTCAGGCTGGCTACATAAACACTTTACTAACTGGCCTACCTCCTCAGCCCCAGGCCAGGATTATTTTCTAAATCTTATTTTAATGCCTCTGGGATCTAAGTGTAATTGTGGGATTTCATGGAGTCAACAGCCTTGGAGACATGTTTCTATGACACACTTGTGTGTGTGTGTGTGTGTGTGTGTATAATAACACATTGGCACTTAGTGCTCCAGCTCATCATGCTGAAAGATGTCAGCTTGTGCTACACAACCAGCCTCACCAGGATTACTGCTTGAAGTAAGGAGGCTCTGAGGACCCTTAACGAGGAAATGTCAAGTATCTATTAAGGCACAGATCAGCGCCCTGACTTAAGCGGTTTTGCATGAGGATTGGCTGAGGATGCGTTTAAACATTTAAAAAAAAAGTATGTGGCCAAGAGAGAAATTAACAGGGAAGAAAATTTACAAAACCCCTCTCCCCCACCCCCACATGCATCTTCTAATATAGAGGCAAAGTACAAATAAGCCACTTTCAAGGAACTCTCCCTATAGAGTATTTTTCAGAAGACACCAAAATAATTTCCCGCTGTCTCAAAGGATAGGAAAGCACAGTTCTTGCGGAAACACACACCCTTTCTTCTTAAGCCTCCTCCATCCCAGGCTTTCATCTTCCTGTGATTTCCTTCCTTGTGCTTCAGGCTAACAAGCTTGGTGCATCATCTCCTTTGCTGATGCAGAAGAAAAGAGCCTCATTCAAAACATCAAGCAGTTTTCAAAATAAAACAACTTTGTAAAGTGTCTCCATCCATGAAAAAGAACAATAAAAATGCATTTTCCAGGTCCCCTGAAAGTGCTGAACCCTGTGCCCATCACATAGAAGAAAAAAAAAAAAACTCTCCACAAGCTGACAATACCAGCCATCAGCGTGGAAAGCCGCCCAGTGCCTCCCAGATTAATTTAGTCACTGGCTGAGATTGACTCTCCCTTCTTGTTAAAGGTTAGGCTGTGATTTTACGATTTCATTGTAGGATTATCTCACGCCGCAAACCAGAAAGAAAGGGTAAGAAATGCTTACACCTTAATATATCTAAACACAATGTTAGTGTCTGTGTGAGAACATCTTGATGACTATATCCACAGTGCAGGAAAATCTCAAGGATATAAAGGGGGTATGTAAAGATTGGAGGGGATTACATGTATTCCTGATGTCAAGAGAATAATAACCAGGGGAGCTTTTACATAGAAACTTGCACTATAAAGTCATGCCATGTGTATATATAAATGTTTTTGCTTTATTAAGAGGTTGTTAGACATCTTCTGTTGCTACCAAGTTCTTGTTATTGAGCCCATACTACTTACTCCTGACTAAGGCAAAAACCTATGGTTAAAATTTATTATATATTAGAAGAGGCAAGACCACAATGAGATTTATCACATAAGAATATGTATACTTGGTAATAAAGAGCACAGGATTCTGAAGAGAAGGCCTGGTTCCATCTGCACCTCTGTTCATGGAATCCTTGGTCAAAGGGAGAAAGGAAAGGGAGAGGGGGCTGCACTGAGGAGGTGGAGCTTAAGATGAGTTTGAATGATTACATATGCAAGTTCCCCATTGTGCAGAGACCATCTTATTTTGGATATGAGGCTAAGCATCAGTAAGGGCCTTAAATGATCTGTCTGGAACCCTACAGTAAGAAAACTAGGCCCAGACCATCGATACTGACTGAAAGACTTGAACGTTTTAATAAGGTTTCCTCAAGAAAATTTAGTTTCTGACAACTGGAGAAAGTGTTAGTATATTGAAATATAACTTTTTTTGATGTTGCCTTCGTTAGTTTGATGCATCAGTAATGAATGGTGAAACTATCCAGTTTTTACAAGACACTAAGCTAAAACTATCTGCTCCTCAGCCAAGAGCTATGTTCCTATAATATCTATTATATAATCCGCTGGACTAATCTCTGTAAGTGAGATAAATGTTCTCATTTTGTTATTTCCTACCTTCATTAGTTTTATATATCTGTGTTCCTAATTTGTTCCAGGCAGAATCACAAATGTTCAGGTTTTCTACAAATTAAAATTGTTTTTCTATCAGAAAAAGAAAAAAAAAAGGTGACTTTTTAGAGTTTGCTTTCAGGTATTTTCTGAGTATTTAAACAAGGATTATTTGACACAGTCACCAACAAGATACTGGTTCTAGCCAGGAAACCCACTGTGTTGTAAAACAATCAAGAACACATTATTTCGGGCAACTTACGCTATATGTGTGAATACACATGGATCAACCTGAATCAGCAGTGGCCTAGACAATAGCAGAAGGCAACCAGCGAACCCGCAGGACCATCCTGGCACCCATCATCACTTCACCCAAAGCAGAGCAGGCAGCTAACACATTATTGCAGTAGGGAAATGCTTCTAATAGGTTTAAACAAAGAAAATTACAAAGGTCTGTGATGAACCAATATTTCAGCTCCCTATCTGAATATGTTTTTTTTTAATGGTCTAAGCTATTCCTTGCTATTTATTTGATAAGAGGAGAGTCTAAAAAGGTTAATGAAATTCTATTCACTGCTGTATGCTTTAGAATAATTTGTAGTCTGAATGTCTTTGCCTAATTTCTTGCTGTTGATACTCCAATTGGATACAGATTAACAGTTAAATTCTATCACCTTATAGAATCTTCCCCATGAGGAAGAAATAGCAAAAAACCGAGGAAGGAGTAGATTAGTAGACAGTCTCCATTCACATAAAGGCTGTCTTAGCCAATTTTCTTAGTCCTCGGCCCATCATTCAGAAGTCACATCCCCACGTCAGAAATCCTTGGTGCTTATAGTACATCAGGGTGTAGACATCTCTCTCTGGAGAAGAAAACACTCCCATACATCTGGTATACCTCACCTGATTCGTACAGTTTTATTTCAGCTATCAGTATACAGGAGGAAGCCCCTGCTGTCTCTGGGGACCACAGTCTACACTGCACGCGACCAACAGTGAATCCTGAAGCCACAGGAGTCTGCACCCCTAAGGCAGCAGAATGAATGGCTCCAGGTCATGCCCTATCACTGGCAGACCTTTGGCCACTTCTTTCTTAATTCCTGAAGATGCCTTGTCTGTTCATTCCTGAAAATGGCCATCAGTCCTTTCTCTAAGTAGAAAGTGTCTTGAAGGACACAGAATGCCATCTCCATCTACCAGGTGTATCCATTCTTGCTTCTGGCACATTTCTGCCTTTATTCCCTCCATCTACAAATATTTACTGAGTGTTACAGTATGCCCAGAATGAAGCTAGATGACAGTGACTTAAACAGACCAAAACCTGAACTTGCGTTTTTTTTTTTTTCTAAACCTGTATTTTTTTATGGGGCTTACAACCTAGAGGGAAAGATGAACCAGACAACAACCAACAAGTAAACCAGGCAAATATTCTCAGGGATGACCATTTTTGTTAAAAGTCGAAAGGGAAATGTGATAGCAATAATAGACACCCTTTGAGTATGTACACAGCAAATACAAACGCAGAGAGGAAACCAGTATGTCCCGGAACTGGAAGGCAAGTGCTGAGCAGTATGAGACCTTAGATGGTATATATGGATGAAAAGTTGGGGGATGAGGGCAGATCATGCACGACTTAGTGGATCATGGAGTTTATTTGGATTACACTGAGAAGCACAGAGCTTAGGGACGGTAGCAGCCTGCTCTGAAGCATGTTTTCACAAGGTCACTGTGGCCTCAAGACAGAAAATTGATTCTTGATAGGCCTGAGGGAGAAGTGGGGAAGTCAACAAGGACACTACTGCCATTACCCATGAAGAGAGGACGATGCCTTGGAAGGGGATGACAGCAGTGGAAACAGGGAACAAATGTTAGATTTTGTAGCTAAGCCAACAAGATTTGCTGGAAAATGGATATTGGATAAAGTGGGTTTTTTTTTTGATTAATAAACCATGTGGTGCTGAGTTAAACAGCATGACAACCCAGTCTTTTCTTGCAGCCATTGCATCTGAGCACAGCTAGCACAAGCAATATGAGCATCTGTAATAGTCATGTGTCCCATATAGGACAAACCAGATGTGTGTGTATCTTGTACAGATGACCTTTATCAGAGGTTGGAAATAATGTAAAACAAACAAAGCAATAAATTAAAAAACAAAAACAAAACAAAACCACCTCTCTAAGGCTTCTGTATCAGGAATGTCCTGGCAAGCCCTATTGACAGGAGGGTCCTGTTAAAGAGAGGCATGGCCTACTGAGCAAGACGAGCCATCAGAAGGGGCTGGCTGCTCCATCTGTTGATGGTCCTAAGACCAAGTGAGTATGAAAGCGATGACTGTCGCGAAAGCATCCCATGCATCCTTAACTTGCCCTTATGATGATGCCAGGCACAGCATCTGTGGAAGCAATGGCTGTTGCAAAAGCACAGCACATATCTTTGACTTGCCCTTATGATGATGCTAGGCACATTGCTGAAGGCGGGGCATGTCTTCATTGTTTAATCCTCACGTGACTATGGAGTAGATAGCCTTATTTGTAGCTTAAACATTAAGGAAGCGACACCCAGAAACACAAGGAAAGGATAAGACCTAGAGTCGGGTCGGACTGGGAGAGTGGTGGGGGTTGGCATTCTCAGTTCAGGTAGTAGTTCCTTTAGAAAAACAAAATTAGCAGTTTCTGTGTGTGCTCATCACACAGATGATGGTCTATCAGTGAGTAGCCTTCAGTTGGTTCTGATGGACCATTCTTCTCTTCCCACCTCTCATCAGTATCTGCCTCCTCACTCCAGTGAATCCAATGATCTCATGCTCTGGCCGCTCCATCAAACTGATTGCTAAAGTGATTCTGACATGGCTAAAAGGCATCTTAACTACTGGTTCTGGGGGCTGGGCTCCCAGGGCCTCCTCTCCTCAGACAACATCGATCGCACCATTGTGTCTGGGTAATAGATCTATACCACAGACTTTGCTAGGGAACATGTCAGCTTTGTGTACCTTACAAATTGTGCCTTGTGATCTCTTTCAGACAGTTTCCTCCTTTCGAACACCCTGCAGGTAGCATCTTACTGCTCCCTGCTGCACAGCACGCCTCCCTAATTCACAAGGTCCCTCATGTTCCTCGCGCTGCACCTGGAAATGCTGATGCCAGCCTTGCCTTCAAGGCAGGTTTTTACTGTCTGCGCATATCAGAAATGCCATTAGTGACCAAACAAAACCCCTTCGTGAGTTTTCGGGACCAAAATTAATTTCCAGTTCTCCCTCCGTTTGGTTTTAATCTTGAAATTAAGGAGCTTGAGGGACAAGCTTTTGTATCTGTTTATTGGTTGCAGGCTCATCTGGGACTTCCACTTGTACCTTGTGGCCGAAGGAGAAATAAATGTCTCGACAGTTGTTTAAAAATTATAAAGAAAATCCTATAGGTTCAGAAAACAAAAGCGTGGTTACACCCCATAGTGAAGGTAGAGGGTTTGCAACGCAAAGAAAGAAAGACTCTGGGAAGTGCATAAGCATGCTCCTGAGGGCTTGGAGAGAGAGCTGGGCAATGAAGGGCAGGATCCTTGCCAAGGTCCTAGGTTCAGTTCTCAGCACCCATGACAGGTGGCTCACAGCTACCTGTAACTCCGGCCACCAGGGAGCCAGTGCTCTCTATAGTCACAGGTGCACACGCACGCGCGCGCGCACACACACACACACACACACCAGAGCTGGGATCCCGTCCCAGTCCTACCTGCCATCTGGAGTCATCATCATTTCCCCAACTACTTGATTTCCTTTCTCACCGGAGTCCACAGCCTCAGAGCCCCTGAGAAAGTCAACAAAGCCTTCTCTTGAGTGTACAGTTACTTCTTCATTTCTCTGCTCCTTCTCTATGGCTTCTCGGAGAAGTTTCTAGTAGTCTGTGTTCGATCAGCCTTTCATGTCTGCTCTCTGTTGCTGGCACAACTTTTAACCCTGCCTGCCCTTGTCCTTCCAGAACCCTGCCGACCTTACCCAGCCCCAATATCTTTCCTTGGTCTATTATTTCAGCTTTTCTCTGACGTCTGTGAGATCAGTAAACCACTCATCATCGCTTTCCGTTATCCCCAGCATCCAGTACGATGCTCTGCACACTGCAATCATTCAGAATAAGTCCTCAAAGTGAACACATGAATGACCTTCTCAGACTCACACAATTCATTCAGTCTCATAATCTCAGCCACTTGCCAAGTACGATGAAGACGAACATATTAATAACACCTGGAATCCCCCGCCCCGCCTCCAGCAGCTACCACCCAGTGGGAGGGGTGGAGGAAGAGAGGACGGATGCTTAGACAGATAGATTGATGAGGGGAGGAAAGAGGAGAAGGAAGGTGGAGGCAGGTAAATGAATTAGCGTCACTCAGTCATACGGGCAGGGGTACATATTTGGATGCCAGTGAAAGAGAAATATGCGTGGGCTGTTTCCAAAACCCACTTTAATCAAGTTTCTAGTCAAATACATCGGGATTGCTTTCTGAGGAAACCGACTTTGAACAATCCTTCAACTTGCCTCACTGGGAGCTGGACACACACTGGCTGCCTCTCAGAGGGGAAGCCCACTTTCCACTGACATGGTAACAAGTCCTATCGGATCTCACGCAAAGATCTGAAAACCTCGCATTTGAAAATGTCCATCTCTCTTGGCTTCCTACGTCTTCTGAGAAGAAAGAAAATGAGAGCTGTGTGTGTGATCGTTATTAATGTATTGTCGTCACCTGACCCTGATTATCAAAGGGGAAACTGGCTTGCTGCTAGACAGAGAGCCTGGAGGACATTTTCCCAGGTGGAACACGGGGAATGGGAAGAACCTATCTCGTGTACCCATGCCTGTGGTGAGGGAAATAGAAAACGGCAGCACGCAAACAGGGAGTGGGGGACAAAAGGGAGCACCACCCTTTCAGCAATGAAGACTTGAGCCATTCCTGTGGCTAACAAACCTCAAGCAGCTGAGGTTCTGGTTGAGAACGGGAGAGGAGGACGCCACGGCTGGGGCTAAGCGGCCAATCGCTGAGGAAAGGCGAGGAGCAGCTTTTGGTAATTTTCTGTTTGCTGAGTCCCTGTCCACATGTTTATTTTCACGCTATCCGATTATTGTTTTATTTTAGGTATAAAGTGCTTCAAGTGAACTGTAGCATTCAGGGGACACAGCAGAGCCATGACTAACTTTGGAAAAGTGTACAGTAGGCAGCAATGGATACAACACTCTCCTTATTTGGAGAGGGTGGTGAAAACATTCTTGTTTGTGAAATGGGGGCTCTGTCGAATTAGGAGGGGAGACAGAATCATTGGGTTGTTATAGAGGAATTCAAGTGTGCAGAAGCACGAAGACAGTAACTGAGCCAACCCAGGAGTTACCAGTGCACCGCCTCCCCGTTCAAAGTGCAGCCCTCACTGCCTGTCCCACAAAAGCAGCTGTGAGTCTTTTAACTACTTTTCCTTTGCTCCCTGGTTGAAGACTAAGCATTTTCAGTAGAGGGCACTGGGAAGACACTGAAGAAGGTTAGGAGGGTTGGACTCTTGGCCCCAGGCTGTTAGCTCAGCAGTGACTTCTCTAGCACCTGTGCCTCCTTCAGAGTCCTGAGGGCAGCCAGAAGCTTCTGTTGCATGAGTAGCTTCCACTGATAACAGCCAGCAGCCGACAACCTCTTCCTTTTTGTGACAGAATGGTGGTAAGACTCTGCTCAGTGCACAGGCGTGAGTGGACTACAGTCTGTGTGACAAACACCAGGGACGTAGATGCAGACTGGATATCCTACAACATTCTCACCATCTTCCTCCACCCAAACAAGGACAGACCAAGAAATCCACACAGACAGAAGAGAGCGGGGAGCTGGGACAACCTAGTACAGTGTGGCGCCAAGAGGGCCTATAGCAGAAAGAAAACAAAAATCCATCACTACCACACGCCACTATCTTATTTCATTTTTGTCTAAATGTATGGGAGACGAGGAAACTAACACGGGGCATCTGGGATTTGCTTGATACCAATGTGCTAATACCAGTTTCTCAGTCCTGCCAAACTCACCAGGTTTTTAAGGATTTAAAGAAGAGGATTTGGAGGATATCCAGTCCCCAGTCTATGTCTTGGTGTTTCCTCACACATAGACTTCAGGGTCAGCATGCTCTTCTCACATCAACACGATGGGTGGGAGGGAGCATGCGCGTGCATGTGTGTGTGCGTGTGTGTGTGTGTGTGTGTGTAGCGCACGCCACGGGGTTTCTGCATTTGAGTGCAGGTATCCATGGAAGCCACAAGAGAGCATCAGAGCCCCTGGAGCTGTAGTTACAGGTAGTTGTAAGATAGGTTCCGAGAACCAAGCTCCTGCCTTCTGGCAAAGCAGGGTGTGCTCTTAGCCTCTTTGTGCTGTGGGTTTAAAAAGTGTCAGGAATGTTATTCTTGAAGCATCTTTAAAGGCTTCAGAAATCTGTTCACGTTTATTTATAATTTTGTTTGTTACAAAGCCCGAACATGAATCGTAGAGAATAAACTAAAAGTTGCTTAATTATCACGTTTTATTGTTAGATCGTATGATCTCAGAATATTGGAGTCTTCATTGGAGTCAGAAAACTCTAACACAGAGAGCAACCTTTTACTTTCTCAAAGGCCAAAGTCAGCTTCAAAGAGTCTAAAGTTCTTGTAGGCTTCTGTTTTGTGCACAAATGCCCTCTAGTCTGAGCCCTTAACTTGAGGTAGTCTCCAATTTTTAGGAGAAAAAGCAGCTGAAATCATTCCACAGCCTCCTGCCCTGAGCTGAGTAAGAAACCCATTTCAAATAAAGAAACCAGCCATTTCCCCCTTTCCCACTTTACAATAATATTTTTCTTCAAAATGTCTAGGTACAACTGGGTTTAAAGTTAGAAAAGTTAATGAAAGTGGTCTCATATTTGCGGTCAGTCAGCCAGGAAAATGAACACAAGCCAAATCCCACATCCCAAACATTCTGCCTCAATTGCATGTGGACAGAGTGCCCACCCTGCCTCCCTGCTCTCCATGAGAAGTGGAACAAAACTCTGAAAGACAGTTACCCACTGGAGCAGACTGCCACACATTCACAAATGCCCTCACACCCTCACACACATACACACACACACACACACACACACACACACACACACACACACTCGCACACTCACACATTCACATATACCCCCACACCCTCATACACACACATACACACTCATACACATTCATTATGTGCTCTTATTCTCTTTCTCTCTCCCTCTCCCTCCCTCTCTCTCTCTCTCACACACACACACACATACATACATACCTCTCTCATATTCCCTATCGAAGTTATAATAAGCAGGCTCTTGACACTGAATGTTTTGTGCACAAAGGCTTCCCCCAGGAGATTCAGCTTCAGGGACAGCCAAGAAATCCTAAGTCTAAAGGTGTTCTTAGTAAAATAAGAAAACATCTTCCCAATTCCAAAGAAAGCAAGTAAAATTCTTAGAAGTCAGTTTAACTGGGCAACTCAAAATTCTTCCAGACTAATCTCAAAAAACGCCATTGGGCTGTTAGAAGAACTGGCTCACTTTTGGAAAAAAATTATTTCTCTTGGATGAGTTTAACTATTTATTTATTTAGTGCAATATAGTATTGTACTTCCATTTCCTTTATATTTTTAAGTCGTGAAGAAAAAGGCACAATTTTGCACGCAGCAACAAGTTGCCAGGACACTGAAATTTTAGCTGCAAAATGTATGACAGTAACTGTATTCTGTGACATTCCATCATTCCAATGTCGTGATCCTGAAAGTAGGGGCCTTGAGTGCAGCCTTCTTAGAACCTAGAAAACATCATTTTAGGCTTGTAACTCTCTCATAATGAAGACAGCCACAATGTATGCTGGAGTTTTGTTAAGCAAGCATCAACATGATCATGGATTTTTTTTTTGCAGATTCATCTCCCTAAAGTTATCTGAGCAAATGAGTATTCATCATTTTCATCTTAGAGTTTAGAGACAAATGGACATGTTAACACCACACCATTCTATTTCTGAATCAAATTCAACATGTGACATCACCAAGAAAGTAGCTTACTTAAACCAAGTCAAGAACAGTAGCTAAACCACCATAGCTACATTCCCACAATGACCTCCCTTTGCTGAGGAAACTAAGCTCAGCTCCCACTCTGATCCTGACAGAGGTGTGGGTCGCAGATTCCCTAACGCTCCTTTCCGAGAACCTTCCTTTCTACTCAACAGCAGTGCTCTCTGTGCTACATGCATGGAGCTAGGAGGAACAGCATGGATGAGGTAGATTTGCAATCCACAAGGCCCTCTGCCTGGGATGGAGACAGGAACTTTGGCTTAGAGTAACCCGCAGACAAGGGGCCCACACAACAACCCCCGGAGACAGACAATGGCAGATGGGCACTCACCACTGGAGCAGTTGGTCCCACCCCAGCCAGGCTCGCACTGACAGGTGTTTGGAGCGATGCAGCGGCCGTGGACACATTTATCAGCGCAGTGAGCTGTCAGAGAGGAAAAAAATATCAATCAAACCGAGAAAGTTGGCACAAGAAAAAAACCAACAACAATACAGCTGTTGCGCTCCCTGGGCTCACATATCACTAAAAACAACATGCGTGCTTCATAGCTGCTTTCAATCCTCTCCTCGGCCCTTTCAGAGTCTACTGTATAGCCAAACAATTCCCTTCTTATTTTGCTATTTCTAAGGAAATTCCTCCATTTCTACTGTTTAATTCTGCTTCACACTAAATTAGGGCAGCAGGGTCAAGGAGAATTGTCTAATCCATACTTTAGAAGCTGTTTCAGTGGTTCCCAAATACATCCTCTTTGTGCTGGGAAGAGTGGACGTGGAGAAATAAGCCACAAAGCAAGATATGAGGACTCCACAGTGACAGCAGAGTCAAGAGGCCATTTCCTGTCTATGATATAGTCACCAGAAACAATGGCCGCCTTTCTCTGCGAAGGCATCCACACTATGACACAGCAGAGTCGAAAATGCATCTTGCTGGACCTCAGTGCCTCACACACACATCCGTGTTCTCTAAATACCTAGATAGAGAAGTTATTGTGAGAGCTAATTGAAAGCACTTGGAGTTACAACATTTTTCTTAAGGATGGAGTAAAGTACCCTGACTTAGATGCTTTTTATTAATCTGTGCTTATCATTAAAGCGAAACACATTAACTGCCCAACCTCATAAAATATCAGTACATAAGTAAGCCTCGAGTCCAGCTGCACACACTAGTAGCATTTATTGTGGTTGTTTTCAGTATTTATTTCTTATTTTTTGTACTATACATTTTTTCTTCACAAAAAAATAGAACCATGGTAATTTTTAAATTGTTTTTCTACCCAACATAATGAGAAGCATGTCATTAAATATTTTTATGTACTTTATTCACTATTGTTGTTATAATGCATGCCAATTATATATATATGTATATATATGAATAATTATGAATCTGTAATAGATGAGCATTATGAATATATAAGATTCACAATCATGGTCACTCAGAAAGTCTTGACCTTAGACATGAAGAGAGATACAGGGAAAGTTATCTGGGATAAAGAGAAAGTGAACACCAGAAATCAAAACAAAAACCAATGGGATGAGTTTTGCTTGTTGCAGGATTGGGGACAACAGGACAGACAGAGAACCAGGCTGGTGTCAGCACTCCACTCTGAGAATTAGCAAGGAAAAGTCCAAGCCAAGTTTAGACCTGTAGACAGAGGACCATGGAAGGACTCACTACCACCAGAGTAAGCTATGAGTCACATGTTAGTGGCCCAGTGACTGGGATGCCAGGCCTGTTGAGCACGAGATTCTGACCTACAATAGAGTTTCCTGACATCAGAACCTTAAGGAAGCACTTGGTGATCTTGTAATAGTCAGTTCAGAATATTATACCATTAATAGCCAGTAAGAGCAAAAACCACTCATAGCTTATGGATAGACCAGCCTCACAATATGTCACTTATATTGTCACGTGAAGTCAACATGTGCTGACCTCAGGATTCCCTTCCTTCTGTCTCTGTGCACGTGTTTGACCTTACAGGTGGTGTTTGTTTGTAAGGCCACATCGCTCTCTCCTGTGATCCGTTTAAACTTAGGTATGGACAGTACTGGAACCATCAGCTTGCCATACTCAAACACACAAGATCCAGTTAAACGCAACAGGAGACGGGATGACCATGCAGAGCAAGCTCTCTACTGCACACACGGTGTCACAGGGTAGCACGTCCAGAGGCCTCCTGCTTTCTAAGAATGCTGCCCACCATAAGCAAGTCACCATGACAAGGCTTGGCCTTACCTGCCTCATGGACTGATGGCATTTGGGGTTGAAGCATATGGTTGTTTAGCAATCTTTTTCTCCTTCAGGGTACAGAAGCTATTTAAAATCATGTTTTTATATCTTGAGACATTTTAGGAATTAGAAGCTATTTACCTTTAAGGTGAAACAGGGTTTCTTTGCTACAAATAAATTTAAAAAAAAAGGATCATATGGTGACCATCTAAAACCTGGATTATTTTAAGAAATTTCTTGAGCTAACATTACATCAATGTCTGAAACAAAATGTGGATGGGTTATTGACATAAGAACAAATTCATCAGAGAGCTAACTCAGGGTGGGGGTGGCAGGTCTTAATTAAAACTCAACCGTATGGAATGACCTTTGTGTATTGCCTCCTGAAATAAGGGCCCAAGTAATGAAAACAATGGTCTAGAGTCCACAAAGAACATAAGACTCTATTCCACGTAGTCGAAGGCCTAACACAGCCTTCGACTCTCACCATCCAAATTCCATCTCTTCTCTGTGTTCTTCCCTACCGTCTCTGGCTCCCCAAATCCAGCAATAGCCCTGCACGCATGCCCACAGATAGTCAGGGGCAAAGAGAAGCAGTGGGGCTGCTACAAAATGCTCTGTGACCTAGGATGCCACAGCCACAGAGATGCTAAGTAGGACAGTTTGGGATGCAGGGACAGCAACCGACTCTGGGTGATCAACTGCATTAGCTCCTAACCTGTCCTCAGCTTCCCCAGGCAGCTTTAGACGTCACCCGCTCTAGGTGCCAAGTGTACAGGACTCATCCCATATGGGAAATGAAGCAGGTTAAAGATGTGAACTAGCCATGTAATCCTGCTAAATGGGACTAGCCAAGAAGAGTGTTCAGCTTAGCAAGTGTTCAGGGCTTGTGTCCTAAGCATAGACAGAAAAGAATCATTATAAGATCTCACCTACAGGAACAGGAAGGTTTTTTATTACTTGTCCATGTCCTTTCTTTTTATTTTTAAAGCGGCAGTTAAAACTAAGGTACCATGGAGCTGGTGGGATAGCTCAGTCAGTAAAGTGTTTGCAAGCATGAGGGCCTGAATTCAACATACAGAATCCAAGTTCAAAGGCGAAGAGGATGACTAGGCCATGAAGATGACTAATGGCCAGTGATGAAGCTAATGATGGAGCTATGAGCCAGTGATGGAGCTATGAGGAGGAAGGAGGAGGAAGGGGAGGGGGATGAGAATGGGAAGGGGTCGGGGGAAGAAGAGAAGAAGCGGATGTGGTGGCATTCACTTGTAATCCTGGCAATGGGGAAACAGGAAAAGGCAGATCCCTGGGGCTTGCTGGGCATCCAGTCTAGCTGAATCAGTAAGCTTCAGGCCAATAAAGACACTGCTCAAAAACACTCGATGGCACCCAAAGAATGACACTCAAGGCTATCCTGTGGCCTCCGCACTTATGTGTACACACACACACACACACACACACACACACACACACACACACACAGAGAGAGAGAGAGAGAGAGAGAGAGAGAGAGAGAGAACTCTAGCACAAGCTTTCTATCCAACATGATTTTTTTCTTTTTAAAAATATTTTTCCCTTTAAAAGGACATAATTAATCTCATGCTCTATGTTTTTAGTAGCTTTTCTCTGAGGCCAGATACGAGCTGAACCTTTGCCCACAATCTGTACCCAGCTGTACATTAAGCTACGAGGCACAGCCAACTTTTCCCTCAAGAGTGCAGAGACAAGCAATAGGAATGAGACCAACAGGCGGAGTCTTTGAAGTGAGAGCTGTGGCCAGGCTGTCTGTTGGTGGACAGGTGAGGACTGACATGGTGACCCTGGAATCTTCTAATTAGGCTCCTGTTTCAGCCTCAGTTCCTAAATCCATTTAAATCCCACTACTAATGCCAGGGGCCTCATCCTTTTCACTTGTGAATGCTGAGGGACATTAGCCGTAATCAAGTGTTTTCTCTTCTGCCACATGCATTTCCCTTTGGACTGACTCTTAGGGGGTGGAAAAGACCTGAAAGGAAGAGCGGGCAGACTGGAGGCGCCTGCGTACCCCACATATGCCTGGTCAGGCAATGCAGTCATTGTTCTACAGGCAATGATGCAATCAACTCATGTAGATTAAGAAAATGTATCTCAAAATTAGTTGCCCAATGGCTTACCACCTTCGTGTCCCTCTCCTTTCTATCAACAAACACAGAAGAGCAGGGTACCATGTAATGTTTGGGATCAGGAAAACAGACTGGATCTGGCTAAGTAGGAACTCAGTCTGGAGATGAAGGAGCAGCAAAGGTATGGGAAAGAGACTGTAAGGGGACACTGGATCATCCACCTGACATGTGCAGACAGGACACTCCATACAAAACATACATTAGTGGCTGACGTACATGTGGGACTATGCGGATGTTTTTGAGATGAAAGAAATATTTAAAATTTGGTCCTGTGATTTTGTACAACTCTGAATATTCGGAAACTAGACCTAATGTCATAATTCAACTATAACTCATACAGTATGTGAATTATATCTCCAAAGGTTATCATTAAAAAATCCTGTGGAAATTGGGAGCAGATAATAATTAATCTCAACTGGCTTGATATCAAGGAAGATCTCCTGACAGGGAAGACATCTGAGCTAATGAAGTGGGCACTTATAGAATAGTTACAGACAGAAGTGGCCTGAAGTAGCTACCTCACACTCTCTCTTCCTAGTACCCTATCCCACAGCCAAACAGTTTATTTCTAGGATTCAGGAACGCTTACTCCATAGCCACCAAAGACCTTTCTGCATAGTGGCCCTAGATGGCTAACCATCATGGAGAGAGCAAGAGTATACTAGGCAACTAGAACTCTAGACGCAGTAAATAAAATAGGGAAACAGTCATATGCAAAATTCCTTTCTGTCCACTCTGATAGGTTCTTTGTGTCTCTTAAGGGCAGATACAGAGTTATTGCTAGCAGTGTGTCTGGCAGACATTGATAATTACTCCTCTCTCCTGTTGTATAAGCAGAGTTCCAGTCATGCCAGGGAGACTAGAGTGACCAGCAACCAACTACATTTCCTGGCTTTCTTTCTAGAATGATGCGTCCATGTGGACAGCAAGACAAACAGACTGAGTGGTCAGTGCAGCTTCCCTCCTCCCTGATACCCTGAGTGACGAAAAGCAGGATTTTCAGAATGCAGGTGACAGTCCTAGGAAAAGAAGCCAGTGGGCCACGGTGCTCTCTACTCTGAATCCTTCCCGCAGATGAACGAATGCCGTCAGCTACCCTCAAGACACTTTGGTTTCAAACACTCAAGTTGTTTGGTTTCTGTTCTGGATCTGTTTTCTTCTCAACGTGATTCCAAACTAACGCACCGGCCCGTTGAGAGCTCTTCCAGGTAAGGGCTATAGAGCATCTGTATTGGAATGACTTGAAGGCCTATTTCTGTTAGAAGGATACTCAAGAGCTCAGAACTTCTACTAGACTTGGAAGCACATGGACCACACCAGCCTATGCAGGATGATCAAATGGTGGGAGGAAAAGTAAAATCACTGCCACAAGGTGTGTGCGCAGGCCTTTCTGTGAAGATAACTTTAACTTCGAGTGTAAGAAGAGTGAAGTAACACGGATGCTGTCAGCCTTCAGACAAAAACCAAAACCAGCAAAGCTGCTGTAGTTAATAAACCAAAAAAGAAGGGACGGAATAGAATAGCAGAATGTATCCAACAAAAAAGAAGCAGCTGAGAACTGAGGAAGAGTGGAACACAGAAAGCCGACCTAATAGCATCAGTAATGACATTAAGTGGAACGGCCTAAACTTCTCGCTTAACAGGCTGAAGTCTTTAAAACAGCAAGAAAATACTTTGTTTATACAAATTACATGTGAAGTATAATTACAAAGCACATTAAACACAAAACAGTTTAAAAAGACACAGTAAGTCTCTTAGTTATGTTTTTACTGCTGTAATGAAACACTGTAACAAAAAGCAACGTGGGGAGCAAAGGGGGTATTTCAGCTTAGGACTCTCCATCACTGAGCGAAGTCAAAGCAGGAACCTAGAAGCAGGAATCAAGGCAAAAGACATGGAGGAGTGCTGCGTATTGGTTTGCCCTCCATGGCTTGTTCAGTCTACTTGCACAATTCAGGACCAACCACGTGCCCACTGGTGGCACCATTCATCGTGGGCTTGGCTTTGCCACATCTGTCATTAATCAAGAAAATGTCCTACAGATTTGCCTATAAGCAATCTAATAAAGACATCTTCTTGATTTAGATTTCTCATTCCAGATAACTTGAGCTTGTGTCAAGTTGACCATAAACCAATCAAGATAACAGTGGTAAAAAAACAAAAAACTTTCAGTAATTATAACATGATGATAACTTTAGAGGAAAGATTATTTTCAGAGATAATGAAGGTGATATAAAAATTATAATGGGTGCATCAAAGTAGGCTAGAACTGTCTCAAAATGTTTACGGACATGTGGGATGTTTCCAGTTTTGAGCTAACACAAACAAAGCAGATTTGAACACCTGTGCCCAAATGTCAACCAACTCTTACATTGTATTCCAGATACAAACAAGAGAAATGTAAGCCATACAAACACTTGTCCCCCGGTTTTCCAAGCAGTTTTTTTTTAATAATAGTAAGATGGACCATAACTAACTAGTCATAAATATGTGCAAGTGTAAATTAACTGTGGACTATACATACAAAAATATCACTCAGAAATGAATAGAAATGAACTAATGATTACACAACAACATGGGTGGATCTCAAATTCTTTATGCTTCATGAAGGAAACGGTTTATCAGAGAGAACACAGTACTCTAGAAAAGGCACCCTAAGCTAGAGCCACAGAATCAGGGTGATGCTTGCCTGAGGAAGAGTGGAAAGGGAGGAATGGATAGAGGAAGTTACAAGTAAGATCACTGAAAAGGGAAGCATGAATGGAGGAAGCTATGAGCAGGTTCATTATCACAAATGGGGTAAGGATTTCACAATTTTACACACATGCCAATTCTTACCAATTTGTACACTTAAATATGTGCAGTTCATTTTATAAACTGTTTGAGAAATACAATATGAAGAGAACCTTCTAAAGGGACCAAATAACTTTATATACCAAGGGGATGGGTAGGAATGAAATATCTGAACTGTCACTAAAATACTGTACACACTTTATGAGATTCCTTTTAACTTTTCATTTTCTGTGATGCCAAGCCTTGAACTCAGGACTTTACACATGCTAGGCAAGCACTCTGACACTGAGCTACCTTCCCAGGCCTTCGATTTCTGTAGGAGTCAATGGGCTCTGCAAATTGACTTTGACCTCTCTCGAGAAATGTATTTGCAGACAATGTGATGTGCTCCTGAACTTCTCCTCAGTGAAGCAAATAACTTAAGTTGGAAGAACAAAACCAAAAATTTGTGCGAAAATAAGACAGTTGCATGGAGCCCATATATGGAATAGATATGCCATCTGGGGAGCACATAATCCTATTCATTGCTTGGAAGTGGAGTTTTCATTGGATTCTGAACTTACACAGGCATTATGGATTTTGGCTCCAACTCTCACACTGGTCTCTAAAGGTTAAATCAGACTTTAAAAACGCCAGTAATATGATCCTAATGAGCCACCGTTTCAGAAGGGTAAAGACGCCAGAATAAACTCTAGTTTCCTTCATGGAAATGCCTAACAACTCAGCCTCCGGCATGTCTGATGACTCACTCCAAACAGGATTGAAAATTTCTTCACTGACAACTGAGAGAAGGGACCAGAAGGAAGCTGCGTTCCCTCGAGATGGGTTAGTCCCTGCTGGCAGGGTCTCATCTGTGTCTGTAAGAAAAGTGTGACTGTACCACAGGAAGGGCATGCCAGCCTCTCCTGTTCTTAGAAGGGCATCTCTTCTGGCCTGACCCCTTCCTATGGGGCCATTGGGTCATTTCAGAACATTTTCCATCACATGGCTTGTGCCCTAGTTTACCTGACTGAGATATGCTTCAGGCCTCTGCATCGGAATCACATGTTTATAATTAAAAACAGTCCTGAGGAAAGCTAAGAGGGCAGTGAGGCCATGGTTAGGCTTCCACTTCTTCCAGTCTGTGCCCTCACCCTCTTTCCCCTCAGCAGTGATCTGTGGACACTTGGCTTTGGACTCTGAGACTCACACACTCTTTCTCCGCTCCTCTGACATCTACCTACTTGGGAGCCAATCAATTCCTCATGACCAAGAGTCAAGGACTAATAGTTGCTTTCCTTGTCTGGACCCTTTGCTTCACAGTATGGACACCTTAAGGAAAATGTATAGATTAAGCAATTTAATTGATTCAGAAAAGAGAAAGCAAGCAAGCTATCCATGGCTACTTGAAAGTTCAAAAAATAGAAAAAGAAAGGAAAAAGGAAGGAAGGAAGGAAGGAAGGAAGGAAGGAAGGAAGGAAGGAAGGAAGGAAGGAAGAAAGGAAGGAAGGGAGGTTTATAGAACACCAACTAAAATGTCTTTGGGAACCAGATAGCTAGGGACCAGATATATCAGAGGAATACTACAAGTCAGCAGTAGTCAGAGAACTTGGGAACTGCGTAGTCTTCTGTATCCTTAGTCACTTAGGAACATCAAACCCATGTTTCTAATTCCCTGGCTTTCCCAAGCTGCTACTAAAACATGTTAGAATCTAAGACACAGCACGGACCTAACCAGACTCAACTGTATATCACAAGATAAGTACAGTAGTATATCCTTGTAGTCCCAGCAACCCAAGAGACTGAGGCAGGAGATTCACTGAGAGTGTCAGTTCAAGGCCAGACTAGGAAATACATCAAAACTCTATATTAAAAACATAAAATAGGGCCAGCCAGATGACCCAGTGGGTAAATAAAGTTGCCTGCTATACAAGCCTGGGGACCTACGTTTGATCCCAAAACCCATATGGGAAGAAAAGAACTAATTCCCAAAAGTTGTCCTCTGACCCTCACATAGGAGTTATGGCACATGTACATTGTTGCAACCCCTACACACTCGTGTGTGCACACACACATGCATGCACATACACATACCAAATATAAAAAATATATAAAAAGAAAAGTCTAAAATGAATATATGTCAGACCATCTGGACTTGTTACTTGGACAACTTTAGAGAACACCAGGAAAGGCCCAAAAAGAACAAATCAATGGGACTTTATGTTCTTTGAAGGTCACATTTTAAACTTAATTGCTATTTTCCCCTTGACTTTAAATTTAACCCTGACAGATCTGTTACTTATATGGCTATTCAAATTTTGACATTTTATATGCATATGTGTTGACATCTTCTAGCTAAATAATAGTTGGCCATGACATACTTTCAATGATAATGGTTAAAGATTTAAAAGAAAGACCCAGACAACCTCCCACCAGTGAAGTCAGTATAATAGGCCTCTCCTCCACACTGGAGGACAAATATGCCTGCTACACCTGTGGATTCAGCTAAAATCTTTCCTGTCTTGGATTGTTTGATGGGGGAGGGAGGTCCATGGCAAATAAGCTTGAGACACGCCTTTTACTCCAAGCATTCCCAAGGCCATTTCCCAAAATACCTCATAATGTAGCAACAAACTCTACAGGATACACAGTCCATCATTCACATGAGGGGCATGGGACTACAGATGGTACCCAAGGCCCACTTTCGGGAAGCCAGTCTTCTCCTAGGACAATCCCATCTCTGGTGCCTTCCCTCTTTTTATGCCCACAAGTCCACGCAAGTATACCAGACGAACTCAGCTGCTGTTTTGAAGGATAAGCAGCCACTGGGCCTCTGTCCTCATTCAACTAGCCGTTAGGATACTGGCCACTCCTGTGGCCCAGCTGGCCCGAGAGATCCATCTCAGGCTAACGGGTCCTCCTCGAGGACCTGGTAGAGAAGTTTCTTTTACTGAGTAAAAAAATTCTCCAGGCGCTCTAAGTTCTTTCAAACCTTTCATAGACTCATTTATCTTGAAAACAGACGAAGTCTAGAACTTGGGAGACTCTTAACACTACAGATGAAGGAAACAAAAACTATCTGTGCAGTGGCGTGGCTCAGATGGAGGCCTTAGGTTTACTGGCAGTCACTATGCTAGACTGGAGAGGGAGGAGGGAATGCAGGCCTGTCACCTGGTCATGTCAATGTTGTTCACTTCAATCAAAATGTGGGGTTTTCTTTCTATTATTTTAAATTACTTTGTCCTAAAAAGATTTGAATAGCAATCCAGTTAAAATTGCTTCTCAGTTCCAGGCTTTTATATTAGCGAGTCTCTGTCCCTGCAAGCATGCTGCATAAATTATTAGGCCTGTGAACATTCTAACTACCCCGAAAAGATTTCAATTTCAGAAACTTGCTTCCTGGAGGTGAGGCAAGCTTCCATTGTTTCTGTTAGCCTAGTCTCTCCGGGATTCGAAAGTCAGGCCTGCTTTGGCAGAAAGAGCAGCAGGCAAGATTTCCATCAGAATTGTACTGTGTCTATCTTAAATTCATGGTGGAATTCTTTAAGATTAAATTCATAGTTTCTATTTATAACAGTCTAAGTAACAGGGAAATACCAATGACCAGGAGGACAACAAAGGCCCGCTGCATTATTTATTAGATCTTTGCTCCTAGGCAGAGCCCAACATCCCCAACCAGAAAATCCAAGAGTAGGTTCCAGAAGGCGTGTGGGAAAATTGGAATTCCTGCTGGTGCAGTGTATGGACAAAAGGCTTCTCCCTGCATTTTCTGGTAGGTGCCTCTGAAACAAGTAGGGCTCCATAGCAACAGAGAACGGGATCCCTATGGAAACATGAAAAAATCCAGTGCCTGTATGGGAGGGGCTCGACCGGGTGGTTACACTGAGGGACATACCATCTCATTGTTGGCTCTGGCCAGCCTAACAGGATTGTCTCACTTTTATCTCTACTCAAAAGGCTGTGCTCAAGAGTCTAAAAGACAACAGATTTTTTGGAAATGCTTGACAAGATCGTTACTGCAAATTAAACAAGCCTGTGGGACTCGGACAAACTCAGAGTAGGAAGCTCTGGCTGCCTTAGACTTCAAAAAGAGGCCTTCCGCTCTGGCTCGGTTCTTGCCTACCAACCATAGAAGCGCTTCTCCCCCTTAAACAAGCACTCTGCCAAACTCTGAGTCTATATAGCCCTCGACGAGAGGTCTCGCCTGCAACTCACAGTCTAAAAAAAATATGGGTTCAAAACGCCTCAGAAAAACAAACAAAACAAAACAAAACTCAAGTCACACAAAAACTGCATAAAAGGTGATATGTGTCACTCACTGTCACCAAGGGGTGAGAGGTGAGACGGCATCTCAGCCAGTTCTTTCCCCAAGCCGTACCCAGTTGGTCCACATACTCAAGCTTGCTCTCTCTCTCCCAGTGCAATCCTCCTTAGGCTGACACTGAGACAGAATGCGGGTGTCTTCATCCGCTTGAGAAAATTGTAGCAGTGTTTTCCTGAGTTAGTGTGGCAAATACTCTGGCTTTCCCGGAAGCAGCCAGTCTGTCCTGGTACAGCGGATGACATGACCATCTGTGAAGTGGCAGAGATGGGACTAACAGGGGCTTGTAACAGGTGATTTAGGGACCATGATGATTAATTGGGACAACTGATACCTCCATGACATCTCTCCAAGAGATCAAAAATCCCTAAGGATGGTGGATAATTGCAGGGACAAAAAATAGGGTGCACACAGGCCACCCACTGCAATCCTGGGTCACCCACTGACTACCCAAGTTTTCTCTTATCTCAGACTTAGCCTGAGACTCTTTATAAACACCACGTTCCAGATAGCTGCTTCCAAAAGAAGCACCTATTCTCCTGAAAAGGAGCATTTTTGTTAATTCCAGTCTAATATAACTTAATATCCAAAGACAAAAGAAGAGGCTGGGGGCGTGGGAGAGAGAATTATGTGTCACATGACAAAAGGCCTCATGTGGCTCTTCAAAGTACAATACATATGTCTTTCGGAAGGAAATGAATCCTGACTAAGTAAGCTGCAGCCCTTGCTGCAGTATTTCAGTTTAAAGTCCATTGCCTATTTTATTTTGCTTCACAAAAAATATGGTTTTATTTTTTCCACTCAAAGTAAGAACTATTTTTTATCTTAGCAGTTTCTAAACACAAAAATTTCTATTTAGGTTCTGTAAAAAAAAAAAAGAAAAGAAAACTGATTCATCATAAAAAAAACATACACTTTAGAAAGTACTAAACAATTTAAAAATATATATTCTGATTTTTTTGTTTTCTTTTTAAAAATGACATTTAAACTAGAGAAGAGGTCGTGCCTTCGGAGTTATTTTCTCATACAAATGCCAACAACAGTTCTAGCTGCCCGTTGGCCAGTTCAGTTGTACATCGAGTTGGCCAAGTTAAAATCAGCTGTGAATATTTCTTCACTGCTCTGGTAATCAATTGTCACACTACTCTCTGCTGAAAACAGGAAATCATATAGAGAGCCGTGTGTGGGAGCTGGGGCTTTTTATTTACGGTTCCCAGGTTCTCTTAACAAGTGCCAAAGACAAGAGGGCACATCCATGGGAACTGATCCTCCAGAGCTGGCCTGCAAGTTAAGGGGGGAGGGCAGTGGGAGGGCCTTTCCCTTCTGCAGTCCCCGCAACCCTGAGAGTCCCCCGTTAGAGTTTTAACTCAAGTTAACCTCAGACTTCCATCGAACGAGGATAGGCTAGCTGCTCTTTAGTTTCCCTCAGAGGAAAGCATCCTCAGAAGTGCCCCTTCCTTTGCAGCAGCACCCAACGGGGAAAACCAGGGCATCTGGAGCAGAGAGAATGGGAAGTGAACTGGGAAGGGAGTCCTGTCCTGGACATTTCCTCGGTGAATCTGCTGCAGGTTGCCAGGCTTACAGTGGTCTGCGCTCTGTCATCAGCCAAAAGGAAGCCAAAGACAACATCTGAATGATGTGTGTCTGAATTTATCAGCTCCCTCCCACCGAGGGGGAGCTGCTAGCACCCCACTCGTGACCTTGTCCAAGTCCTGTGTAACCAAATCCATAAACCATCTCCAGCTTTCTAAAGGCCAGATCCCAAAGAAGCGTTTGGAGATCATTTGTGTGCGACAACAAGCATATTTTCATAGAATTATAATGTAGATGATGGTAAAGTCCTTAGTATACTTTTAAAGGTTTCTTTACTCCAAAGTGTTCCTGAAAGAGCTACAGTACTCTGGGGATCACAGCTCTGGAATCCTTCACATGAGTTACATGCTTGTGTTTCTGCTGGACCAAGAGCTTTCCTCCCCTCACTGCCATGGGGTCATATATCACCTCTCCCCCAAGGGGAGAGAGCATGGGGAGGAGTACCCCTCACTAGAGGAGCAGCACACAGCCAAGGAGTTAGGAGGGGAACCCCTATGGAAAGTTGGGGTGCACAGATGATATGTGTCCATTAAGCAGATGAGATGAAAGGTCTTGGGGGGTCCTGGCTGTGCTTCTGTTGGCGTCAGCTCTACACATGGGCTCGTCAGTCTCCAGCTGTTACTTTCACCAGCCCCCAAACCCTCTTCATCCTCTTTCCTTTTGCATCATCCCCAGTTGTTCTAATTTGTTTTCTGTGGTTCTCTGAAAGGCAAAGTCTCTCTTCGTCTCCCATTCTGCTCTAGTTTTTTAAGTCAGAAAGCAAATAGATAACAGAAATAAGTTTTAAGAGATCAGCGTCACTGGTAATTTGGAAATGCAAAAGAAAGCAAGGTCCTATTTTTTTTTTTACCCAACATAATGAAAAACCAGTAATACTTAGTGTCAGTGTTATGGGAAGATAGGCACCCCCATACATTACTGGGGTGAAGAGGCATGTAAGCCGTTATAACTCATCTAGACGGCAATTTGGCAGCATAGATGAAAACGCATTAGTATTTAATGTGTGGAGAAGATCATTCTTGCCATTGTCTCTCAAAACCCATTATCTTCTCCCACAGATGTCCTGGCAGCTTGATAAACCCACATTAATGAGATCTGACCATGTGATCGTAGGAGGAAATGGGACATGATCACTTCCGGCATGACCTTAGCGGTAGCTGCATTGCCATGTGATATTCTTTTCATGCCTCTTCCACTGGCTCTTTGGAAACTAGATTGATATGTGGCGCTCAGTTGTGGTATATGGAAGTACAGACCACTCCTCCTAAAGATGGTAGATGGGAAAGGTAGAAATTATTTTGTCCCCTATTAGTTTGGCTACCTTCGGTTACCTCCTAGTTAAACTGAATCCAAAATCATGCAATATGCACCCCCTTTGCTGTGCTTTGGCTTATCATGATTGCGTGTTTCCCCCAGAGAGACCTCATGTGAAAGTCTGATCCTAATGATGTCAGTTCTAAATGATGTAGATCTTTACACTGTGGGGCTTAATAGGAGGTCCTTGTGATGATCAGACTGTGCCTCAAGGAAGATTATTTCTCTTGGGACCCTAGTTAGTTCTCCTGGGTGAAATATATATATTTGGTTCACGTGCATTCTCTCCATGTCATGTAACACAGCCAAGAGATTACTTACCAGGATAGAAACAATGCCATACTCTTGAACCTGCAGAACTGTGAGCTAAATAAGCCTCTTTTCTTTGTAAAGCAGACTGACAGGTATTTCATTACAATAACACAAAATAAACTCCTATGCTCGTTGTCCCAGAAATTCTACTCAGCATAATTTGTCTTATGAATCACTCATCTCGCAGAAAGATTTATGAAATGATGCTTATTATTTTAGCAGCTAACATTAGTACATATCAATATATTATTCAGCCATAAAATGATTAACTCATTAGTTATATAAATTAATGACTAAACTACTAGATTTTATCTACTTATAAGAAGTATATCCATGATATAATACAAATGAATGAAACAATTCAAACAAAAAGTGTTTACATGGTGTAAATCTATAAATTTGTTTTGGATTTTAAAAACAGGCAAAATATCTATAGTACTTCACACTAATATGAGTGACTGTTTTATTTCCCTCTCATGTTTCATAAAGACAAAAAAATTACTTCACTGAGAAAAATATTTTAGCCGGGCCGTGGTGGCGCACGCCTTTAATCCCAGCGTTCGGGAGGCAGAGGCAAGCTGATCTCTGGGAGTTCGAGGCCAGCCTGGTCTACAAGAGCTAGTTCCGGGACAGGCACCAAAGCTACAGAGAAACCGTGTCTCGAAAAACAAACAAACAAAAAAAAAGAAAAGAAAAGAAAAATATTTTAAAGACACAACAAATTATTGTCTCTGAAGTAGCTCTTTTATTTCTAGTAAACAAAATGGCCCGGTTGACAAGGGAGGAGCCAATGGTCCATCTGCCCTCTCTCCAGTCTGCACCACGCTGCTACCTTTGAACATAGATATAGCCCTGAAGGACATCAACAGAAGGTGACTCTTTCTTTAATCTCAAACAGAAAAGCTCAAAAGTTGATATTTCATTTCCAAAACAGTCAAGAGTTTTCAGAATGGAAACGATATCATTTTAACATTTACAAGGCATATGTGGTCTTAGAACACAAGAAATAAAAGAGAAGAATCCATGATTGAGTCATTTATCATGGTTATTAAACAAGCCTCTTAAGAAGGAATTACAATATTCAAAGAACTGAGATATCCAATGTATATAATTTGAAACATAGTAGGAAGCATCTAAGGCATCTGAGATGGACCACAGCGGAGACAATGGACTTGGCATGCCCCATCAACGTAGTAGCACAGACCGTGATTTTGGGGTTTAAAAACTTCAGCAAACAATGGTAAATAACACTTGGCCTTATGGAGGAGAAGGAAACCCCAACACGTGCTGCAACACGGATGATCCTCAAGGTTCATAACTGTGATACCCACACATTCATTAAGATGATTGTATGAAACCAGTGTATTAACCAACCTACAGCAAAGAACCACAAAAGACAACAGAGATTTCAACGTGAGTATCGGTGTGTGTTAATAAAAATGGATTGGCATATGTTTGAGTGAATATGTAGTTAGGGACAAGAATCTGACAATTTAATCAATAGCATTCTTTATAAAAGATCAAATAGGTGACTTTTTAAAAAAAAACATGTATTTACATGCATATATAAACACATATGCAAACAAACACACACATATTTCTACACACACACACACACAATTTCAACTATTTTCATTCTCTGGGCATTACTTCACTAAGATGAAGATTTTTTCCATCTCAAAAAATAGCTAGATATCAGATCAGGTAAATCTAATCCAAGGATGGATTAGGTTGGCATTCATCATGATTTATGAACAGACTAAAAATCTCAGTATCACAAATATCTTCATGTCCTAGTGACATTTTCTTGGTGAAAATTTTTCCTATTTCTTCTTATTCCCAACCAGACTATCAAAAAAAAAAAAAAAGGCTTCTACTTTACACTATCTCCTCTTCCTTCCCAACAACACTCATCTGTCTCCTAGCAGAAGCCTTGTTGCTCAAAGTGTGTTCTGTGGCCCTGTGGCTTCAGTAGAACCATGAACCTTCAGTAGAAACACATAGATGTGTGTCCAGCCCAGACCCACTGATTTAGGGTCTGCCTTCCACCATCTCCCCAGAGGGTCTGCCCGCTCATTCCTGTCTCAAGCAGAGAAGGTCTCCTCACTGTGCTCCAAACACAAGGAAAACATGGTGGTGTTCTCCAGGGATTTCTCCCCATAGCTGGCAGAATAAAGAGTATATTTCAACATCCTCTGTGGTCTCCATTGGTAGTAAACACAGAAGGAAGGCCACATCTTGAGGGACTTTTTGTGAGAATCCCCACAAAGGCTGAACTCCAGACCTACCCTGCTTTGGATTTGAAATTAAAAAGCTTCTGGGTTTTTCTGAACTTCTATTCTTATCCTCAGAACCCCCAAAGTATAAACAGAAGGAGTACCAGCCAAGGCTCCCTCACTAACTGAAAGACCACCCCCCTGCTCCCCCCCCCCCCAGGTACACCTCTGCATCCACAAGCAGCTGTCCGGGCTCATTCAGACAGGATCGCCACATTTGTTATCTATCAAAACAATATCTACAAAAGTTGTTTTCAGAAACATTTTCAAAGGACAACATCAAAAGAGAAAATGTTTGCCCGTTTTAGTCACTTTGAAAGAGATGAGCATAAAAAAAAAAAACAGAATGGAATTTGTGAATTGAATAAAGTGACTTTGTTTTCTAAAGCAGAGTTGTCTATCAGCTCCTTTGATATCGCTGAGGCCATGTAACCACAATGCCACTGAGCCACTCCTGAGAAACACAGAATGACAGGAGCGAGGTGACCATCCAGCTATCAGCTGCTTCGCCATTTTCTTTTGCTTGGCCAAAATAGCTCATTCCACACACAGACTATATATACAGCCCCGTTCTCCCCCCCTCCCCCCACACACACACCAGCACCTCGGTCTCCTCGTCTACAATACACATGACCATACCTGGTTCACAGTGAGTGTGGGGGAATTAGGATGATGATCTGTATGCCTGGAGCAGATAAACACTTGGCCAAGATAACTATTCTTCTATTGTTATTTTGAAGCCATTAAAAACTACTTAGGGCAAACTGAGAAGAGCATTGCTCTCTCGAATAAGCATGCAATTGCAGAGGCCAGCCCTCGGATTTTATACTATAGACAATCAGTACATGTTAACTTTAGTTGTACTGAACCTGACATGTCTTTCCTATGAAGAAGAAGAGGAGAAAATGATTTGGGGAAAAACAAAACACACACACACACACACACACACACACAAAATGAATTTCTTTACATGGCAAAATAGAATACCAAATGGTCTTTAAGGACTGTGGATGTAGTTGAGTTGACAGAGTGATGGTTTAGCATCTGTGCAGCCCTGGTTTTGATACCTAACACTGTATAAACCAAATCTGCTGGGCATGGTAGCACAAGGCCTGTAATCCCAGCATCAGGAGGTAGAGTCAGGAGGATCAGAAGTTCAAGGTCATCCTAGGCTTCACAGCAAGTTCAAGGCCAGCCTGGGATACCTGAACCCATTTCTCCCGGAGGAGATTTTTCCAGCTATCTAAAAGAAATTTGGTTGCAAATGCAGAGGAAAACATTTTTCTCTGCCTTCCAGGAAAGTAGGTAATCACTGATCAACTTGAACTAAGGACCGGTCCCTACTTCCTCTCCTTTCTGGGAAGAGTTAAAAATGATTATCATGCTACCTGCATGATCACAAGAGTAGCACCAAGAACACTATCCTCTGTCTCCCTGCTGTCTCCACAGTGGTACCTAGCTAGCCCAGGGGTATAGAATGCAGACCAGTTGTTGCAGGGAAAGGCATCCTTCATCACAATCAAGAGAGAAGTCAGTTCTTCTCAGGGCATTCAGCAACCAAATAAGACATCACAGCTTATAAGTGCAAACTGCCCTAAAAAAAGCCAAATAGCTCCCAGGATGCTGAAAGCAGACAGTAAGTTGATTAAATACATTAACATATCTAAAAGGAAAAAAAACAACTTTTTTTCTGCCTATAGGGACAGCAGGTAAGCTAAGAAGGCCAAGAAAAAAAGATTTTAGAAGCAATTGCTAAATGTGTCATTCACATAGCCTGGGGGACACATTATATGAGTCTAGGGGAAGAAAAGGGTTGATATTTTGCCAGCACAATTCCAGGCAAGATAAACTCGTAGATTTGCAGCTGTGGTCATGGAACACTGAGTGGCACTCTCTAACTGATCCTGTTTGGGTCCATACTTCCCACACAACTAGCTGGCTTATTGGATCTCATTTCCTTCATGCAGGCATTCCAGGAAGGGAGTTATGGCCAGAGACAAAGCCTGCACAACCCCAAGCCCTGTGCAGAGTAATAGCCTTGAGACTTTATTCACAAGTCCTACGATCTGGGAACAGAAGTATTCTCAGTGTGGGTTGACAATTGTATCTGTTAGACTGAACCCTAACTAAGGGCACTAAAATCATGTCACCCACATCCTTGGAGGATGGCCAGCCAGTCAGGAAGGCCTCCACCCTCCACTGTATTCCCAGTCTTTCTTCTGACAGCTTCTCATCAGCTGAGGCCAATGACATCAGCTGCTGATTATTCTATTTGATCACAAACGTGTAATTTTCCTTATCCACCATCCTCATTCATCAAAGATATGCAAATTAAAAACAAAACTTGTCAGGGAGTGTGTGCTAACGGGCATTCTCACTTCCTGATGGTGTCTATACCTCCAGATGTGCACACCTCTGGCTTAGCAATTCTACTTCTAGGAATTTGCACAGGGACAGCTTGCAGAGCAGTTCATAATAGAGACAACTAAGAGATCATGTACATAGTCACATGAGTTTAATTTAGAACTATCTACAGCACAACGACGCATTGCCGGTTCCAGAGGACATTTACTGCCTGTGCAAGCCATGCACTGTGTACTTCTGTTTCTGTTTCCTTTTTTGTTAATTCCATATAGTATTTTTGTTTGCCATGAGCATCTGTCAATAGATGTAGTGACAGTTCTGAACCAAAGTTGGGGAGCTACTAACGTCTGCATTAAGATTTAGCTCCCCGCCCCCATTCTCTGAGCCAAGAAGGAGCATAAGGGATCTCCTAGAGGTTCAGATGATGATTCTGAGGCCACCCAGCTGAGCAGTTGGTTGGCAGAGCTAGGACCGTCCCTTCAGACCCATCAGGCATCTCCGCTGCCTCCAGATTACAGCAGACCTCTGTCTCTGCTCGCCTTAATATCAGTGCCTCTGCTCAGGAGTGGGAGTTGCTGTACAGCTGGGTGTTGAACCACAACGCTTGAATTAGATAGTTCTTCATAATCTCTCTTCTAAGTGACTTTTGCAAAGTAATACTACGAAAGCGCCACGGTAGCAGCATCCCAAGAGATCTAGAGTCTTCAGAAAATGTTATAAACTCTAGGCTTCTCCCAAGATGTCTCAGAGTCAAGTGGGGGTTCTGCGACAGGGAAGGAAAATGCCAGTAAACACGCACTTGTGCTGTGTGCCCTGGACCCATCTCTTCATCTTTCTGTGACATAGAAAAGCACACTGGCCCCTCAGAAGTTAGCTGCAGCAGGAGAACGATGCTCCTGCTCTCTTCTGTGACCTCAGCCCAGAGACTCCTAACCAAATTCCAGCTGAAACGACAGTTGACAAGGCCACATCCAGCCTTACATCATCTTCTGTACAGCTGTTTATTTATTGTGTATACAACATTCTGCCTCCATGTACGCCCGCACGCCAGAGGAGGCCGCCAGATCTCAGTACAGATGGTTGTGAGCCACCATGTGGTTGCTGGGAATTGAACTCAGGACCTCTGGAAGAGCAGCCAGTGCTCTTAACCTCGGAGCCATCTCTCCAGCGCCTCATCTGAAGAGTTTTTGATAGGACTTGTGTTGACTGAGTTTTCTGTCCTGCCCAGTTCCCGCAGCCATTAAGTCCCAAAGAAATCACAGAGAGGAAGCCAGGCGGTGGTGGCGCATGCCTTTAATCCCAGCACTCGGGAGGCAGAGGCAGGTGGATCTCTGTGAGTTCGAGACCAGCCTGGTCAACAAAGCTTGTTCCAGGACAGGCTCCAAAGCCACAGAGAAACCCTGTCTCGAAAAACAAGAAACAAAAAACAAAAAAAAAAAAAAGAAATCACAGAGAGGCCTACATTAATCATAAACTTATTGGCCCATTAGCTCAGGCTTCTTATTAACTAATTCTTATAACTTACATTAGCCTATAATTCTTGTCTGAGTTAGCCACGTGGCTTGGTACCTTTTTCGACAAGGCAGTCATATCTTGTGTTCTCTGCAACTAGGTTACAACTGAAGACTGAAACTTTCCTATTCCCATAATTCTCATTGCCCTGCCTCTATTTCCTGCCTGGTCACCCCACCTATACTTCCTGTCTGGCTACTGGCCAATCAGCATTTATTAAACAAGTACAAGAAACAAATCTTTACAGGGTAAAACCATTGTCTCACAGCAGACTTGGGAACCAAGTTAAAGTTTTTTGCAGGATACAAGCCAAGAGCCCAACAGACAGAGTGCAAAGGGGAGCATTTCAAACATCCTATTTCCATGGTCCCCAGCTCAGTTGCCACTCCCAGAGGCAGCACTGGACATGAAAGAACAGCATGAAGAATGGACACCTTACTTACGGACACACATGTCCTGGCTCTCATAAAATCCGGGGCAGCACTGCGATTTCCGCCTATACATAGTTTTCTCCCCATGGCGGTAGGCCGTCCGGTAACTGATTCTGTATGAAGGCAAAAGATTGCAAAATTAGCTCTGATTATCAAGCTAATAAGGAATGATCTCTGCTTTAACAAAAATAGCTATCAGCCATAATAAAGGTATAAAAAGCAAAGTGTCTCAAAACAAGAAGGATATTAAAAGAATATAGGCTTGACCAAGACTATTACAGTTCATTATTAAGATTCTAAAGAGGATTCCCAATGCCAGTCAATCCAAACTTTATTGCAAGGCATCAGAAGTGCTGTGATTTCCCTACTTCAACTACCTGGAAATAGATGCAAAGTATTGATTGATTTAATATATGATACCTGTCTAGGTATCATTCACTTATGTTTCAAAGGAAGAATTCATGAGCTTCCTTTTAAAATTCAACATAGTGTCATTCTGCTATAAAATAGAAGACTAATTTTACCATATAATTTAACTGAAGCCCATTCATTCACTGATTTAAGAAATACATACATTCCTTAGCATTTAGCACATTGCAGGCACTATATTAGGAACTAAGGAACGAATGTCAGCAAGCAAAATAATATAAAGACTTTCTATTTCTCTTCTTAGAACTTATACTTCTAGAAAGTTAAGATAGAGAATGTAAAATCTGTTTAATAAAGAAACTTATTAGCTGGACATGGTGGCACATGCCTTTAATCCCAGCACTCAGGAGGCAGAGACAGACAGATCTCTGAGTTTGAGGCCAACCTGGTCAGGGCTACACAGAGAAACCCTGTCTCAAAAAAAAAGGAAGGGAGGGAGGGAGGGAGGAAAGAAGGAAGATACCAAACAAATAACTAGATCATAAAATGAGAGGTACCACAATCAACCCATAATTTATGATACTATCAATACTTAACTAAGAGAAGTAAGGTACTAGAATTCCCTTCATGACAAGTACTGATGTTTTGGGCTCTGTTTTCTCATGGATCATAGATAGTCTATCTATTTAAATACTAAATTTCAACATAAACTGAGTCAAATATCCAACCAGAAACAGACACTGAAGCATGAGTTTCTGGGTATCTGGTGATGGCCAAGGGGAAAATGTCTCCAGTTTGTGCTGGCAGACTTCTCCCGAGCACAGGGCCTGCCCTGGAGTATAGTTGACACACCCAGTGTCGATACATTTAAGACAACAGATTTCCCCTGTCTCAGCAGATAGGACTTGCAAACAATTCTGGTATGGGATGGGACTGTGTGCCCACTTCCCCACCCCTTTGCTGGGATTTCAACCAGCTTGAGCCTGCGCAGGTCTTATGTGTGTTCATTGGACTCCAAGCTTTTTTAGTATATTTTGTTTTTTCCTGTTTTGTTTGTTTGGATTTTTTAAGAGAGAGAAATAATATGAAGTTTGTAGACGGAATCTGAAGGGAAATGGGGGATGGGAAAATATGATAAAAACATGCTGTATAAAATTCTCAAAGAATAAATAATTAAAAAAAATGTGTCTCTCCCAGTCAACCTTCCATACAGGAGCTAGATGAGGTTTTTCTAACTACAGGAAGAACAGTAATTGTGTCACCTGCAGCTAGACTGTAAGTTCACAAAGATAATGAACCATGTCACCCTTTTGGTGCCCCCCCCCCCCGGAGTTGGGATCTAAGCCCTCAGCGACTGCTCTCTGGGTGGGTGCGTGGATGCACTTTCTCAAGTAGCTGGGGCCTCTGATTGTGTCAGGACTGCATTTGCACACAGGCGAGCGCACAAACATCCAGGCTTCCGTTACCTGTGCCGCGTGCACTTAAACCAGTTCAGGATGTCGGTGCAGCTCGTGTAGTAAATCTGATCAAAGGGATGTGGGTATGACTCCTGCACAGTCACCGAGTAGCTGAAAAGAAAAGCAACAACCAGGAATCAACATGTCTCTACTGTTACATAAGTGATGTGATCCTCACATTTAAAAAAAAATACAAACGAATAAACAAAAGACAGAGGCTAAATTATCATCATCTGCAGCCCCGCAGTGATTTTTCCCCTTTGGCAGTATTAAGGATTGAACTCATGCTTTGAATGTTCTTGCCCAGCTCTCACACTGGCTTTTAACAGAAGATATTCATGTTTACGTAGGTTTTTGATTGAACCAGCACAACGCAAAGACAAAATAAGCAATAAAATAAAAGATGAGGGCCCACGTTACACCTTGTTATAGAAATCCTTTTCCTGTCTGTGCTACGATAATGTTCCCAGACTTCAAAACATATCGCTGTGTCTCTCTGCACTTAATTCACCGCTCTCATCCCAGGCTTCCAAGCACAACGGAGACCTTTCATGAAAAGTTCTCGCCGTAAGTCGGCAGACAAACCTCAAGGTTAATAAGCAGAAATACAATCCCAGCATTCAGCACCGACTACATTTCACTGATTGTTTTGAAAGCTCAGAACAATTGAAGCACTTGGCTTCATATGCTGGTCCAGCTTCCCAGGCAGCAGAGGAGTGTACAGGACACAAAAATGAAGGCTACCATGAGCTCTTTACATCCAGTTCTGAAAATATAAATGGGCAGAGACAGTCAGCCTGAGGCAGTCACGCCAGCAGCTTACACCCTTCTAAATGCTCTGTTCTCCTTTACACTTACTAAAGCCTTCTTGGTAGAGCAAAAACACGGGATCCTGTGGCCTGGGAAAATGAAATATAATGAACACTGGATGCTCAGTTCTATACTTGTTTGAAGCCTTTTGCATGCTCCAGCATAAAATGGATGCCTACAAGAAAATCAGGAAATTTTTCTCTTTTGAAAGGCTTGCTCCATTTGCTTTGTCTCCATTAAAATCTACACACACACACACAAAAAAAAAATGAGACAGCATCACTGACTTACTTGCAGTGAAATCAGTAGTCTAAGCTCATTAACAAGAATGATCAACACGAGAATGGACAAGAGGAAGAAGTTCTAACTTCTAACTTGAAGTTCTAACATGAAGAATTCAGCTTAGCCAGAGGGGAGACCTGGTTGGACAGGCTGTGCAATGGCGACCGCACAAAGAGTTGGTCTGTAACTGGTCTGGATTGTTTTGTACACATCATTGTTTATGCACATCAAGGGGAGAGACATGGGATAATCATAGGTAGATAGATAGATAGATAGATAGATAGATAGATAGATAGATAGATAGATAGATAGATGATAGATAGAGATAGATATATATGAGAGAGCAAGATATAAGATATATATTTCATTTTTGGCATACTGCAGTGTAGTATCTAGAGATATTTAAAGATCCTCAAGAAAAATTAGGCAGAAATAGCAAGCCTTCTGAGAAGATGACTGGGTTAGAAGAGGGCAAGGCTGTAATTCTGAGAAAGCAGAGATGACCTTCTTCAGGTCCTCCCGCTGCCCTGGGCCTTGATTCTCATATTTTAAACAGATAATCGGAGCTGGCATGGTGATGTCTTCCCAGAATCTCTAACATACACGTAGGTGACTATCACTTTTCTGTACCATCAGAGAGGCCCTGTTTCTTCCCATAGGCACAGGTTGAAGTGCAAGCAAGCTCGTGTGGACATGAGGTGACTCATTTTGTGCAAAGCAAGAGACCTCTGCTAAAATATCAGTGCTCTCAAAATGACAGCTCACATAAGCTCCTAATATTTTCTACAGCTTCCAGCAGCACATTGAGGTTCACATGGGTGCAAGTGCTGAGTTCCTTGCCGGTCCGTCTGCTCTCCTAGCCAGTTGCTTGCAAACAACATTATTATGTCTCTGTCCCATTTTTCTGGGGACAGACCTATGCCATGGCTATGGACCTGCATCCCCTATAAGAAAAATGAGCCACTTCCCACATGTGCTTTGAAATAAAAAAGAAAAAACAAAGCAAAGCAAATCCTTGCTTTAAAAGGCTCTACAATATGGATTTTGTTGAACTAAATTAGTTTGTTGGAATTTGACCTGACACAGGGTTCTTGAACAATTGCAAAGGGACAAACTACACAATCCAGTTTTGTACATACCAGGGAGCAAAGGTGACCATCTGTGCACATGTGGGCTTGTGTGCAGGCGTGGGCACATATGCATCTGTGTTCCAGTGCATGTGTATGCACAGGTGTGTGGAAACAGAGGTTAGTGGAAAGGTTTGCTTCTCAGGATCCTTGTCTTTTAAGGCAGGATCTCTCGTTGGCTTAGAGGGCTCTAAACAGGCTAGGCTGATTATCAGTGATCCCAGGGATCTCCTGTCTCTACCAGTGCTGGGCTTACACGTGTGAGCAAGCCTTTCCAGAAGGAAGCTGTCCACCTGGACTGACTGACTCATTAAAACCTCGCTGACTGTTGAGAAGCTGGAAGGCTGCAGTTGCAGAACCTAATTCCAGTTGCTCTTGGGCTACCACAGCCCCATAAAAAGCCAGTCCTTGTCCACCTCTGCCAGACCTAAGATCCTGATAAAACACAAATAACCTTTGGGATTTAGTAACTTAACAAAACCCTACTCTCCCCCAGGTGGAAGAGCTAAGAATGTTTTCTATAACATCTGAGGCCTATAGTTAAAATTCTCCCACCTAGCTGTAACTCACCTCTCTGATATTTCTACCAAGGTATTTTTTAAATGCCCTGATTTTTGACTTATTTTGTTCTGTTACAATAAAAAAAAAACTTCATGAAACTGCTTCCATCTTGGAAAATGAAATTTGGAAGCCTAAATATGTGTTCCTGGGCTGTGATCACTCAGATTTGCCTCCAAAATAAACTCCTATTCCATTGGAGGTGAAAACTTGGTTTGTGTGTAGACACAAGCATAGCCAGCATGCTATGTTTTTACATGGGAGCTGGAACAGACTCAGGTCTAGCTCAGGCATGTGCAGCAAGCCTTCTCCTGCCTGGGCTAGCTCTCTACTCCTTCCTCTTCTGGTTTTAAAGAATTCTAAAGCACATTATGAAATTTGGAAAGCAAACTTTTTAAACGAGAATGAGAGAATTCTGTAACAACTGTGTACCCACAGACAGCACGCTGCTGTCCTTTGTATTCTTTGGGGTTTAGTTTAAGGTTTTGGATTCTCTCCCATTGTAATCACAAAATTCATACACTGTTGAAACTTAAGATCACATTGCAAACTTGTTGCCCATGGTTACAAATAGTCTTTGTCAGTGACTACACCTAACTCGCTTAGTATCTGTCATTGAACAATTAGGCTGCCGTTTCTCGAAGAGCCCATTGGCTGGAAGCTGTATGTTGACATCAGGAAGGAGAATGCCTGCAAAATGGCCCATCTCTCCCAACACCCTCATCACTGTGCCACGGTCAGTGTCTGGCTACTGTGTGGACCATGTTGTCCCCTCTGCTAGCAGTCCAGGCCACCACACTGACCAGGAGCTGCTTCCAAAAAGCCTGAGAGATGAAGAAGGTCGAGGCTATATTGTGTAGCACATTTCCTTATAGTCTACTTCCTGTCACAGGTAGCAGGAGCTCCTGCTGCTCAGGACTCAGCACTAACAACTGACCGTGGGCTTGACAAATCCTGCCCCTCACATTGTCCCTTCTCAGATGGCACCCCAGAACACTCCACGCTTCAAACCCAAGTGGTGAGCAGGAGCCCCTCTGTTAAAGGAATTCGATCCTGGCATGTTTGTTTAACCTCCACAAACACAGAGAAACATATCATCATGATTTTAAGCTATTAAGCATCACAAGGGAGAAACCCCAGCAGGAATTAATTTAAGGTCACAGAACAGGAGGGGGCAAGCCATCATCACTTGGGCACATTCCAAAGTGGTTAATTACATTTTATCTGCCTGAATTATCTTGTTACTTTAATCAGATATGGTAATAATCATCATTTCTTCTCTCGGCTCACTTCAGGACTGCTGATTCAATTACTACCACTTCTGTATTACTAATTGGGGATTTGGGAAAAAAGCCATTTCTCCTCTTTCATGCCATCTTGATAAGAACCTAGATGAAAAGGCTGGGACTCATGAAGACGGGGATGGGAGGGAGCCGAGGGTTTCAGAGCTGCTGGCGTTCCAATGGGGTGCTGGGCGGGGCTCCTCCACTCATGGCTCCCTGTTCGCATTTCTCAGGATTTCATTTTCTCTCCTTGTGTTTTGTGTGCAGTGTCCCAAAACCAGAGTTGCTGCAGTAAAGCAAGGTATGGCGCTATCTGGAAGTAAAAGTTCAAAGATCAGTGGAGATGCAGCTAGCAGGGCCTGGCAGAGGGTCCGTGTGTGCTTCTCCAAGGTGAAGGTCTACACACACACCAGGGGGTCTGGTTAGGATGCAGATTTTGACCCTGCAGGGCTGGTGGAGCCTGAGAACACATCCTCCACAAGGTCCCACAGGGAAAGCAGGTTCCATTTCCTGGCTCTAAACCCAGGGTATGGGTGGTTATCACTGCAAAATAGCCTATGTGAATCCCTCTCAAACCCTGCTACTAAGAACATGTCCTTGGAACTGGCCTCCTCATTATGGTTTATGAAAATATATGTACTACTTGCCCTTTCACAATTTTTACATGTATGTATGTAGAATATATGTGTGTATTTATATGTGCATGTGTGTGTATGTGTGTGTGAGTGTCTGTGTAATATGGAGTTCAGAAGATAAATTGCAGGGACTGATTTTCTGCTTTCACCATGTGGGTCCTAGGAATGGACCCCAGGACTTCAGGCTTGGCGCAAGTCCCTTTAGCCACTAAGCCATCCCAAAGGCCCCACATTTGGTCATTTTATCGATCTAACCTTTTTCACTATGAATAATGCACTTTGTTTTCTTATGCCTTTCCCAGGAATCATCAGCTTAAAAGGAAACATGTAGCAAAAAGGAGGTTGTGGCTGTAAAAAAAAAAAACCCACATCTTTAGTGTCCCCACATCCTTGAGTCCCCCACATCCTTTAGTCCCCCACGTCCTTTAGTCCCCTACGTCCTTTAGTGCCCATGTCCTTTAGTGTCCCCACGTCCTTTAGTGTCCACGTCCTTTAGTGTCCATGTCCTTTAGTGTCCCCACATCCTTTAGTCCCCTACGTCCTTTAGTCCCCCACGTCCTTTAGTCCCCTACGTCCTTTAGTGCCCATGTCCTTTAGTGTCCCCACGTCCTTTAGTGTCCACGTCCTTTAGTGTCCATGTCCTTAGTGCCCCCACATCCTTTAGTGTCCCCACGTCCTTTAGTCCCCCACGTCCTTTAGTCCCCTACGTCCTTTAGTCCCCCACGTCCTTTAGTCCCCTACGTCCTTTAGTCCCCCACGTCCTTTAGTCCCCCAAGTCCTTTAGTCCCCCACGTCCTTTAGTGCCCATGTCCTTTAGTTCCCATGTCCTTTAGTCCCCCATGTCCTTTAGTTCCCATGTCCTTTAGTGTCCCCACGTCCTTTAGTGCCCATGTCCTTTAGTGCCCCACGTCCTTTAGTGTCCCCAGTCCTTTAGTGTCCCCACGTCCTTTAGTGTCCCCACGTCCTTTAGTGTCCCCAGTCCTTTAGTGTCCCCAGTCCTTTAGTGTCCCCACGTCCTTTAGTGTCCCCACGTCCTTTAGTGTCCCCAGTCCTTTAGTGTCCCCACGTCCTTTAGTGTCCCCACATGCTTTAGTGCCCATGTGCTTTAGTGTCCCCACGTCCTTTAGTGCCCACATCCTTTAGTGTCCATGTCTTGTAGTGTCCACACGTCCTTTAGTGTCCCCACGTCCTTTAGTGTCCCCACGTCCTTTAGTGTCCCCACGTCCTTTAGTGTCCCACGTCCTTTAGTGTCCCCACGTCCTTTAGTGTCCCCACATCCTTTAGTGTCCCCACGTCCTTTAGTGTCCCCACGTCCTTTAGTGTCCCCACATGCTTTAGTGCCCACGTCCTTTAGTGTCCCCACATGCTTTAGTGCCCTACGTCCTTTAGTGTCCCCACGTCCTTTAGTGCCCCACGTCCTTTAGTGTCCCCACGTCCTTTAGTGCCCCACGTCCTTTAGTGTCCCCACGTCCTTTAGTGCCCCACGTCCTTTAGTGTCCCCACTTCCTTTAGTGTCCCCAGTCCTTTAGTGTCCCCACGTCCTTTAGTGCCCCACGTCCTTTAGTGTCCCCACGTCCTTTAGTGTCCCCACGTCCTTTAGTGCCCATGTCCTTTAGTGCCCACGTCCTTTAGTGTCCCCACATCCTTTAGTGTCCCCACGTCCTTTAGTGTCCCCACATGCTTTAGTGCCCACGTCCTTTAGTGTCCCCACATACTTTAGTGCCCACGTCCTTTAGTGTCCCCATGTCCTTTAGTGCCCCACGTCCTTTAGTGTCCCCACGTCCTTTAGTTCCCCCACGTCCTTTAGTGTCCCCACGTCCTTTAGTGTCCCCAGTCCTTTAGTGCCCCCACGTCCTTTAGTGTCCCCACGTCCTTTAGTGTCCCCATGTCCTTTAGTGCCCATGTCCTTAGTGCCCCCACATCCTTTAGTGTCCCCACGTCCTTTAGTGCCCCACGTCCTTTAGTGTCCCCACTTCCTTTAGTGTCCCCAGTCCTTTAGTGCCCCCACATCCTTTAGTGTCCCCACGTCCTTTAGTGCCCCCATGTCCTTTAGTGCCCATGTCCTTTAGTGTCCCCACGTCCTTTAGTGCCCATGTCCTTTAGTGTCCCCACATCCTTTAGTGTACCCATTGTCTCCCTCCCTCCTAGTGAATATTTCAGGGTTGACTCCAGATTCTACTAGAGACTACTGTGACCTGCCTCTCTCACTGTGCATGCTCATATCCATGTTTGGCCATCTCCTTCACTATCAAGAGGTGGGTCCACTTTTTAATAATCTACTGAGTACATGCCACATCCCAGGTCCCAGACAGTGGGAATTATCCTGGTGAACAAGGCAGGACAGCAGAATGTTGACAGCTTTGCTCAAATGAGGGTAGGAAATCAAGTCAAACCTGCTCTTCCCAAAGATTCTGCTTGGAAGATCCCACATTCCTTTGGGTCACCCCCTCAGTAGCTTCATATCTCACCACGCTGTTCCACCTGATTTCCTGAGCCCAGCCCTGGTGGACCATACGAACCTACGCGCACTTCCCTCAACTCCCTCCTCCTGCCTTTCCACATGGGCAATGATACCCATTGCATGCTCTAAGCTCTGGTGGATCAGCTTCACATCACAGTAAAGACATTGATTTTCAAGATCCATTGATCTGCAGCTCCCAGCATCTCACACGTTTAACTGTGCCTCACACCTAAAGCCACCAACCACTAAGATGGTTAACTGTCAGCTGGTTCCTTCTAGCTCCAAGTTTGATACAATGCACACGCGCGCGCACACACACACACACACACACACATTACTGCACGTTTCAAACTCATTCCTACTATTTTAGTATTACCTATTGCACACTTCCTGACTGAAATATCCTAGGGAAGATGCTATTAAGATGATAAAGGTAGTTAGGAGGTGTGTGTTCCTTTCATTCTGTATGACACTGTTACTACCATAAATTCAAACAACCTTATATTACCTATTTTCTCTACAGCATAAAGTTTCGTGTTCTGTAACTTCATTAATTGATAAAGTAATCGCGTTTTGTTACCCAGATTCTACGCTGCCAACAGAGGTGGCAGTAAGATCTGGTTCTAAAATGTACATAACACCAGGTGGAAGTCACTGTCATGTTCCCAGCCCTCTGCTCGTTGTTAATCATGACGCTGAGGATGACACAAAAATGTCCCCGAGAGCTGCTGAGACTGTGCTTCAGCCAGTCCAATGCACCTCGTGGTATAAGTACGGAACACCGTCTGCTTGGTAAAGCCTTGTGATGAACTGTTACTTTGTGGGGTAACAACTGCCCTTGTTCCTGAGGCCCCCAGGCAGCTCTGCAGCCTGCACTGCCGACACTGTACCAGATAGGGCAGGTTTGGCGTTTTCGGCTTCAGCGGGAACTGGAAGATCCCTAAGGTGATCTCTAATTTTGTGCAATTTGGATATTTCCTACTGTGAATCTCCCACCTGGGTACTCCGTCTTCTGTCTTCATGTAATCTATCCGATGTTACCATCTCCAGTGCCCCACTGACTGTTCTGATTGCAGTTCTATGTGATCTTCAAGACACCAGCTTCAAGCTGTCTTCCATCTGTAGAAGCCCCCTCCCCATCCCGAACTGCTATCCACTCCCATCTTCCAGAACACCTCAGGGGATACTGCCTCTTCGCCTCCACGCGACCTTCCCTGTTCATTCAAAAATCAGGCTGCAATTTGTTTAATGTTTGGGATTTAACCCAAGTCAAGAGTGCCACAGTCCTGCCCCCCCCCGCCATTAACTCCACCCTCATTTTGAGACAAGCTCTTGTTAAATTGCGAACTCTGTCTTAAAACTGATTCCATAGTGATGGCAGACCTTGCTTGAACTGTGATCCTCCTTCCTCAGCCTCATGAGGAGCTGGGATAGAAGGATCATGCTACACCTGGGTTGGACCAGGCCTAGCTCCGACCACCAAGCTACTACCCACGGCACAACTGCTTCGATCCCATACAGTTTAAAATATTTGTATAACACATTACACCAGGCTGCTTCTCACTGTTAACGCAACAGCCTCACGCATGGATCCAGCGCCTCACGTCACCACGTTTGGATAAGTGCTCACAGACTTCCACCCAAACTCTAGCTCAGTTACTGTTTCCCTCCATCTTACCACTGTGCCCGTGTTAGAGCCAGATGTTTCCCCCCCACAAAACATGCATTCCAGGGGCAGTAACATGACTCAACTTATCAAATTGATTGTTCCAGAAAAGCCATTTCAACGTGTCTTCTCAGATTTCCAGTCTACGCATCAGGCCTGTGGGGATAATGGAATAGACCGCTCTGGCTACTTTCGGGACCCTTACCTTTCCCAGTGGCTGCACACATTGGGGTCTTCCAGGTTCAGAGAAGATGCTGTCCTCATCCAACAACACAACAAGGAGCAGATGACGGCCAGGCATGAGTTTGAAGAAATGGCCATTTTCTTGATAGAACAATCTGCAGCAAGAAAAACAATAACGTTGCGTTAAAACCACCAAACAGAATTGTTTCCAGTAGAGCAGGGGACTCAGTGCCAGTTGTCACTAGGGCTGAAACACACACACAGGCCACCTATTGAAACAGCTGGGTCACCAGATTTCTCATGCCGGGAGAGAGAGATATTTCTTGTGTTGTGCAGAGTGCCGGCCATTTTATAAGTGACTAAAATATGTAGATTGTCATTAATGACCACTGTGATGAATCCATGCCAGCTGATGCTGAAGAAACCCACCAGGGCAACACAGCTTCTCTTGCGAGGCATATTTCCTTCCAAAAGAAGAGGGCCTACCAAGGAATCTGGTCTCACTTGTCCCGAGAATGCATGATGAAACAGAGGCTCCTTTGAGTGTAGAGAGAGGCAACTCAGCCTCAGGCTGAGATTAATAAAGCAATTCAACTCATTCCATGAGCAAGGAGTGCCACTCAATCCTAGGCACAACAAAATGTAGGTATCCAAAATTGCAAAGCTAGCACCCTTTCCTGCCCATTGAGATGCCTGGTCACATGGCACAAGTTTCTCCACACAGTGCTTTGGTTTTTCCATCATTTGAATAAAAACCAAACCAACTCTCTTAACGGCAGTTTTAAAAAAACTCAGATACCTGGAAAAAGTGTAAATCTGTTTAGACATGGCATTGAAGAAAATGAAGCTCAAGTCTATGGCAGCAAGGTGTTTGGAAACCTGGTAAACAGAGACACTGGCAGGAGACAGAAAGAGCTAGAAGTTCCAAGACAGGGGTAAAGAGGTCAGGGAGGGCTGGCTGGCTGGGTGCATTTAGGGAGCTGAATTAATTCTTGTAGGAGAAAGAAAACAGCCAGGGAAAGAGAGGGGGGGGGGGGGGGGACATGCAGTGGACATATCACAGTGGGTTTGTAAGCTACATAAAGTCTGGGGCTTTGTCCAAGAACAACAAAGAGCTACTTGTCACACCCCAAAGAAAGTCTGGTCAAATGGCTAACTGTAGTACCTATTGGCATACCAAAACACAAGCTCACCTCCAGGCTTTCTCAGAATCACAAATACCTGTTACAGAGTCCATGCTGGCTTCCTGGCTCTTCTCATCCTACCCCTACCCTAAATGTCCCTAGCTCATGGGCTTTCCTGCCCCCCCCCGACTTCTTTTCCATATAACCCTGTCATTTTGGTCATGTGCTTTCTTGGTCCTCCCTTTAGACTCTCTCTCTTGGTCTCCTTTGTCTACACACACTCTCTTAGCTTCCTCTCTCACTTCCACCCCTCTCTTATGGTGTGGTCCAGCCTGTTGGCCATGTTTAGTCTACTGCTTTCTCTCCCTGCTCTGAACTCTTCCAGATGTCTCTGGTTATATTCTCATTCATACCTACAATAAAAACCTTCCCCTCAACCATACCTCGGAGAGGTCCTGTCCTCACTTTATACACTACAACAGTGTGCAGAAAGACTGATTCTATCCACATCTGTCAAGGAGAGGGCGGACAGACCACCAGGAGCGAACTAGAAAGCAGCATCGGTTACCAGTGACTCTGGAAATGTTTTAGCAGATGGGATCAGCATGTCTTGGTCACATTATGTAGGAATAATCAAGGAGAAAGACTTGGGATTTGGCCCTAGGGGAACTGGACAGCCTACCACTGAGTTCAGCTTGGATATCTTAAGATCGGGGCTCCAATTAGGTATTCAAGCAAAGCCACGAGTGAGCATTTATCAACTCCCACTATGTACAGAGACTACACCAGGCGAGAGTGTTTCAGAACTACAATGATATGCAACAGGAAGTCACATGTACTCCTTCACTTTCTAGAACTCAATACAAAAGGCTTCCTTGGCACACTTTGTCATCAACACGTCATAGAAATGGACACAGAACTAGAAACAGCTGGCCTATTTACATATTACAAGGAAATTAAGCATTGTCTTGCCTACGGAAAGCTGGGGTCTCATGCATGCTGGGTAAATCCACTGCCCCTAAGCTACATTCCCAGCATGGTTTCCACTTTTAAAAATTTTTGTTAAAGGCTCTTAATAAATTGCCAAGACTGGTCTTGATCTGATCCTGAAGCCCACGCAGGCTTTGAACCTGCAACCTTCCTGCCTTAGCCTCCAAAGGAGCGAAAATTGCTGTCTTGAGTCATCACGCTTGATAATGTTACTTTAAATAAATAAATAACAGTAATAATAAGCATAGCAGAAAAACCTGAAAACTAAAATATGATAGAGCCATCAGATTCAGAAGGACAGAAGGAATGAGGAATTCTAAGTTCTTGTTTGTCCCCCACAAGGACAAACACTTTAAGTGCCTTCTATTCTAACAAGTTCCCCATCTCTGACTCCACAAAAGAGAAATCGAGGGGAAGTATTTAAAGATCAAGAAAAACATCATGAATTTGCAGGATAATTAAACAACAGTGTAAGCCATCAAGAGAGGCTGTGAAATCTTTTAAAAGGGTAGTCACTAAATAATTCCAATATTTGAAGCCTAATTAGGTAGCTAAACTATGACTTATGAATCAGTGCAAATGAGAGGTACTTCTCACAGGCTCACATTACGAAGCTGTGGGCCACGCAGCTGACTCTCATATAATCTAAGAAGCTCTTTTACGGAGAATGGGATGATAACTCAAACTGAGCAGGACAGCAACCACCTCCTCTCTGCTACCCTAGGCTACACACCTCAGTGAGGCCTGTGTGCCAATGTTATCTTCACAGTAACTTGATGGGGAAGCAGGGGACTCTGACTGTCCGCTGAAGACCTGTACTTCGTGGTTAGTGTTTCCCTCGCCCACCAGAAAAAGAAAACATTGAGTCTAGTTGGTTGTAACAAATAAGCAGAGAGAATCTTTCCTCGCCCCGTAGCTCCTCTTTGTCCAGATAAGTATTTCCCTTCAATGAAGTGTGAAATATGCTCACTCGCTTTCATTTTGCCCCTCAAAGACAAACATGAAGGCTGGTTAACAGTAATCTGCCAACGACTCAAACAATTACCCCACTTTGGGAATTTTTTCTCCTGTGCCACCATTTCAAATCAAACCATCCATTTACCAATTAGAACTGTTTAGTCTGGAAAGTGCTAACCAAACTGCCAAGAAATAAAAAAAGCCTCTGTGTGTTCTGTTTTACTGTATAACATGTATCATGAATTGTCCGTTTTTCTTCCTCTGGACCCGAGGCAAATAATCTCTGGGAGGGGCTGACCAACAAGACAGACTGTGGTCACCTCCTCCTTGCTTTGGTCTTTTTGTTTGAGTTATTTTGTTCCTGTTGTTGACTTGCTTGTGGGTAGGGGTGTGCATGTGTATGTGTGTGCCTACAGGTCAACCCTAAGTGTCTTCCTTAGGAGACTTCTGCCTTGTTTATATAGATAGGGTCTCTTCCTAGGATCCGGCTAGGTGGCAGGGTGGTCAGTGGGCCTTAGAGACCCACCTGTCTCCACCTCCCGAAAGCTGGGATTACAAGCAAGCACCATCTCAGATTTTTACCTTAGTGCTAGGATTGGTTTTGCTTTCTTTATTTTAACATAATTTCTTTACTGATTCTTTGGGAATTTCACATCATGACCCCTAATTACGTTCCCCTCCCAGTCTCCCCACATTCTCCCCTCACTCCTGCAGCTTCCCCCAAAAAAGAAATTAAAAGAAAAACAAAACAAGGCATATAAGCAAACAAACAAGAACAAAATAAAACCCCCCAAAACCTCTTTGCTCCTCCATCTGTCCCGCCTCTCCAAAACCTCTTCATTCATCCTGGTGGCATTGGGAGCCTCAGAGTGTCACACAGTACACCCTTCTGTCCAGTCAGTATTACTAGCGAATGTTCAATGAGCCATTGGTCCGGTTCAAGGCCTCTGGTTTCTGACACACCATTGCCACTGGACCTCACCAGAACTCCTCTGGGATAGCCTGCTGCCACCCAGAGTCGTGGAGATTTCACAGACTGAGTCGCTTCACAAGCTCCAGCTGGTCCTGCATGGGGTAGCTGTAGGGTGGACCGAGCCAAGGCCTGGCTGTGGGGCTGGAGCCTGCTCCCCTATGCCCATGCCATCTGGGTCAGTCTTGGAGGCCTGTGGTGAGGGGTGGGGCCATCTCTTCTGAGCGGTTTGGGGTCAGTTCTCTTGCTACAATGTCTAGCAAGGGGCAGGGTCATCTTTCTCAGTGCCAGTGAAGGGCAGGGCCGGCTCATCATGGCTCTCCGATTTCATCATGCATGGTTCCTATGATCCCCTGAGGTGACACAGGCCACAGACACAACTGCAGCTGGACTATGGATCCAGACATGGCCCTCAGCACCATCTCGAGCCCAGATGACATCCTGGCTCTGGGTGGAAGCGCTGACCACACAGATCAGGATGGCTCTGGCAGCAGCATGGTCCCCAGACACCACCAAGACCTCAAATTGAGGCCCAGCCCCAGGCTTCAGTGGGACAGTTGCTGGCAACAGTGGCCTTGGACTTCAACACAGACTCCAGCCCCAGCAGGACCATGGACCCAGACACGGCCCTCAGCAGCAGCTGGGTCTGGATATTTGGTGTTAGGATTATTAACTTGGGGTCTTCATGTCTGACAGTGACTGCTTTACCAGTCAAGACATTGCGTCAATTGCTCCTTTTAAAACTCAGCATCCGGACTATCAAAGTCAGGTTACAGGTGACATTTGTGTAAGGAAAAATATCGTACATTAAAAGGTTTGTATGAGAACACAGGCACATGCACATATGAATGATTACATTAAAAATCATCTAAAACTGATTTTAAAAACAAATTTTTTAAAGCTAATAGGTTCCCAGAAAGCCAATACCAGCAGTAAGGATAAATTCTGGTGCCACTGCCAGTGGCCCCACAGTCTGCCTCAACCATGCAACTGTCACCCATATTCAGAGGGACTAGTTTGGACCCATGCTAGTTTCTTCCAGGTCCAGCTGGAGTTGGTGAGCTCCCATTAGCTCAGGTAAGCTGTTTCCATGGGTGTCTTCATCATGGTCTTGATCTATTTGCTCGTATTCTCACTCCTCCCACTAACAAATGGATTTGGGGAGCTCAGCCCAGTGCTCTGCTGCAGGTCTCTGCCTCTATTTCCATCAGTTGCTGGATGAAGGTTCTATGGTGATATTTAAGATATTTATCAGTCTGACTACAGAGCAAGGCCAGTTCAGGCACCCTCTCCTCTATTGCTTAGGGTCTTAGCTGGGGTCATCCCTGTGGATTCCTGGGAGTTTCTCTAGTGTCAGATTTCTTGCTAGCCCCATAATGGCTCTCTCAAATCAAAATATCTCTTTCCTGGCTCTCTATCTCTGTCCTTCCTCCATCTTGACTATCCCGCTCCTTCAAGTTCTCCTTCCCCTCCCTTTCTCCCATCCTCTTCCAGTATTTTCTCTTTCAAAATTGAAAAAAAATCATTATTTTCATTGATAAGGGTAACAAAATGGCGAGTTGCTCCATTAAAATAGATGTTTTGAATATCTTTAAAACTCTGAATTGGGTGTTAAGTTACCCTCACCCACTTTCTCTTCATTTTCAAATACCTTTCTTTACGATTCCATTTAACAAATTTTTAAATGTAGAAAAAAACCTGTCATTTGCATAACCCCCTAGTGCCAAACTTGATTGCATCTCAGATCATTCACTTAATTATTCTGGAAAAATCAAAACAGAAAATCAGTCGAGCTGATTAGCATTGCTAAAACGCTGTTATTAGGGTAAGGAAACAGCCCGCAGAGTTAACTCTTGCTACCTTGGAGCTCTGCATGTTCAAACACGGAACCCATCATAAATAGCGGGGTTGAACAAACCCATGCACTGGAGGAGTGTGGCTTCTAATAATAGGCTGTTTCTTTATCAGTGTGTCAAGGAGAAATAAATAATGGGGTGTTGACTTACTAATTTATGTTTGTAACAACAGAGGAATAAATGATCCTAGGTAAGCCTTTCTGGCTCTAAAAATCTATTCCCTTCCTAGAATCATTTAGTTTGCACGGAGAAATAACTTGGGTGCTCTCGCACTAAGCTTCTTATCCTAAACTAATGTCTTTATTATGTATGTCCATTTTCCCGCCATCAGTTGCCCCCCTCACTACTCCCCATACTAAGAGCCGGTCATTTCACTTGGCCTTTCAATCTTTTTTTTTTTTTAAACAAATTGTCTGCAGTTAGTGGTGTAGTTTAAAAAACAGCGAGGACAAACCACACCATACAACAAACTCTCATGTTGGAGGTTTATTGGGGAAAAAAGGAGAAAGGGTTGGGGGGAAGTTGGAAGGGGGAGGCAGAACTTTTAAGTAGGGCTTAGCACATACACACAGAGACTTCACAAGTCTAAGCACATGTGCACAGAGGCAGTAGGACCCTGGCCAGGTCTCTACTTGAATGCTGACAATGTATGTACAGGAGATGCTCTTAGTGGCCACAGCTGAGGACCCTGGGAGCAGGCTAGTGTGTGATGCCTGCAATACTAGCAAGGAGGGAGTGGTTGTGGTTTGCAGCTGATTCTACTAGGTCCCCAAGAGTAGGCCAGCATAATATCTGAATGCTAACAATTAGTCCTCATATGGCTCAGCTGGAGATGCGCAGTGTGCCTCATGGATCATGAGCCAGTGGATAGAGTATCCATGGACCAACTTCAATGATACGAAGCCAGTAATGTTTGCTCGTTGTCCTGAGAACAGGCACAGATAGGATCCCCATGGAACTACAACTGGGCAGGCAAAAAGGAAGATGGACGTCACTGCCATGGGCTCTATTTTCACCATCCAAGGTTGATTGGTCAACATAGCTCACAGTTTTAGAGGCTCCCGTTAATAACTGGTTGTCGGCCTCTCAGGCCTTTGGTGGCATAGTACCTCCTGTCTGGAGCACATGGCAGAGGGTACTCAGCTCACAGCGTGGTGTGAAAGGGAGAGGTGTCAGGGTCCCACAATCCTCTCAAGGACACACCACAATAATGAGGTGTCATCCCTCAAAGGGTCTGCTGCTTCTTCTTGGTGTTACATTTAAGAATAAGTGATATAGAAATCCCCTCTATGTGCTGTGATTACCTTGGTGATGGAGGAAGGTCATTGGCTAATAAAGGAACTGCCTTGGCCCATTTTATTGGTTAGAACATAGGTAGGTGGAGTAAACAGAACAGAATGCTGAGAAGAAAAGGAAGTGAGCTCAGACTCCACAGCTCTCCTCTCAGGAGCAGACGCCTCAGAGAGATGCCATGCTCCCAGCTCTCGGGAAGATGCACGCAATAAAGCTCCGACCCAGGATGGACTTAGGCTAGAATCTTCCCGGTAAGCGCACCTAGCTGTGCTACATAGAATATTAGAAATGGGCTAGTCCAGGTGCGAGAGTTAGCCTAAAAGAGGCTAGATAGAAATGGGCCAAGCAGTGATTAAAAGAATACAGTGTCCGTGTAATTATTTCGGGGCATAAGCTAGCCGAGCAGGCGGCCGGGGTGCTGGGAACGCAGCCCCGCCGCTCATATTACTACAACTTGGCCTGTTGATAGGACAGAACTTAGAGGGGGGCACGATACTAAACTGAATGCTGGAAGGAAGAAGGCAGAGTCAGGGAGATTCCATGGAGCCACCAGAATCAGACAAGCTGAATCTTTCCTGGTAAGCCACTGCCACATGGCGATATACAGATTAATAGAAATGGGTTAAATTGATGTAAGAGTTAGCCAATAAGAAGCTAGAGCTAATGGGCCAAGCAGTGATTTAATTAATACAGTTTCTGTGTGGTTATTTCAGGGCTGGGCAGCAGGAAACCAACAAGTGGCCCTCCTCCAACAAATAAAGCCTTTAAGACATGGGCCTTTGGGGAAACATTTAAGATGTAAACTACAGCACAGAACTAGTTATGGAAACAGTATATTCTGTTGTCCAAGCACAATTGTCTTCCAAGTTCTATATTGCTATGTCTAACTTTTTGCTTCTTTTTTGGTAGGGAAGGGATAATTATTTATTTGTATTAGCTTGCTAAAATCAAATCCTGTGACATAACACAGATATTCTAAATAAGATTAGCTGTCACCCAAGCATAACTGTTCTTTCAAGTTCTATATTTGCTATGTCTAATTTTTTTTTGTTTCTTTTTTCTTTTTTGGTGGGGAAAGGGTTATTACCTGTATTAGCTTGCTAAAATCAAATCCTGTGACATAACACAGATACTCTAAATAAGATTACCGAGTTCTGTAGTAGTCACACAGTCTACCTAGAATGCTTGTGAGATGGGCAGCTTATGGTTACCAATATTAGTAAAAGGAAACCATCCCTATCAAATCTTATTTCATAAACATAATTCAGTAACAAGTATCCTCAAGCACCTACATATACTAATATGTAGTAATAATACAGAAGATGCATTTAATTGTGCTTTCAATAGTTCTTAGGGACTTTGAGCAGAACAGGACAAGGCGTTGGTGGCACAGGTTGTGAGGCAACTCACAACCCACACAGAAAATGCCACAAATTAAACAGCACAGCCTGGTGCAGGCTGTGGTTGGGATGGAAATAGGCTGGTATGGGAACTGTGGGCTACAGCTCCATCTACTTAACCAACCAACCCCATGATTAAGGAACAGTTTGGAGAAGATCCCAGTGGCCCAATTATCAATCCTAGGAAGCCTTCAATAGTGTTCATTCCTAGGAACCCCTCACTCACAATACATAAAGGAAATTCACAAGCAATTATCATTTCAGGCCCGTAGACAGGATAATATGGGAACTTTTGTGACCTGTAAGGAAGTCATGGCTTCTGCCCTTGGGACCTCAAATTCATTAAAGAGGAAAGTGATAAGAAATATATGGCTATTTGCCAAACAATTCAAGCTGGAAGTGGCTTCTCAGGGCTTAAAAGGGAATGGAAATCAATGTAAGCTGTGAAGGTTCATGAGAGAGGTCAAACTGATTGTTGGCTCTAGAAGGAAAAGAAACTAGGGATTCCTGGTGGTACCTCACACACAGGCTCACTGGCTCTGGGGTGGGTCTGTTACATCCCTAAGGGGAGCACTCAGATTAAGTGTCTCCCGTGGAAGCCAGACAATTAAAACAGAGCAGAGCTGACTGTCACACTTATAATGGGTCCTCAGCATCACCCTGATAAAAGGAGCCTTTGGGTAAATGAAAAGCCCAGGAGGGGTCACAGGGTCAAGAAAAAGGTGTGAGCCAATCCTTGGGGTAGAAAAGAGAAGGTTTTCTAAGGGATGTGTAGAGAGTTAGGAAGGGGGCAGCAGGGCTGGGTGGTAACAGGCTTGAGCTGTTAGCCAGGTTAACCAGTTCCTGTGGTTCTGTTGTGGTCTAACTCACTCCTTAGAGCAGGATCATTAGGTAAAGAATGAGGTGTTGGGGAAATGAGGAGTAGTGAGCCCAACCAAGGGAGCAAGTCCTCTGGAAGTGCGGAGTGGATGAGGTTGCTGCGAGTCAGTGTGAGGTAAAAATGACCTTCCTGGGGTAAGCCTCCAGAACAGAAAATGGGAAAATCAGGAAAGAAAGAAAGCATAGCCAGAGGAAATAATGAAATTACCGTCAATATTACAGAGATATTTTGAGGTTTCAACCATCTGAATCCTGGTTATATTGTCTAGGATTCAGTCTATCTCATGCTAACGAACAAAATGCATCTCTTCTTTATTAGAAAAGGAAATTTCAGATATTATTTCCATTTCCAGAATTTAGTAAACAAAATCAAACTTATTTTCTCAAACTTCTCATAATCTAATATACCTCAATGACATTCCTACCCAGTCTTCGCTACTGGAGTCATTATTTTTATATAAGAAAAAAAGAAAGAAGAGAGAGAGAGAGAGAGAGAGAGAGAGAGAGAGAGAGAGAGAGAGAAAGAAACGAAGGAAGGAAGGAAGGAAGGAAGGAAGGAAGGAAGGAAGGAAGGAAGGGAAAGGAAATCTCTTCTATTCTTTTATAAGTGTGACTCTTTTTCTTTCAACTGTGCTCTAATAACTGTAATCATAAGTTGTTATTATAGTTTGTCTCCATGGTGCTCCTCAATGGTCTTAAATAACCCCCAACACACACACACACACACACACACGTAGATTTGTATAATCAATAGGTAATTGAAAAGGGACAGTAAAACTTGGAAATGTATGCTGTAAAGACACTGCCCCTTCATCTGGGTTCCTGGGTCTCAGTTCCTTAGGAAACCAGTGGTCTTATCATTAGAACACTCAAGCAACCGAGAGGAACACTGATATGATAAGGAAAGTGTAACAAGTCCCCAGACCTTAGCACAACTGACGCCATGATGGAATTACCACTCAGGCCATCAAACTCAACATGTACACCGTACCACCTGCCAAAATGAAGACGAAGACCTAACCCATCAGAGTCCACAGTTCTGAGAAAGTCTCTAAATGTACTGACTAACTTGCTTTATGGCCTCTGCAGTTCTACTCCTGAGTAACTTCTCTTGTTAACTGAAGTATGTCAACCCCAAACACGGATTTTTGTGCTTAAAACTCACTGTGAGAAAGGCTCAGTGTTGCACTGGGGTCCCTCGGGGTAGTCACCAGGGGCTAATAGAACTTTCTGTTGGCTGAGCAGTCTTCAACCCCACAACAGAATGGAAGCCTCTTGCAAACAGCAGCCTGTATGTTCACCCAGGTTGTGGAACCCCCATTGGGCCCTCACATGACTGTAGCTCTTCCTCCATCCTGACTACAGCATCATGAGACCCTGAATCAGATCTGCCAGCTCAACTACCCCCAGATTCCTGGCCCTTAGAAGCTCGGAGGTCAGAGATGTTTATTATTTCAAGCAGTTTGGTTTGAGCTAATGTTATCCTGTAAGAGTTAACAAATATCATGATTTTTTAAAAATATTCCTATATTAAAATTGTTTTGGCTTATGTTCAAAATACTTCCCAATAATGCCTTCAGTAGCAGTAGTGAGCAGAAGAAACTTTCCCGGATGGTTCTGAAAATTTCTCCCCACATTCTAAGTCCTGGCAAAGGCCCATCATCTTCTAATTATGACCTGTTATTTTTGTGCCCACAGGGTTGACCTCACCAATGACTGTGTTTTGAGACACATCTGCTGTTTTTTTTATAAAAAAAAAACACTGTCCCAGATTACTCAACCATTTAACTCTAAGTATTTAATGTGTGTTGATAACAAAAAGACCCAAATTATAATACTTTGGAGAGTTCATCATGTTTTCTGTACTACAGATTACTTATAGGATATTGGATAATGGATTCCAAGGTCATATTTAATTTTGATCTACAAAATAATGCTTCTTTTGTTTTTCTGAGTTTGTAGTAATTATCTCCTATTAGTAGTAGTAGTCATATTAAGATTCCTTGATTGAGCAACATAAAAAAAAAACTTTTGAATTGTAGGGGATTTTAACACCCCACTTTTAGCAATGAATAGCAGTGATTATCCAAACAAAAAATAATTGTAGAGTTTCACTGTATCCTAGACCAAATGGGCAACCCCATGTCTCTACAGCACCCACCAGCACTACAGAGTACGCATTCTTCTCAACATAGAACGTTCTCTAGATAGCCGAGGCTAGACCACAAAACAAGTTTCAACCATTTCTAAAAGCTGAAGTTGTTGACTAGAGTAGAGATCAATGGTAGTGCTTACCAGACATGCATGAAGCCTTAAGCTTGACCCTAAAAAAGAAAAGAGTATCTTCTCTGATAACAATACAATAATTAGAAGTAAAAAGAAAAAAACCTTTAAAATATTCAACCATTCTTGAAGAATCAATGGATCAAGGATGTTATTAATATGAAAATTAGAATTTTAAGAAATAAATACAAACAGGACCGTAACATACTAAAAGATATGAGACATAGCAAACTAAGAGGAAAATTCATATGAACATCAAAAAAGTAGCTCTTATAGGAGCACACAAATTTAATCCCAGCACTTGAGAGGCAGAGGCAGGCAGGTCTCTCTGAGTTAAAGGCCAGGCTGTAGCCAAAGCTACATAGTGAGACTGTATCTTGAAAAAAAAAAACAAAACAAAAAGGTAGAAAGATCGCATATAAATAAGTTATTAATGCACCTTAAAAAACTAGGAAAAAGGCCTACAATTTGTGGGAGGGGTCAACCAGTGATTGATTCAGACTGAGACCCATGCCACAGAGGAAGCCTATCCCTGACACTGCCTGAAGTATCAGGACCCAGAGGTTAGATAGCCCAGGGACCTAGGATAGAGCCAAATACAACTGGCCAACAACAACAGCAACAAAATGTCAACGTGATGATACCTAATAATATTCTGCTATCCTCCCAATTATCAACGAGGCTTCATCCAGCAACCGATGGGAAAAGATGCAGAGACTCACAGCCAAACATAAAGAGAAACTCAGGAAATTCTGCAGAAAATGGGGAGAAAGGATTGTAGGAGCCAGAGGGGTCAAGGACACCACAAGAAAACCCACAGAATCAACTAATCTGGGCTCACAGGGGCTCACAGAGACTGAATTGAACCAGGGAGCCTGCATGAGACTGACCTAGACCCTCTGCATGTATGTTACAGTTTTTCTGGGACTCCTAACAGTGGGAGGAGAGACTGTCTCTGACTCTTTTGTCTGTTTATGGGACTCTTTTCCTACTGCTTAGTTACCTGGTCCAGCCTTGATATGAGGGGAGGTGCCTAGTCTTACTGCAACTTGATATGCCATATTTGATTGATATCCGTGGGAGGCTTGTCCTTTTCTGAAGAGAAAGGAGGAGTGGTGGATTGGGTATGCAGAGAAACTGGGAGGAGAGAGGGAGGGAAAACTGCGGTTGGCATATAAAATAACAATACTACTACTAATAATAACTATTAAGAAAGAAAAAAAAACGAGGAAAAGTGGGGAAATAGTGGAAGAAAAAATGATAAAAATCAGAGTTGAAACTAATGAGATATTGAAAATAATAGAAAAAAAATAAAACAAAGATCTGGTTTTTAAAGAGATCCAGAATTCAGAGGCTTTTAGCTAGACCAAGAAAAGGAAATTTAAAAAAGGAAAGGGGTTTCTTCCTTTTTAAGAATAATTACAGCTGACACCACAGAAATCAGAAGGTCGCTAGAGATGACTGGATAATCAGGTGCCAACAAATTTCCTGCCCTAGGAGAAATAAGAAGTTCCTAGAGAGATGCATCTGTCAAAGACTGAAGTGTACCCGGAGATGTAGGCCTGTTTCATTATGCAATTCAAACAAGACGTACTTCATCACAGAACTTCATCAGCTGAGTGGATTAAAAATGTGTGGTCATCTTAAAAGATGTAGAAGTAATATTTCATTAAATTTGGCATCTCTTTATGATGAAATCACTGAACAAATTAGGTATATAACTTAACACATGACACTTCAACATAACAAAGGCCATATGTAGCAAGCTCATATTTAATAGCACACTGAAAGGGGCAGATCAATCGAAGAGGGCAGAGAGCCTTAAAGCTCCCACAACTACCTGATTTCAATAAAAGTGCTAAGATGTGAACAGGAGAAAGGGGTGATTTGTTAATAAAGGTGTTGGAACAATTGTATACTTGTGTGCATGCAGAAGAGAGAACCAGACCCCTTGTCTCGCCAGTTAACAGAAAACTACAGAAATGAGCTAGAGAGAAGGCTTGGAGAAAAAAAAAAGTGCATGAGACTGAAGCTATGAAACCACCACTAGCAGAAAACACAGCAAGGGCTTTTTGTTATGCTTCTTCTTCTTTTTTTTTTTTTTTAAAAAAAGCCCCTAGAAGTTACAGGAAACAATGTTAAAATAGACCAATGAAATCTCAGCAAACTAAAAGGCAGTGAGTAATCAAAAGAATGAGGAGACAATCCATAGAACAGTGAAATGTCCACCTGAAAAGTGTTTGTGTCCAGAACTCATAAGGAGCTCCAAAAACTCAAAGAGAACAAAATAATCAGAATATAAACAAGTTTATGTACCCTGTTTAATATTCTAAAATTATTTTTAGCTATTTATTTTGAAATAATTTCAAGGCAACTCAAAAACTATAAAACAGGATGAAGAATATCTACCCATAAACACAAAGCACTTTAAGGCTATTTCCAATCTTCTGAAAAAGAAACTTACGTAAGTCATTGGTGAAGGACCATTGTCTATATTGTGTCAGTTACATTTTAGATAAATTCTGATTGGCCAATAGCCAGGCAGGAAGTAGAGGCAGGACAACCAGACAGGAAGTAGAGGCAGGTCAAAGAAAACAGGAGAATTCTGGGAAGAGGAAAGCTCCCTCTGCAGTCCTGTCCAGACACAGAAGAAGCAAGATGTGACTATGCCACTGAAAAAGGTACTGAGCCATGTGGCTAACACAGATAAGAATAATGGGTTGATATAAGTTATAAGAGTTAATAAGAAACCTGAGCTAATGGGCCAATCATTTTATGATTAATGTAGACCTTTGTGTGATCTCTTTGGGACTTGATGATTTCGGGAACTGGGCAGGACAGAAGACCTCAGACAATAAATCACGATTCCTAACCTCCAAATATTGCTGTGCCTATCTTCTAAGAACAGTGACTTCATGGATATAGCTATAGACCAATGAGAACAATAATCTAAATTAATAAATTAAATAGCTACAAAATAATACCAGATAAAATACAATAAACGTAATCCAAATTTCAATTGTCCAAATAGCATAACTATTTCAACAAGTTTCAGGGCTAGAGACACAGTGGCAGAGCACTGGTTCAGCATACCTGAGGCTCTGGTTCAATCCTCAACAGCACCTCATGCATACCAAAAACAGTGGAAACTTTTCAAAGCCCTTAGTAATGAATAAATAGTTGTCATTTTAATTAGCCAGTCTCAGAGAAGACTACCTTCCAGCCTCTAGTGCTTTATGAGCTAATACAAGCATAATATCCTGTAGGGGCCAATGACAAAGCGATGTAACATGATCAAAGTCAAAAAGGGTTACAAAATACATGTGTGAGTTTAAACTGTACTTCCAAGTCCTGAGTAGGATTAAGAATAGCATTGTTGACGATCCTATAGGAAAAAAAAAAGGCTTTGGCTGGGAGAGGGAACAGAATAGGTCAAGGGCAGAGGGACGAGAAAGAGCAAACCCAGGGCAAAACAACTTCTCAGAAGAAAACAATTGGCAAGGTTGTTTGGAACACTGGGTGGGAGAGGAAATGTGAGGTCTAATTATCAAAAAGGGGCTGAAGATATTGCTTAAGTTGTACTAGAGGAAAACACCAAAACATGAAACCTCAGGTGATTCAAGAATGACAGGATCTGAAAAACCTTAACTCAAACAGGGAACTTTACCTACTAAAGCAGATCATTTCTCCCAATCAGCTAAAAAGTATAAATTGGAGAAGCTAAAACATTTCAAGTTTGATGGAGTCTCTAACATAGTTTAACAAGAAACATTTAATCACAACATAATGACATGGGTGCTGGTGAATATGACTTAGTTTGTAGTGTCAAGGACACCCTGGGTTTTCTATCCAGCACTGCAGAGTGCGGTGGTCCAGGCCTGCACTTCCAGCACTGGGAGGTGGAGACAGTAGGACCAGAAGTTCAAATCCATCCTATGTACACAGCATGAGGACAGATTGGACTCAATGAATCTGTCACAAAAGATGAAAATGAACGATGGAAGAAGGCAACATCTCCCTTTCACAAAGGAAAAGTCAAACCGATAAGGAGAAAGAAGAGGCATAAGAATCTATGGTGTAAGCAGGATACTGGAGAGCCACCTAAATCTTAGGTGTTTGCCTATGGTAAGAGAGCACAGGATAGTGATGAGAAGAAGGCTAAGTATATGCCTTCTGGTGCTGCCACATACCCCCCAAATGCAGCCCAATATGAAAAGAGAAGCTTCCCACTTAGGAGAGTGAGCTTGAAACCGCAGACATGACACAAGGAACATCCTTCTAGGATGAAAGAAAGCAGCCGTTCTGCCACCGTCATCAGCATGACCAAGGGCACCATGTATTACCTGCTCTCCTACATCTGGATCAATAAGCTATATTGAGGGGTCACTTGGTTTTTATAGTAGGAGAGCCCAATTAGAAGGTTTTTCCCCTTCAAATGAGCATGCAGTTTCAAGCAGGACACATGGAGCCTTGAGGAAAGAGACGGACACCCACTTAGCCAACCTGATCAGCAGAATCAACTCCAGAGATTCAAAGGCTGACAGATGTTACAGTCAGATCCCTTCTCATCATGAGTTAATTCTATAGTAGTGAGACTCTTGTTATTAAGGCTCAGTGGAGAACTCCAAGTGAACCCTTTGAACAAGCACGCAGGAATATGTGAACACATAAGGATGCTTTCTCACACACACACCAAGAGAGAGAGAGAGAGAGAGAGAGAGAGAGAGAGAGAGAGAGAGAGAGAGAGAGAGAGACCTCTGATGGTGCATATCATTAGAGAGAGAGAGAGAGAGAGAGAGAGAGAGAGAGAGAGAGAGAGAGAGAGACCTCTGATGGTGCATATCATTTAAGTTTTTCATATTCATTTGGCTCCTAAAAATTTTTTAAAGCATGCCATACATACCGCCTTCTGCAAAGCCTTATGCAAAGAAGCAGAGCAGAAGGTTAGAACTGAAAGCCTTAATGGGACATCATTAAAATCTGGATAAAATGACTGAGGTCCAAGTGAACACAATCCACCAAAATCACAATGTTAATTTGTGGGTAGAATATACTGGAACCCAGAACCTAAGTCTACCAACTTCCAGTTTTGTCATCTGCCCATAAGGAGACAAAGTCATTCTAAAATGACAGTCTGTTTGTGTTACTAGAGCATCAAGTGTTTTCTGCACTACAAATCTGTTAAATGCCAGACTCTCCAAGTGACTAAGCCACTTACCAGCCTAAACCAAGAACTAGAGGATTAGAAAGTACACAAAGTATTCCCACACTTATGCTGCACAGATGTCTCAAGTAACCAGTGACACTGGTGACTCAATTGCCATTCTGCCCCCAAGGACACAGTGCTGAACCACTAACCCAAACCAGGATGGAGAATGACCACAGGTATCTCTCGCTTCTGGCATTACCCAAAGAGAATCTCAGTAATTTTCCCTAGTGGTTTTAAACCCATATGCTCAAAAGCTTTGAAGATTTCAGACAAGATGTGGATAGACAGTTGAGGAAGGGTAGTGGCTGGAAGAAAGTCATTAGCAAAGCTGTGTCTGGTCAGGACACAGAACAAAATGCTGGGCAGCCTGCTTCCCATGGCTTCCTCACCAAAGACGAATACAGGCAAACATAAAAAGCCACAGCCCAAAGCCCCATCTTGATGGCTCTTAAAGTAAGGCTTTGTCTTGGGAGATAAAGTACCACAAACTGAATCATCAACACCACTTCCTGTGATGTCCAGAAAGACCTTTTATTCAAGAAGTGACCCTGTCTGACCCTGTGTAATAGTCCTAGAACAGTATCACATTGACAGGAAAATTAAGAGCCATTTTCAAGGCACTTCCTTCATTTACATTATCTGTAATTCTCACTTCTCATTGCCCTGTGACTCCCAGTTTGTCCCACTGCGTGTTTGTGCTGCAGTGTGGAATCTGATTTGGCAGAGGCAGGAGGATAGAGTAATGGGCCATGGTCGAGCCTGGCTCAATATCAAGTTCATCTCTGGCAAGCCACTAGCACCATTTCTTTTCAGAAGCACCAGCTTGGATAGCAGTCGAATTTATGAAAGTTAAATTTTTCCTTTGCCATTCTTTCAAATATTTGTCACTAAATATACATACATATTTGTGTATATAATGTATGGGTGCTACGCTGTATGTGTGTAATACCCACAGAACTAGACTTATACAGGGAGAGGGTTGTGAGCCACCACAGAGGTGCTGGGAATCAAACCAGGATCCTCCGAAAGAACAACAAGTGTTCTTAACCACTGAGCCATCTCTCCAGCTTAGATTCATGGACATTTGTATGAGCATAGGCATTAGCAAGAGAGCTGGTCCACTAGTCTGATTCTCAGGCAGTGATGCTCTGGTCCAGAGAAGTTCAGTGTAAACACAGGCCATAAAGCAGTTTTCTAAATAGTTCCTCCTTGTGCTGACTCTGGGCCAAAATTCAAGATCCTGTCAGTTTGTTTTAACTAACAATACAAATTGCTACACACAAAGATCATAAAGATATGATTATTGTGTTATGTGTGGCTAATGCTACCCTTAAAAGAGTATGAAGAGAGTATGAATAGGCCCTAGGGTGTTGATAAAAATTTAACACTAAAACCATCTTTAATGAGGCAGCTTATGAATGTTCCTTTTTATTTCTGAGTTGATAAGCTTAGAAAGAATTATGTCTGTGCCATTTATGATCAAAGTAACGAGACACAGGTCTGACAGCAGAGTTACTCATATCACCAGAAGGAACGGTGGAAGGATATTGATGCCTCCCAGTCTCCTTGGAGTGATGAGGTCATTTCAGTTCCCAGCAGTATCCTTGATAACTGGAGGGAGGAAGAAAGGAAATAAAGGGAGGGAGAGCACAAAAGGAGGGATGAAGGAAGGAAAGCAGGCAGGCAGAAAGGAAGGAGGGAGGGAGAGAGGGAGGACACAAAGGGAGGTACAAAGGAAGGCAGGAAGGAAAGAAGGAAGGAGGGAGGGAGGAAAGAAAGGAAGGAAGGCGGGAGGGAGGGAGGGAGGGAGGGAGGGAGGGAGGGAGGGAGGGAGGGAGGAAGGAAAGAAGAAGGGAGGGAAGGAAGGAAAGAAGAAGGGAGGGAAGGAAGGGGAAAGGAAGAAAAGAAGGAAGGCTAATTGGTTACTTATGAGCTGGAAAATCTAGGATCAAAGTGCCAACCGATTCAGTGTTCAGTGAGGACCTGCTTCCTGGCTCATAGATGGTCCCTTCTAGCTGAGCCCTTACATGAATCGAGGGACATGCAGCTCTCTGGGGTCCTAATTGCTCTTATTGAGCCTTTACTGGTAGCAAAGTTTTCATTAGACTGTCTAAAAACACTAACTTTTAATAGTTTTTCAATTTTATCTGCTCCATCCTCCATCCTGCCTCCAAAGTCCAGAAACACAGAGCCTCACATTCCCCTGCATTAACACTGTAGAGAGCGTACCTTTAAGGTTAACTCCGAACTGGCATTGGGTATTCAAGATACCCTAGCTATCACTGGAGCAGTTTGCGGGCACTTGAATTTCCCCCCCACATGGTAGAGGTCCTTACTCCTCTGTCCTCATTCAAGCCATTCCTTCTGCTTGCAACGCCCCTAACTATAGCTTCAGTTTAAGCTTCAATCATTCGTCAAGAATCAAACACCAGCTTCTCAGAGTCCCTGGCTGCTCTGTTCCCCTGTCCCTTATTCAGCACTTATCTGCTGTGAAACTCTTAATGTCAGAACAGTACACCACGAATCTCCAAATTTTCTTGGCACGTATCAACCATACTTCTTAACCACTGGTCAGCCGAATGAATGAACAGAACAAAAAACAGCACTTAGAATCTGCAAAGGAGTTCTTCTGGACCAGAAATAGCCTCAATACAAAATAAGAAGAAATGGAAGAGCAACATGACCCCTATCTGATAATCCAATTAACAACCACAGTGGGAAAGCTTGTAGTTGGAACAAAATGATTATAATATGGATGATTATACATGTATTTTAGCATTGAAGACTTTTCCTGAGAAATATGTATCTACACTAGAGAAAAAGCAGTCTTTGAAGAGAACCTGCAGGCCCTTACAAGGGCTTAATTCATGTCTAACCATTCTGTAAAATCATTTAAGAGCCCACACTCTTCTTTTTTGCACCCCTTTATTCTCAATAGATAAACCTGCTCAAATGTGGCTGCATCTGTGATCATGGTCATGAATCTTGTGGGGAAAATAAAGTATCCAAAGGCATACATTCAGGGTCACTAGAAAAAAATCTATGAGGCACCCAGGAAGTAACACGATGTCAGAGGCAAGTAATAACCAGAGGGCAGCCTCTGTGTGTGATTTCCACTGCACTGCACATATTAGCCAAAAGTATGACCTCACCACACTGAGGATGTTCAGTTCCTTAAATGGCATTATTGTCATTTGGTCAAGGCTTCAAACCTCCTATTCATTTAACTCAGTGGTTCCAAACCTTCCGAATGCTGAGACCCTTTAAGGCAATTCCTCATGTCGTGGTGACCCCCCCCCCAACCATAAAATTATTTTTGTGGCTACTTCATAACTGTAATTTTGCTAGTGTTATGAATTATAATGCAAATACCTATGCTTTCTGATGGTTCAAACCCCTCAGAGGAGTCATGACCCACAGGTTAAGAACCAATGATTTAACTCAAAAAAAAAAAAACAGAAAAATAAAATCTTATGAGAAGGATCTTTTTAAAAACAGAGTTTCACCTTCATTACTGAGAAGCATAATTCTTGGCCCCTGCTTGACTGAGCTGGCTTATAACCCTACTTCAGTCCATTTCACCCCTGAAACAATATCTGGGAACACCCTCCTGAGACACCCTCAGGAATTGGCCAACTATTAGCCGGCTATTAGTCGGTAGCAACAGGAAGATGATTCTGTCTGCTTCCTCTGTGGTGTGGGAAGTCCTTCTGTATATGTGTTGTTTTTATTGGTTAATGAATAAAGAAGCTACTGGGTCCTACAAACACGGCAAAATAGAGCAAGGTGGGAATTCCAAGGAGAGGTAGAGGAGAAAAGAAGGTGGAGTCTGGGAGATGTCATGTAGGCGCCAAAGGAGACAAAACCTTACCTAGTAAGCCACAGCCTCCTAGCAGAGGCAGGTGGATCTCTGTGAGTTTGAGGCCAGCCTGGACTACAGAGGAAGTTCCAGGCCAGGCTCCAAAGCTACAGAGAAACTCTGTCTCAAAAAAAAAAAAAAGCTATGAGTGTTTTATATGAGCACATGCATGCATAAAAATATAAAAATCAATATAAAATCACACAAATGATTTCTTTATATTGGTTGGATCAGAGGGGTAAATGTATGCTTTATTCACATAAAAATTGAAATCAAATTTATTTTTAAATTTTTTTGAGACAGCATTTCTCTGTGTAACAGCCCTGGCTGTCCTGGAAGTTACTCTGTAGACCAGGCTGGCCTCGGACTCACAGAGATCCCCTTGCCTCTGCCTCCTGAGTGCTGGGATTAAAGGTGTGCACCACCACCGCCCAGTAAAATTAATCATAATCCTGATCTGAGTCATCTGTTCCACAGGCCAGGCTGAGAACTAAAACAGAGAACACAGCCAGCTGGAGAGATGTCTCAGAGGTTAAGAGCGTTGCCTGCTCTTCCAAAGGTCCTGAGTTCAATTCCCAGCAACCACATGGTGGCTCACAACCATCTGTAATGAGGTCTGGTGCCCTCTTCTGGCCTACAGGCACACATACAGACAGAATATTGTATACATAATAAATAAATAAATAAATAAATATAAAAAATGCAAAGTTTGCTTTTAGAAGCAGGATAATGAGTCAATAATTTTACAGAATGGATGCATGGCAACACTGGGTTACAAGTAAATATAAAATCATCTTCATAGCATATACATTGCTTCCAAATCTACCCTATCCCACAGAGTAGAAACAAATCTGAAATGTCCAGAGAGCACACACTGCCTTCCCCCAAGAGTCCCAAGGTCACAGAACCACCTCTCAGTGGCTCTGGAAGAGTTCAAAAACATATTTCCAGCCAAACATTACTATTAAGGACACACACTCTTCCTACCTGTCCCAAGTAATTACATTTTTAAATTAATTTCCTTTAACGACGAGACAGACTAGACTCGTGTTTATCATTTTAAAAGACAGCAAAACAACCTTAATGAAGATACTTGCCTTTCGATCCTGCCACAATCAAAGTCAGACCTTTCAAATGTAACTAATTTTTCCAAGATAATTCATCATATTAAAATATGGTAATTTGCCGTGGTTTCAGGTTATCTGAAACCTTTTTAAGATTGAACGCTAATGTTAATGTCTTGCTATGAGCAGTGTAATTTGAACCTAATAGAGTAAGGCACACAAAAACTGAAATTGTCCATTTATAGCCAAGGTTCTTAAAGGTATCCAGCCATGCCTAGAAATCTACACAGGGCTTGGCGCTGGAGTGTAAGACAAACCCAGGAAGAGCAAAACCATCCCAGCCCAAGGACTCCAGCCTCCCCGACAGCATCCTCGACTCCGGGGCTTCAGAAGAAAATTCTTGCCCACGCTTCAGTTTTGATGACACTGGTATGACCAGTTGAAAAAGGAGTACAGCTAGAGGTTTACTAAGGCACTTCGTTACTCTCGGAAAGAAAACAGAAAAATCAAGACTGCGGTCTTCAGGCTTAATTACCACATCTGTTCTGAGGCACTTCACCATGATGGACTGGAGTGTATGTCAGACACAGGGCCAACAGCTTCCCCCAGAAAAGCAGTTTCCTGCTCCCTGTCTGAATACCAACAGTCCCTGTTACAGCCAGGATTTACATGACAAACAAGCCCTGCTGGTGCCCACAGGCCCCTGTGCAGGCTGAAGGCAATTATTTCCTGGTGCCAGCTAAGATGGCTAAGATTTCACACAGAAACTATATTAACTATTTGGCCAGTGACTCAGGCGTATTGCTACCTAGCTCTTACATCCTAAACTAACCCATTTCTATTCATCTGTGTATCTCTACGAGGCTGTGGCCCACCCATAAGGTTCCGGTGTCTGTCTCCTTCAGCAGCTACATGATGTTTCTCTAACTCCACCTACTCTCTTCCTATATCTCTCTGTCTGGATTTCCCGCCTGGTTTTATTCTGCCCTACCATAGGCCAAATTAGCTTTTTTATTAACCAATGGTAGTTAAACATATTCACAGTATGCAGAAGGGAATCCCACAACACAAGAAAGAAAGCAAGAAAGCAAAGCAACCTCCCATGGTGAGCAGGATCCCACCAGCCTCTCCATCCAAAAGATCTCTTCCCTACTGCTAGAGAGCTCTAAACCCCAGTAGTCTCTCTTAGACTCAGGTGGAAAATCTCAAAGAAAGCATTCTAGACTTTTCTTAAGTTTTTTAAAATTTAATTTAATTCATTTTTAAAAAGAAAACAAACTACCTTTTTTTCATTTTTACATACCAATCCCAGTTCCCACTCCCTCCTCTCCTCCCATCCCTGCCACCTACCCCCCATCTCACCCCCTCTCCACTCCTCAGATTTGGGGACGATCCAAGGCCCTCCCTATTATATCTGGGCTGAACAAGGTATCTATCCAAAGAGAATAAGTTCCCAAAAAGCCAGTACAAGCAGTAGGGATAAATCCTGTGCCACTACCATACAACTATCACTCACAGAGGGGACTAGTTTGGATCTATGCTGGTTCCTTCCCTGTCCGGCTGGAGTTGGTGAGCTCCCAGTAACTCAGGTAAACTGTTTCAATGGGTTGTCCCTATCATGGTCTTGACCTCTTTTCTCATCTTCTCACTTGAAAACCAAATGTGCATCAAAGTTTTGGAGCCAGAGTGCCGAGCTGGAATTCCAGACCCTGGTTGCTGCCTACCTGTATTCCCCCTCTGACGTCACTGTCGAGCTTAGGCCAATTTAGAAACCACAGTCTATGATGTTCTTTGCTTCTTCAGTTCTAGGGAATTTGAGGTTTCAAAAGAACTTGCCTCCCTTCAGTTCTTAACTCCTCAGTTTGGATTTTCTGAGTCAAAAATAAGCTTTGGGGTTTCCTGTCTTCCTCACCCATAACTGCCAATGGTGTTAGAATTACACAAAACACTGTTTTTTGAGGCTAGAGGGCTGATCACAAGTGTTTCTGGCCAGGGCTCCCACAGACCAGTTGTTATTTATAATATCTACAGAGAAAAAGAGCTTAAAAGATAAGTCATCCAGCGCTTTCCAACAGAGCAGGGCACAGCTGTAGCGGGGACTCGGAGCAACTGCTCCATTAAGAGACAGCAAGACTCTGTCTTTCTACAAGGTCTGCTCAGGTCATGGCATGTGGCATGGATTAGGGAGTCCTGAGCCTGAACACCCAGTGAGACCAGCCTGAGGTTTGCAGATGGCATCCTGGAACCGGGGCTCTGTGCCGTCACCTGGTGTTTGCATCGCAGGGTTTCTTGAGGAATAGAAGCAGAGATCAAGCTTTAAAATATCTTAATGCCAACCTTTTATTTATATTAAAGAAACGGTATTCAAGTTCAAAGAGAACATGGTTCATTTTTACACATTTTCCTCAAGATCCATCATGACAGGGTGGAAGAAATGGTGGGTACCGTGGGCAGGAGGTTTGGATTTGGTCTGCATTGGTTCATTTTTGAGGCTCAGTGAAACACACACTTTAAACAGGGAAGGCATCTGCAGACATGCTTAGGCTGCAGGCTAAACCAGGAAGCAACATAAAGAAAGAGCCCCCAGGAAAGCAGCCATCATTAACTCATTTCACCTTCTCTCAGACACAGAAGGGTCAGGGAGAGCTGCTCACCAAGGCACATGCTTGCTGATCTTCAATTTAGGGTTGAGTTCCATCACCAAGCTAGAGTCCTATTCAGGTAAGAGTAGGCTCAGCCCCATACACCAAACGGGATCCCTCTCTAACCCATCCCAACAAGCCCATTAACTGCACCCTATGGTTCAGATAGCACCTGAGTCTCCCAGGCAAGTTCATGAGATGAGAGAACGTCTTCTTGACTTTTCGTTGCCAGAGGAATGATGGGTGCTTATACCAAACGTGGGGCAGAGCTAGAACTCAGCGCCAACTCTTGGATCTCCGAATACGCAAAGAATTCTGTCACTCTGCTCAACCAACCGAGCAGTCGATGAAACGTTGGCTTACCTTACTCAAGAAGCATTTTCTAGTTTCGTTCAAGGCCATGCCAAAGTAAAGCAAGACAAGCATTGTAGCTGATTGGTGACCTCAGCTTTGAGACTTGCAGCAGGAGGTTGGCGCTTTCATTGTAGAAAGATTAGAATACCAAAACATTGCCTCCAACTGGCGCAGTTCTAAAGAGGCAGCCATGCACATGAGTCGCACGGGCATTCGCAAAGTGAGTTGATTCTATTACCCACAAGTTGGCTTAGAGTCCATTGAAGATAAAATTTACTTGAGTCAGTGAAGTGAAAATGTGCTAAAGGGAAGTCCTTCCTACACTCCTCGCCTAACCTGGCCTTCTTCCCCAAGTCTTCTGTTGACCTTCAGCCATGAATATAAAAATCCCACTACCCACTGGGCGGTGGCAGCACAGAAAGCCTGGTGGTGGTGGCGCACGCCTTTAATCCCAGAAGGCAGAAGCAGGCAGATCTCTGAGAGTTCGAGGCCAGCCTGGTCTACAAGTGAGTTCCAGAACAGACAGCCAGGAAAGTCACTTAGAGAAACCTGTCTCAGGAGAAAAACAAACAAAAAAACCTCACTCTACCCAGCAGCAACTATCTTTGTTCTCCATTGCAGCTTAGCTGCCAGCAGCTACTGGGTCCAAATGAGCGTATGCTGTAGCCACTCTGCCCGGCCTTTCCAACTTGGGCACAATGATGAGTGCCAGACAATGAAGCCCACTCCCCTTATCACATCCGGGAGGACATCGTGGATGCACACAGGTTTCCCAGCACACTCCCAGAGTTTCCCTCTAGCTGACATTATACTTGTGATAGGTCCCATCTACAGACTTTGGGAAGCTGCTTACATTTAAATTTAGAGTTGGTTCTTAAAACTCATTGCAAATCTCACCCAATTCCCTTGGCCCTTTCTTGACTCGCTAACATTTTGTTCTGAAAAAACTACTGGCAATACTCGGTTGCCATCCTTCTCAGGAGTGGCATAATTTACCCTTAGAAGAAACAGAGAAGGCATGCTTAGCCACTAGCCCATCAAAGTCTCCTTTAGCGCCAATGAATGGGCACACATGCCATGATGGCCTGAATTATGCGGCCTCGTTTTCACAAACGGTCCAACCTGGCCAAGAAACAAAATACCTTCTTCCAAATTCTCCAGCTTGGCAGGCCATTCCTTAAGTCAAGCCACTGGAAATCCTCCTTGGCTGGAGAGAGCTGCCATCTCCCGCCTGTCATCTATCTCTGAAAAAATCCAGGGAAGTCCCAACCCTGTCCTTTAGAGACACACTTGTTAGAAATTCTAAAGGCTACGGTGGATGATCACTTTCAGGTCTTTGAACTTCAGTACCATAGCCGCAACCAGAGACAATTGTGTGGTGAGGGGAAAACGGGATTTAGAGGGGTATCCTCTGAGATGACACTGTCATAAAAATTAAACTGCTCAGTGGTATCGAGCTGCAACCCTAGGGGACAGCGCAAACAGCACTACAGAGCATTATTTATGAACAACCTGAAAAGAAAGGCAAAGACTCTTTCCCCAGCCCAAGCCTGGCTGAGCTCCACATCACGAGTCTTTTGTTTTGGTTTTGTTGTTTTTTTTAATGGCAGGAGAAAAGTGCCTTTGCTCCAGGTTGGTCTTGCCTGAAATAAAAGGCGGCCATCTGGCTCATCTCAGCTGAGGAACTCCCCGTGCCTGCACCCTTGGCTAAGCAAAAACACAGGTGTCAATCACGCAGGAGCATGGTGCCTTCCCCCCACCACGAGAGGCTCCCTCTGCCTCCTGCCACGTGAGTTGCTGCCACCTAGGCTGCTTGTCCTGGCTCGCCATCTCACTGCAACCTCCATCGCAAGGAAGAATGACTAGGAAGCCAATTATCCAAACTTTCAGGCCCTTTTCTCATCTGCTACCCTCTTGACAACAGTTCTGACAGAGGCAAGATGGAGCTAAAACTATCTTAAAATCAACAATAGGACCAGTGTAACCACTGACATGAATATTAAGACTATGGCTTAGTTTAGATTTTCTTCTTACTCATATGTTCCCTAATTTCAAATAATCAAAATTAGTAAGGCCCACAAAAGATTATGTTTAAAGTTTTCTGCTTGTGCTGGTTGGCTGGGGCTGCTATGAGAAAACCCCACAGACCAAGGAGCTTAAGCAGCAGACAGACATTTGCCTCCCAGGATTGAAGGGACTGGAAGATGAAGGAGAAAATGACAGTCGGTTTTGTCTCAAGCAAGAGTCCTTGTCTTGGCTTGTAGATGATTTTTTAAAAAATCACTGCATCTTCTTATGGAATACGGAGAGGGCTTGAATATCTCTTCCTTTGCTTTCTCATTCATTTGCATTTATTTATTTTATATGTCATGCTTAAGACACTTATAATTATGGACCCACTATGAAAGCTATATTCAGAACCAGATACACCAAAAACGTAAAGATGGATGTTACATGCTTATCAACCCCGTCATTCAATTCTGCCTTTTGTTTAGATTGCATGGAATCACTAGTTGATTTCCATATAAATAAATGTCTTAGCCAGAGCGCAGGGTCTTCATCATAAATGCAGACAAGGCACACCTGGAAAGTATTAATAACAATATGTTCTCATGTGACTGCTACACCTGCATCTAAACCAAACCAGCGGATGTCTCTGAGTTATGAGCCATTTATGCACCTAAATTTAGTCTGTCCTCTTGCAGGCCTGTGTACAGGCAGTAACAAAGTTTTTGTACAAGCTTGTACGTTTAAAGTAACAGTAATGATAATAAACCTGTGGGGGAGTTAGTGTGGTAGTGCATGCCTTTAATCCCAACACGGAAGGCACAGACAAGTTGATCTCTATTAATTTGAGGCTATCCTAGTCTATATAGCAAATTCCAGGCCATCCAGGGCTACCTAGTCTCAAAAAGAAAACCCACAAAGATGGATTTCAATAATTATCAGTGCAGAATGACATATTTCCTGCTTGGGGACACATTTGGAAAACATTCAGTAGGCATAGACATGGCAAAGGGTTTATCTGGGAAAATGCACTAACTTACTTGAGACTGTGAGTTCTACCAGTCTGCTCTGTTCATGATTAGATATCCTGTGATCTCCTGAGCCAGGTGTCAGGCCTAAGCCTGCCCGGAGAAGGGCCTCTTTCTCTATATTCATACTGGCTAGTTTTGTGTGGCAGCTTAGCACAGGCTACAGTCATCAGAGGAAGGAACCTCAGCTGAAGAAATTCCTCCATGAGATCCAGCTGTAAGGCATTTTCTCAATTAGTGATCAGTGGGCACGGACCCAATCCATGGCGGGTGGTGCCATCCCTGGGCTGGTGGTCCTGGGTTCTACAAAAAAGCAGGCCAAGCAGGCCATGGGAAGCAAGCCAGTAAGCAGCACCCCTCCATTGCCTCTGCATCAGCTCCTGCCACCAGGTTCCTTGCCTGTTTGTGTTCCTAACCTGACCTTCTTTAGTGAGGAACAGGAATGTGGAAGTGTGAGTTGGATAAACCCTTTCCTCCCCATCTTGCTTTTTGGTCATGGTGTTTCGTTGCAGCAACAGAAACCCTGACTAAGATAATATCCTTTGTCAGTTTCAGTGAGTACAACAAGCCTGAGACTTCTTCCGTCTGTCCACACTGCCCTTAGACTTCCTGGTGGACAGCCCAGAAGAGATTTGGTCAGGGCTATCCTGAGTCACACCTTCTTCCTCATCTTCCTCTAACAGATGGTCCACCCTTGGAACACGAGCAGATGACTTTGAGTCATCTTCCTGATAAATTGTTAGGATCATCAATAACATTAAAGACTGTCTCCTGAGCCTGCAAACATTCCGTGACTGTAATAAAGATCATTTATCTGGAAGATACAAATATCAAGCACAAAGCCCCTCCTACTTTTGTCCACATCTGAAACCTGACCTGTCTTCATCATCTGAGAAACAAGAAACTCTTCTTTATTTGGTTCTAGAAGACTCCTGAGAGACTACACTCAGCTTTTCATGACTTGGATAAGCAGGGTAGGTTGAGGAACCTTATCTAACGTCTGCAATGACAGGGGGCTGGCATTCCAAGGACAAGTCCTCATCGAGATCAAGAGGGCCATACCTGTACTCCCAAGCTCTGACCGGCTCACCTAAGATCACTCCTCCCCCCTTTAAAAACTCATCTGTCCTACTGAAAAAATGTATTATCAGATGCAGGCATCTTAGGAATCAATCTCAGGATGCCACATCCCCCACTTCCAAGTTATCTCCCTAGGAACTAGAGTATGACTAGTCTCTCCTCTGTAGCTCCTTCAAGGTTACATTCCTGTCTTTTCACTCCTGAACACCCTCCCAAGCCGTCTGTGTGGATATGTCTCTGTGTGGATGCCAAAGGTCAACCTCAGACACTATCTGTCCTTTGAGACAGCCTTCCTCATCCTCCTGGAAGTCACAGACAGGCTAGACCGGCTGGCCAATGAGCCCAGGGAATCCACTTGTCTAGGCTAGACCGGCTGGCCAATGAGCCCAGGGAATCCACTTGTCTAGGCTAGACCGGCTGGCCAATGAGCCTGAGGAATCCACTTGTCTCTGCCTTCCTTGGTACTGTGGTTGTAAGTGCCATACACCATAGCCTTACTTTACACATGACTTCTGTGGAGTGACCTCGGGTCCTCATGTTTATGTGGCAAGCACACAACAGACTGTGAACCATCTCCACTTATCAGAACGCCAGCCCTACTAAATCAGGGGCCCACCTGAAGCCTCCATTTAACTTTTACCCACTCAGGACACAGGCCTCATCTCCAAGCATTGTCCCATGGAAGTTAGGGATTTAACATAAATTTGGAGAGGGTAAGGAGGTGGGGAAGGGTGGGCAAGGGTTCAGTTCATAGTTCTACAATTAGCCATTTCGGATAGAACAGAAAGTACATGGATTGTGTGTGTCCAAAGAACACGCATTCTAAAATCTATTTATGCTACAGATAGACCTTCCGGATTTACTGGCTCTTCCCATAAGCTCCAAGCTTCCTTCTAGATTCTAGGGTGTCCGTCTAGTCATCCCTACTCATGGAAATGGAAAAAGACACCAAGAGCTGCAGTGGCTTGTGATGAGGGGACACAGTGACATTACATTCGAGCTGTGACCGTCTTGGGAGGAGACTGCGCGCTAAAGCCCGTGGCACAGACCATGTTTATACTAACAGACTCTGAGCACGGAACACTGCACCCCTCAGCCAGGATGGGCCACTCAACTTCTTCAGGCAGAGTGAAGAAGAGGCATTATGTAGAAGTTTCTTCCCAAGCCAAGATCAAGACTGTATATTGTTAATAAAAACTCTGCTGTTTGTCTGGATTATAAAAAGCTGGGTTTGCATGCCAATTAACTCAACAAATTCATACCCAGTACAGTAAGACACATGAACAAGAGCTCAGGCCTGAGGCCCTTATGTAAGGATTGTGGAATAGTCTGAATGAAAAACAGAAGTGACCCAGACACATCCCTGCATAGAAACCAAACAAAGCCAGACAAACAAACCAAACTTACTGAGCATTTGCTGGACAGCAGTGCCCAGTTCTCTCCCCTTATTATCTCAATTAATCCCCATAACAGCTCTGTGAGGGAAATAACATTGTTACTCCCACCTACGTGATAAAAGAACAGAGACATTGGGTGGCTGACCTAAGTGTAAACATCTAGTAAAATGATGGAACGAGCCAGGACCCAAATCCAGGAAGCTTGGTTCTGAGTCCATGTGCTAAACCATGATAGCAATCCAAGCCTCGAGCTTTCACTATTCTGCCCAGTAGAGGTAACAATCAGAGCTCATGATGTGTGTTAGCATGCGAACCCTCCCAGGGAGGAGCTTCTCTGCCTAAGTCATCCCTAGCATAGACAACTGCACGCAAGGCAACAGGTGCTAAATAAAATAGTCGCCCACAGAGATGGGTTAGTCAGTAAACCGCTTATGTTGTAAGCAGGAGGACCTGAATTTGATCCCCAAAACCCATGGAAAGAAAACGCCAGTCATGGTGGCATATGCTTGGTGTGGGAGGTCTCTGCAAAGACCGCAGTCGGCAGAGGGTTGAGCCCGAGTGAGGCAAGAAGAAAGTCGGGTTCAACATGACTCAGTGGCCAGTGTCGATTCGAACGTCGAGAGTCTGACCCTGAGCAGTTTATTTTAGGCGTATTTAAGTACAGTACAATTTGAAAAGACGTTTTCTGGTGTAACACAATCTTATGTATACAATGGGGTATAGTTACATTGAAACTCTTCTCAAAGTATGGGCCACTTCTTCCATGAAAATGGGTTGTATAGATAGGCTACATGTGCTATTTCTTTCTTTCTTTCTTTCTTTCTTTCTTTCTTTATTTATTTATTTTTGGTTTTTCGAGACACAGTTTCTCTGTAACTTTGAAGCCGGTCCTGAAACTTGCTCTTGTAGGCCAGGCTGGCCTCGAACTCACAGAGCTCCGCCTGCCTCTGTCTCCTGAGTGCTAGGATTAAAGGCATGCGCCACCACCACTCAGCACTACACGTGTTATCTTAAGGGCCTATGGGGGGATCTGCTGTGGTCTTGGCCATACAGAGAGCTCATCTGAGCTCTCAACCACCTCCAGTTCTATTTGTGGGAGCCTGGGGGAGGTCCTAGCCATACATATAGTACAGGGTTTCCCTAGGTTGTTAGCTGCCTCCATTCCCAGCCTTCTGGGTAAAAAAACAGGTTATACATCTCTTTCTTCAAGGAGACAAGCCCGTAAGTTTGACATCCCTGGTTTCCCTTGGGCCTATCTGTGAACACAAAGACCTTTGTGCTCGCTGCAGCTTGGCATTCCAGCACTGGAAGACGGAGATAGGCAGATACCTTAGGGCTTCGAGACAGTCAGGTGAGCCTACTCGGCAAGTTGCAGTCCAGTGAGGGACATGGTCTCAATAACAGGGGGATGGCACCTGAGGAACAACACTGGATATTTTCCTGGCCTACACAGCATGTACCAACACACATACCACACACACACACACACACACACACATCACATCCTTCACTTAAAAATGATTAAATTACTTATAAAGTTGTTTATGTGGATTCGGTGAAGTCTCGTTACCCACAATTTCACTTGATACTCTTAGCAGCAACAATAATCCTTTGCAGTCTACTGCACGGTGAGTTTAAACATTAGCAAACAACTTCTCAAACCTCTGTCCTTGTCTCCACTGTACACTTCCATGTTTATTTCTCAATACTTGATCATATAAACGCTCCACTCTGCTGCCCTCTGCCTGTCTGCCCTTGCCTGTCCTTGCCCACCCCCCACAGTCACGTACATTCCTACTAGAAGGAATTCTCTTTCCCTTCATTCTATGGCATAATGCTCATAGCTTTTGAAGTTTTGTCCCTTCCAAAAACGTTTGTCTGGTCACTAAATTCAGGGATCTGAGGTAGGTTTGTTTGCAGCCTATTACCCGTTCCCTCATCTCTCCTAAAGTAATAAATACGCTGCAATGTCTTTTAAAAAGGAAAACGTTACCCCATAGCAGAAGTGTGCAGACAAATACATCTTACTCAGACACAAAACATCTTATTATTTTAAAAGGTAAAAGAAAAAAAAAGAATTGAGTCAAAGTTCACATAACCCAAAACTCATAATTTTAACCATGTTGTACAACCACCATCAATACAACTATTCACTTCCAGAGTGTTCCCATCACTCCAGCAAACACCAAATATTTATTATTCCCTTCCCAAACCTTGCAAACCACCAATCTCCATTCTGAAAGTATTGGCTTTTTGAGTATGGACTCTTCATATTAAAGGACTTCCTCCAAGTACTGTAGTCATCCATGTTGAGACATGTCCTGTGCTTTAGTCCATTGTCATGGCTGGAGAATATTCCAGTGCACATCTATGTCATGTCTCTGGTCCTCAAATGATGGGAACTTGGGTTGTTTGGACTATTTTAAATAATGCTTCCATGAACATGCGTACACACCATTTTCTTAGAGTGCCTGTTTTAAATCCACTGTAACCTTAAAGTAAGGTCACTCATTAGTAGCTTTGTCTAATCCTACAGTCAACGTTATGTTTCCTTTTAACAAAATATTGTCATTAAATATACATGCTCACTAATAAATTTAACTGTTTTATACCCCAAAATATTTTAAGATTCCTTATAGTTTCCATTTATATCAGAGACTACACATTTCAAATTCTATAATAACTATTGGAATCTGATTTCAGCACCTTAATGAGTTGCCCATTTGATGCATAAGCCCATCTAATTCCTGGATGTGTTCATTATTCTTCCTTGCTTTCATACGACCTGGTGTTGAATCATGATGAGAGTGGGTGGATAGTGGATGCTTACTGTGCACTTACCACTGTGCTACATGCAACTGAGTTACATACTATTATCATGTCGCAGGTCATGGACAGGTACTCAGAGAGAAATTTTGCCATTTGCTCAAAGTCACACAGCTTTAGGAATAGAGACTGAATCTCAGGCTAGAATGCCACATTTTATACAGTGAATAAGAAGGCCAGGAGTAGACCAAGACCATCAGATGCTTGCCTCTTTATCCCACAACTGTAATCACATGTTTACACAAATCAATATTTAACTTTTAACATCAATGTCCAAAATGAAGAATACAAAAGAAAAACTCAGATCCCTCACAGAGGGGATATTCATGTCCAAGCCAAGGGGCAAAACCCTCCTTTGGAAAATAAATCACCCTTATTTTTTTTCCAGTTGAATCTATCGTTCCATATGATAAATACAGAGCTGCGTGTCCCATAAATGCAATGACTCTTTCTGGTACGATCTAGACAGGCTAACACTGATGACTAACAGAAAACAGGAGGACAGACTGCTGCGGGTCGGGAAGAGGCAGCCGTTATGCTCCTCTGCCTTATCCACTAACACTGTGGACTTTAGCTAGGACAATTGAGACAGGTGAGAGGGAGATGCCTATCATTGTATGTGTGCATGCGTGTGTGTGCGTGCGTGCGTGTGTGCGTGTGTGTGTGTGTGTGTGTGTGCGTGTGCGTGTGTGTGTGCGTGCGTGTGTGCGTGCGTGCGTGCGTGCGTGTGTGTGTGTGTGTGTGTGTGTGTGTGTGTGCTGGAAGCGTTCCAATAGCAGAATTTAGGACAACAGTCATCCAAGGAGTCAGAAAAGCGCCCACAATTCACATTGACTTTTCCTGCTTTTCCATGGAAGATTACTATGAATGGGAAGATGGTGGACGGTAAGAAAAGACAACAGAACTGTTGGGGCCTCTTGAGTTTAGAACAGAGTGCTGCTAACATGTTGACCTCTCAGGTACTGGACTTGCTGCCTAGACGAGCATAATGTCTGGGTGGGCCCGTTGTTTTACACCTTGGCTCTTTCTGCTGTGAGAGGGTTAACTCCTGGACATTAGAATTCTACCCACCCAGCACTGCAAGATCCATATTACGAGGCAATTGGGGTTCCCAGCGTTTACCATTCCCTATCACTGCTGGAAGTTAATTCCACAGCAAACATGGGACTTTAATTTTTTAACTTTTCATCAAGTATAGAAAAGTGCACGAAAAGAGGGCAAACACATCAAAACATACCCACTCCAGGAATTCTGGCAAGCTGAACGCATCCCTATACGCAGCAGCTGACTGAACCCAAGTCCTCAGTGGACAGAACAATGATTCTGATGGAAAACACAGTCTCAACAAACATCCTGTCCCTGAAACAGCATTAGGATTAAATGTGCCACGTGGGACATGGACAACAGCAAAATGAATTGCTGACACGGTGAACAACTAAAACAAAAGACCACGTACAACAAGCAACAGCAAAGATACAGCCTGCAACACCCCTATTGTTTTCAACAAACGCTTCGCTTTATGTAAGGTCAAGTGTAGTACAGTAGTCCTTCCCTCTGAGCACTGAGGGCACAACCTCTCTCTACATCACACCAACAGGGCCAAAGAGCCAGCCTAATGACAATGAGTTGAAAAATTAATGAACTTATCAGGCTAGTGTTTAACATGATCATTTTGCTCTGTGAAGTTTCCCCTTTGCTGTCTCTGCTTTGAAGGCATGCATATCACTGGCAAAACCAGAGTCCCCTTCAGTAGAGGATAAACTACAGGAGAGAGGAGAGCAGAAAGCTAATGAAAATAAAGATACTTGCCTCTCCACAAACCACTTGTCTCTTCTTCTTTAATGGATTTGCAATGATAATCTATAATCAAGGTCCAAATACAGACTTAATGAGCAGCTCTAAGTGACTTGAAGTAAGTCGTGTGTTGCCCTCTCCCGAGGACCACTCTACTTAAGGCAAACGCTCCCAGCCAGGAAACCTCTCATCTCAGAGGAGAAAGGATTCCTAGTGGCCCCAAGGCAGCAGCTGTCTGAACACTCCATACAAATGTGCTCTCTAGAACCTATTACATCCAGCAAGGCTTTCCCCCTTCCGCTCCCCTCAGGTCTGTGTTCTTTGCCTAATTGAAAAGAAAAAAAAAATTAAGAAAGACTCGAGAAGAATAGCTACCCACAAATATGCACAGGAGCTAGGGACAGAGTGTCCTTTTGAAAGAAACCCAGAGGCAAAGTCCGGATGAATGACATACTTTTCGTAAAGGGGGTAATCGGGCTAAAAGAACAAGGCTGTTGGAAGGTCTGTGACCTTTGCAAAGATGTGACCTTGAATCTGAATCCTCTTCTGACCCAAAGAATGTGAATGGGTGTTGATCTCACAATGAGATCTTTACAGGAAGTCTGTAACCCTTTCTATCCAGCATGGGAATCCTACACTGGGAGGTGGGAGTAAGGGATGGTATCTAAACAGTATCATAACTTCCCAAACATATCGATAACTTTCTGGTGAATTTAATTGTATTTTGAACTCAAAAAGTAACTCTAAAATGCAAGATCTCTATTAAATCCTAATTTGGATGGGAAGTATTAACACTTCAGATACAATAATGATCGTTACGCAAGAATTTTTTTCTCTAAGACATTAAGTCATAATCCAGGGAGGTTTTAAGGCTGACACTTGGGGTGATGGTGATGTTTGATAAACCACCCTGGGCTGTCCTGGAACTCGCTGAGGAGCTGAAGATGACCTTGAACTCCTGATCCTCCTGACTCTACCTCCTGCTGAGTGCTGGGATTATAGACCCTTGTCACCAAGCCCAGTACCTGTGATGGTGAAGATTGAGCCCAGGTCTTTGTTCATTCTGTCAAGCCCTAGCCCAGATATCTGTCCTTGATGAACCTGGAGAAAGAAGCTAAGAAGTATGTCTTTGCCTATTATGGAGGGAGACCTTTTGGGCTTCTAAAATAAATAATAAAACCTATCATCAGATAAATCAGTGAGACAGTGGTAGAAAACAAGTCTTTCTTGGGCAAAGGCTCACTGGAGTTCCAATCAGTTTATGTTTTCCTTGTCCTGTGTCTGCAGCTTCACGCCGCAGATGAATGAATCTTCCCCAGAATCGCATTTTCCCTTCCCAAACCCTGCCCCTGACACATTGCTGCAAGTGGTTTAACCGTGGAAGGCCTTGACCTCTTTTCTTTGTCTCTCTGATTTAAGTGTGTCTGCTTCCTCAGGGCTACCAAGCTTAATCGGACAGCAAAGCCAGAGCCAAGGGGAACATCAGCCAATCCCCAAACAATGGGTGTCTTTCTCCGTTTGTCACATGAACAGTGTTGTATAATAACCATTGTCCCTCCAAGTCGGGAGGAAAGACACGGCTTCTCACAGACAAGCTATTCTCCACGACCCGCTTCGGCCATCATCGAAATTAAAAATCGAAAGGAATAAAAAGTAGACATGCTATCTGAATGGGGCATTGTAACCCCAAACAAGAATTCTAGTGCATCCCCAGGCCATTTGCACCATCCTGTCTTGCTGAGAATGTACATTCCCAGGTCCGGCACACCTACCAAATTGAAATCCCAAGGGCCATCAGTTCTGCAGATTGTTCTCAAGCCTCTGAAGTATAGGAACATGGGCTGAATAGATGTGTCAAGCACTTCCAACCTCACCAATGGCATTTGTGCATCTGTTTAAGGGATGAACCAGAGGCAAGAAGATACTGACAAGGCTTTACGTTGAGTGTTGAGGTTATAAATCTTAGTACAGAAGGCAAAAGATGCAAAGATGAGGATACCAAAGAATGTGGGCAAGGAGACAGGGACATTCAACACACTAATGGCTGTCCAGAAGATCATGGGACTTTTAGAGAAAGAGACGAGTGGGAAGAGTGGAAGGATGCTAGGGCAGGCCACAGAGACTGAGATCATCAGAAAGTGACAAACCAGGCCAGCTTCCAAAGGCAGAACGAACCAAAGAAAACACAATCACTGCCAACAACACCAACAACAACACAAGCATGTTGGGCTGGAGAGCAGCTCAGAGCCAGAATGGCTGCCTAATGTGATATACATGGTGGGTTTTCTCTCCAGCCATACACACACACAAAAAGTTTTAAAACTTCTGTTTAATTTTTTTAGTTTGTGTGTGGGTTTGCATAACTGCTTGATCAGAATACATCAGCCAAGCCATCAAAAAAAAATTTCAAAGATCATCTTTAACATTTTGTTTTAAACATTAAAATATGAACTTTTGTTTCACATCCCCAAACCTTAAACGTCAGCGACTCAAAGCGTTTTACTACACAGAATGACATTACTGCTTAGGTAAGTAGCTTCAGGCTGAGACAGTACCATCATGTGGCAAAATCATCTTTAAACCGGTCAAGAGAAAATCTAAATTCCACCCCTGGTGACACTAGAGAATCTGTGAGTCCTGGCCATCCATCCCCTTCCTGTGAACTCCCTCCACGGTGGAAAGGGGCAGGAACCTTCCAGGCTTGCTTTCTCACGAGCAGGGAGAGACCTCTAAGCCAACTTTTATGTGAGTCTCACGAGGGTGCTCACATCTGGTCTCTATAACAAAATAATGGCAGTAAAATGTGTAAAATTCCTTTAGAACTCAGATAGTGTTGTGAGGGACAGACAGACAGACCAGTCCTGGGACTCCGTAAATAGCTGCCTTAAAAATGATTCTCCGATCCTTTGAGATGGTTCATCACTGCTCCCACTGGGATGTGTTTGCTGAGCCTATTGCCCCATCTATGCAAATCTTCTCTTAGCAGAACATTCCCCATGAGTACACCCAGCCCTCTTCTTGGCATGAGCCAGGAGGCACTCTCAGACCTGCCTGTTTGACCCTGACTACACCCAGCTTTACCTGAATGAATATATGTGTGTGTGTTTGTGTGTATACACATATATATATTAGTATTTTAAGATATTAACTCTTTCATAACAACTGTAATGTTTATCATTTCACACTATACACCTAATAAATATATGATGAGGGAAAAAGTAAAACTCAAACCAGTTCATTGCAAAAAATCAAAGTCCTGTCTTGTCAACAATTCCTCATTGAAAATAAAGTATTTTTGTAAAATCCAAACACGGTGGTACACTCCTGGTGTCAGTTTGAGCTATATGAGACCCTGCCTCAAGAAAAAACAAAAAAAAGTAAGCATGTAGAAAATTTGTTCAAGACCCATTATAGGAGCTACCACCTGCAACTGTATTTTGGAGCTGGTCATATCTGCACAGTTCATTTGGGTTGGGTATGATATTAATGACACGGTATTTGGTCACCCCTACAGTGAGACCTCCTGCGCCCCCCAAGATCTGATGGCTCTAACAGATGCTAATATCCCGTGCACGCACCTTGCAAGATGAGGCACTCCACACTGGAATTCTATTTCCCTTGTCTTATAGGGGTGGGAAATGATTTATTGCTCTCTGAGGAGGAAATTGAGGTGGTTAGAATGCTTTACATAGTTTCTTTATCTGGAAGAATAAATCATTAAAAATGAAATAGGAGAGAAATCAATAGACATTAATAGTGCTAACTACAGGATGTGGTGTCATAGCCACTCTTCCAGACTGGCTCGGGGCATGGCATTTATCATCCAGGAGCAGCCTCATGGCGCTGACAATCGTGCACATGAAGTTCAATAAGATAAAACACCACTGGTGTGAATATTGCGCTCTCCTATGCGTAGCCTGTGCAATTCTTTCAGCTCCCTGAGTTAACCCTTCACATCATGTTAAAAAGCAGTAAGAATGGTCATCGTGAAACTGATCTTCCGTGTTGTACATGGGCAAGAGATAAATAGAAAGGTTCCAGATTTGGAGAATGGATGGATGAGCGAGTGAGGGAGTGCAGATTCACACAAGTCCAGACAAGACATGCAGCAAGGAGGTGCTGAGGCAGAAAGAGGTCACTGGGGGCAAAGCATTGTGATTGGTGAATCCTGAGGACTCAGTGAGTCTTACATCAATTCTTAAAACTAAGTTTTGAAAGTAAATACTCGGTCCACCTTCTCAAGAACAGGCGAGTCCAGCAATGCATTCAACTGCGGTGTTCGCAACTGGACAGCCGCAGGTATGTGTGCTCACTCACGGATGCTGCTGTCTCCCACCCATGAATGGGATTCCTCCGTATCTGCTGTATGTGGGGTTTCCATGAGCCACGAGTTCAGCTTTGCTGCTGCAGCATTTGCTGCCCTTTGCATAATTCATTCTTAGAAAAAAATTAGTGGAAACAGGAAAAATAAAAACTCGACTGGCAATTATAAGAAGAATTCTACTCATAAATTTAATGTGAGACAGAGGCGGAAATTACTACGGATGCTAAAATAGGCAAAGCTTTCCACAGAATTGGATGTTAATTGACCTTGAATGGGCTAACTTTTGCTTACACGAGGAGGAAATAATCCAAGCAGATGATGCTTAAGAAAGGAAAGTTCAAGAACAGAGGACACGCTGGATGCCGTGTCTGGACAACGAAGTAGAAGTAGAGCAAGCGTTCTGGCCTGTTCTGGCCTTTGCTGGCCAGTATCCCTCATATCACACAGCCCTGTATTTAGACCTGCTTTCAGGGATGTATCCTTGTGGGAAAGTGAGAAACAGTACTGAATTAGTTACTGCACTTATGCCAAAGTGCCTTATACACTGAAAAGCATGGGGCAGTGTCGGCTAACTTTTATTGATATTGGCATCTCCACTTCAGCACCGGGACACTGTGAATCACAAACAAGACCATCCTAAAGTCTAATTGTATCTCTCTGCCATGCATTAGCACCTACTGTGATGTTGAGCATGCAGCATGACTCCGGTATTGTGTTTTACAAGTCCACTTAAGAAAGTCTAGATCAGTCATTCTCAACCTGTGGGTCACGACCCTCTTGGGGAATCACATATCAGATACTTACATTATGATTCATAACAGTAGTAAAATTACAGTGATGAAGTAGCAATGAAATAATTTCACGGTTAGGGGTACCACATGAGGAACTGTATTAAAGTGTTACAGCCTTAGGAAGGTTGAGGACCACTGGGACAGAGTGTTTTCTTCCCTAATAACTTTATAGATCATGTCCAGACAAGCAGTAAACTCTGCGCTCACTTCTCTACCACTCCTAATAGATACATAGGAATTGTCCCTAACATTCTGTGTGGCAGGAAACCACCAGCTACTGTTCATTCATTTGTCCTTCTACATTCCAGCCACTTGAGTAAGGTCTTTCGTAAAGGAATGAAGGACTCACCAACCTGCTGGGAATGTCATTCAGATAACAACATAACCGGTGCTCTGTGAAAGCTGTCCACAGAGATGAATGGCAACTCACATGATACACACTGCTCATGGGAGAAATAGAGAGATCAGAGAGAAAGTCTGATTTAAGTGTATCTTCAAAGATAAATAGAAAGCAGACAATTGCTTACACAGAAAAGAAGGCCACAGACATTCCCAACAGAAAGAACCACCTCACCGCGAGGCCATGAAGAAAGGAATGGGTGCAGTGCTTTGGGGAACATAATGAGATCTGCAGGGACTGGGATGCTGGAAGCAAGAATCCAGAGAACAGCACAGAAGATGGTACAAAGGTAGTCTTGGAGGGGCAGCAACGAGGCTGACAGTGGGCTTTGTGCTAGAACACGGTCTTCCTCCAACCCTGACTCGGGGACCGCATTTTCAACAAGCCCCTATGAGACTCTGATGATCACCACTTAGTGATCTGTCAAGGGCTTAAGCAAGGGGATCATGTGACCAGATCTATATTTTAGACTGAAGCACCAATCGGAAGAAGGCAAATCCACAACCATGAAATGAGCAAGCGACTCTTTGGCAGCACAACCACTTGGGGACTCTCTGGATGTGCTCAGCTTCACCCAAGACTTTCTGAATCATGAAGGGGCCAAGGTTTACACATTATAGGAAACTGTTATTTGTTTAGATTTTTAAAAAGATGAACAAGTGTTGGTAATTGTTGGTAATTTCTCATGGCAAAAAAAAAATCTAATATTTTTAAACAAATTCCCTTCATGCTTCTGATGTACCCCAGAGTCTGAAGGCAGCTGATGGAATACAGTGGGATTAATGTATCCCCCTTTCTACTTATCATTAGTTAGCCTGCAAATATGGACGTCACATAACTCATGCACCCCAAACAAATGTTGAAAGTGGGAAAGGGGTGTAAAACACAGCCAGCAATGAAGTAAGGCTACCAATAGGAAGGCTTTTAGAACTGGAAGCCATACCCAAGCCCTTTCTCTACCTCCCCCGACTCGCACAAACTCACACCATAAAAGTGATGTCAAAGAGAGGAGCAACCTGCCTGAGGTGGCACTGAAAACTGCATTGAAAGACTCAGTGCTATGTGCTTGTGTGTGCATTGAATCAGCGTTGAGATTTGTGTCTGAAGTGTTGGGGATTTGCTTTATAAAGGCTTATTGCCACTTGAAGACAATGTTGGCATATTTAAAAGGAAGTGGGGCAGAGAGGGTCATAAAGCAACTACGCATACTCATTTTGAAAATAAAACCAAAGAAATGAGTACAAAACCCATTGAAGTATAAAAGATGCTTCATAAATGTTTGAATGAACAATTGACCTCTTAAACATAGCCTAAAGAAACGATGCCAATGCGAAAGGTTTCAGAGGAAGTGTAGAGGCTGTCACTTCCCACAGTCTTTGGCATCCAGTCAAGAACTAGCTTCAGATCCCAGCCCTCCACATACACTTTCCTTTCTACCAAAAGACTGCCAAGAACATATGTGAACCAAGCTGAGCAACCCATCATATCCTAGGCAGCGGTGAAACCTGCAGATGAGATCAGCCTTCAAAGTCCTTCTCAACAGAAGGGTCAACTAGTAGTTGCCGATAGCCAACAAAAGGGAGAATAAAAGCAACACAACCACTAATGCTGGCTCAATAAAATAATAATAATAATAATAATAATAATAATAATAAATAATAGCCAGCCCCTCCTCTGTGCGGAGCTTATTAGGGCTTCCCATGCACTAACTTTTTTAGCTCTAGAGTGAACACTATTATTTCACCTTAATTTTATAGACAGGCATACAGGTGTGTTAGTAAGCTACACCAAACCACACAATTGCCAAGTAGCAGAATGGAGCCTTGAACCCAGATCACCCGATCCTAGCAGTTTACCCAGGGAGTTCCTTGGCCTTGTAAGCAAACCAAAAGCAGGGTGTAAGCTGACTCCTTGGAGCATGCCAGTCAGGCTGATGGCATTTCTGGGGAATGTAGTGTGGCTTGCTCTTTTTATCCATAAGGAACAGGAATGCGGGGTTTTATGTGAGAATACTATATACAAAGTAAGACCTGGCATAAAGGAACCAAAGATGTCATTGTCTGCCCTGGCACAGTGTGGCTATTATTGCTCCAAAAGCAGAAATGGTGCCTCATTCAGGCCTAGAAAATTCCAGGCTTTCACTGTCTCTTTAAAAACTGTGGGGATTCGAGTGAGGTTCTGTGTGAAAGAAGCAGCAAACACGCTTCCCCTGTTTCTATTCAGTAGCTTATTCAGGAAAATACTTGCAGAAAGAAAAATGAAGACAAAAAGTCCCAAGCCGGGTGTGTGAACTTCCTAGAGTGAAGAGATTTAAAAGAAAATGGCCCACGGGGGCACAGTACACTCAAATAAATAGGCATCCCTGTCAGCGTTCCCCCAAGAAACAAGGACCCAAAGGTCTGTGAATCTGCCTGAACCCCGACAACCCTAAAGGCAGGAAGAGAGCCCCAGCCCACAAATACAATCTGAATATCAAGTCCTAAAGAAAGAAAAGTTTAGAAATCAAGAAGCCAGAGCAGGATAAGGGAGACCTCAGAGGAAGGCCAGGCCAACAATGATTTGACTCTCCGATGTCCCCCAAATCTCCCTGCACCCCCCACCCAATGTCACAATCAACATGAGCAAACACAGGCAAAGCAACACAGAGGCACAAAACACACAAAATAAAATGCATAACGAGGAGATCTTCCCTGGAGTCCCAAATAACAAAACCAAACACAAACAATGTCAATAAATCCCTGGAAGCAGACAAACCATCCGTGTCCCGCTTCCCTTGCACCAAGGGTGCCCTCCAGCCCCAAAGAAGCCTCCCAGCAATCTCCAAGCCCAATGGCCTCCAGAGTTGAGTTTGTTTAACTCTTACCGGGTCCCAAGATGCTGTGATTGGCAGCACAACCTGTTTTCCACTGGTCTTCACCCACTCCAGCCCAGATTCAAAATCTGTTCTCAACAGCGCCGCTGGCCTCCAAGCAGAGTCCCAGGAGAAAACGATGTTTGTGCCCCTTGTTTAGGTTCGGAAGATGGGGGCTCGGGGAAGGGGTTCCAGTCCTCGAGCCCCAGTTTCGCACACAGGCCGGGTCCTGCAGCAAACTTGAACAAGGTTTTCCCTGTCTGGCTGGAGATGCTGGAGGAGGAAAGCAGTAACCGGAGCCGGGCTGGGATGCGAGCAGTTGCCGCTGCTGCTGCAGCTGCTGCCTCCGGGACAGTGGCCTCTGGGGAGGAGGGAGGGGTGTCGCTCGCTCGCAATCCCTCCAAACCTGAAGTCTCCTTCTGGCCGGACTCCTGGAACCCCTTCAGTGACCCAAACACGAAGTTAGCAAACTTGGAGTCACCGCGGGACTTGAGAGAGTTATAGCGTAGTGCGGTGCCCGACACGGTGCCAGTGCTAACCCCGCGACAAAGTACTCCGGGGGGCGGGGGAGTAACTAGACTACAAGGATTTGGGGGACAGGGTTAGCGCCCGCCAAGTGGACAGGACAGAGCGTCCCCCCATGTGCGAAAGCGCAAAAGTGGGACCGAGAAGGGATGGGGACTAGGCCAGGCCACGGTGCGTTGAGCCGCAGCTAAGTGGCTGCGAAGGTGGTGAGGGAAGAGGGAGGCGATTGGAGGGTGACCCGCCAGCTTTGCGGGGCGGGCGGAGGGACAGCTTCCCCATCACCGAACTCCCGCCGGGTCGCTAGGTCCCCGCTCCACGATTTCTTGGGGAATAGCTCCCTCTGCCGACCGCCCAGGAGGCCCGGGTGACGAGGGGGGGTGGGGGGGGTAGACCCGAACACGCCGGCTCCACCTCCCACTTCCCCTCCAGACTGAAGAATTCCTTCACGACCGGACAACCCCGAACCAGACAAAGCTTTCTAGCTGTTAGGCAGGAGTTTCTTTATTCTACTCACTTCCAAACACACAGGAACGCGGCCGAGGGTCCCATTCTCAACCCCAGATAGCCAGACAAGTCTCTCCTCCAGGTTTCTCTTTCTGGTGTAACAGACGCTCTTTCCAGAAAAGCCTCCAAGTTTACAGGCACACCGAGTTTTTCGTCTTCTCAAATAATCCGGACTCCAGATTGTGTTCAGTAAATTCATACGGAAATGAAGGAACACTCTTATTTCCTGAGGCAAAGTGAAAATGCTCAAACCGCACCTGCCCCCATCGTCTTTGCAGTTCCCTGGAATCACTGGCGAGGACCATTTGTTGTGAGCTATCTGTCTGTCTGTCTGTCTGTCTGGTTGGCTGGGTATCATAGTTGGGCTCTGGAAATAGTATCTTTACTTATCTTTAAGCTGACCGGTTGCTTGCCCGTACGTTGTCTCTCTGCCATCTCTGTCTGTCTAGCTGGTTAACTAGGTGTTAACTATCTTTGGAAGATAGTGCCTTTGCGGCAAGCCCTATAGTTCGGATGGGAAGGTCATTCGAGCCCTGCTCACAAGTAGGCCCTGATGGCGCTAGGGCCCACAGACTTTCCTTGCCCAGAATATGAACTCTGAAATCAGGACAAATAGGCCTCGAAGTGACTTATGCATACGGCAGTTTTCTACAGCTTTCAAACTAATACCAGTTCATACCGTTTATTCCCCAAAGCTTGACTTTAAAAAATAAAAGTCTACTATTCCACTTTCTTTCTCTTTCTATCAGTTTAAATGTGCGTTCAGCCTATTGGTCGGTGTTTGGTGTGCAAGTTGGTGTGTTTTGAACAATATGAACATCTGGGTAGCCATTAACAAGTGAGAACACCAATAATTCCATACCACCCCATCCTACCCCAAAACAGATTCCCCTCTGTTTTGTCCAGTGAGGTATTCTTTAAAGTTTTATTGTCTTTTTCTGTATCTGGTTGCAGTTGGGGGTGTTGGTGTGGTGGTCAGCGACAACCTGTCAAAGCCTGCTCTCTCTCCTTCCTCCATGTGTGCCCAGGGAAACAGGTTCGGGTCATCAGGCTTGGCAACAAGCAACTTTACTTCCTGAACCATCTTGCCAGCCCCTCTGAATGATTTCCCGTAGCGACATATTGTATGCATCTTTTCTAGTATTGCATGCATGTGGCAGTACATGGTACAGACTCTGTGTCTGACTTCCTTCACTCAGCATGTCTTAAAATTTATTACCTATGTTACCCAAATGCAAACTTTGTCTCTTTTTTAGTCCTGAGTTCTGTTCAGTTGTACGGATAACACCGCAAATGGTTTTCCTATTTAATAAGTGTTGATGGCCACCTAGTTTAAGTAAAGTAAGTCTTCACACTTTATTCCCTTTTGTTTCTAACTTTGTATAGGTCTCCTACTTTTTTGGGGGGGACTGTTAGCTTATATTTTCCATGTGAACTTCAGAGTTACCTTGTCGCTGTTTTAAAAACTGTTTTTAAAGCTGAGAGTGCCTTGAACCAACAGAACAATTTCTTTTCCTTTTGTTGTTTGCTCACTGGTCAACTTAAGGAGAATTGCTATATGATTGACACTGAATCCTCCAACCTACAAACATCTATATCTTCATTAACTCATGTACTCTTTAATTCCTCTCATGAATATTTTATAGCTTTCAGCATGGGGAATTTGCATATCTTTTAAAATATATTCGGAAGTAATTTAGCAATTTGTGATGCTATTGTAAACAAAAATATTTTGGAATTCTAATTTCCAATTGTTTATGGCTGGTACAAAGAAATAACTGTTGGGGGTAGCTTCATATTATTCAACTTGATTAAATGTATTCATTAATTCCAGTGGTTTTTGCTTTTGTTTTCATCTTAAAAGAGTCTTTCAGATTTTCTACATACAAATAAATTCCATTTTTCACCTTTAATTTCTTACCTATTCTACTGGGTAGGACACCGAAAGCACCTCTGAATAAAAACAGTAGGAGTTACTAGGCCAGGACCTTTACATACCTTAGGTCATGTCTTTATCACTGTTCTATTGCTGTGAAGAGACACCACGGCCAAGGAACTTATAAAAGAAAGCGTTTCATTGAGGACTTGCTTACAGTTCTAGAGGATGAGTGTCTGACCATCAGGGTAGGAAGCATGGTGTTAGGCAGACATACCGCTGGATCAGTAGCTGAGAGCTTACATCTGATCCACAAACACAAGAGAGAGGGGGGGGGGCAGCCTGGCATGGGCTTCTGAAACCTCAACGCCCATCCCAGTGACACACCTTCTCCAACAAGACCACACGGTCTAACCCTTCCCAAACAGTTTCACCAAGTGGGAACTACACAATCAAACATATGTGCCTATGGGGGACATTCTCATTTGAATGGCTATAGGTCAGCAGTGGTCTTTTATCCTTAAATACAGTGTTTTAGGTTTCATGAATACCTATTGTAAGCTGGGGAAGTCCCCTTCAGTTCATTCTTTGCTAGCACTTCTTCCTTTGTTTTACCATGAGTGACTTCTGAGTTTTGACAAATACTTTTCTGTGTCAATTAAAATTACTATTTTATAAAACTTATAAGTTTTATCCTTTTTAGCTAGTTGATAGTACTAACTGTTTGGTCTTCCTTTAGTTCCATTATTGCTTCAACTAAAACCTGCCTGGTCGATGCAAATTGTGCTTTTTGCTGCTGGGAGGGGTTCAAGACAGGGTTTGTTTATATAGCCCTGACTGTCCCGGAGCTAGCTCTGTAGACCAGGCTGGCATCAAACTCATGGAGATTCACCTACCTCTACCTCTACCTCCTGGTATTAAAAGTGGTGCCCCTACTGCCTGGCTGCAAACTGTACTTTTTGTATACTCTTGATATGCATATTTGCTAAAATTATTACCTATATTTGGCATAATGCTGAGCAATGTTCTTTGTAAATGTAGTTGTTGCAAGTTTATTTAAAAACAAACAAATAAACAAACACACAAAAAAAATCTCTATTAGAAGGGCTGGCCCTTAGTTTATTGGTATTTTGTGCTATTGCTTACGTATTTTCTATCCTTTCTCTTTTCTTTCTTTTCTTTTTAGTAGCCTCACACTATAGCTTAGGCCAACATGAAACTCACTATGTGGCTTCAGACTCTCTGTGATTCTCTTACTTCAGACTCCCTCATGCAAAGAACAACGGATTGTGGAGTACTTAGTCTCCGTAGATACATCTATAATAAAACTGCTACATCTAAGACTCACGGAGCTTCCCAGAAGAAGGGACAGAAGGACTGGGAGAGTCAAAGATGCTATGAGATTTTGACATAGAAATTTTGACTCCTAGAAACGACAGGGAAGCATTGCCTATGATGCCTAAACAATATGGGTACCTAAACAAGACCCAAACAAGCAAAATACCAGAAGACATTCTGATGTGCAAGAAAGAAATTCCCAGGATCCTACTCCTAGATGAAGAGCTCAGGAAACTAAGATATGCTAAAACTAGGAAAAATAGTCTTTCCTAGGGATGAGTGCCCTAAGTGGTTATCTAATACAAAGTGATCAGCCTTGAGAAAACACACATATGGGGCTGGAGAGATAGCTCAGCTCTTCTAGAGGTACTGAGTTAATTTCCCAGCAACCACATGGTTGTTCACCACCACCTATAATGAGATCTGGTGCTCTCTTCTGGTGCTCAGGTAAAACACTATACATAATAAAGAAATAAATAAATCTTTTTAAGAAACTAAAAAATAGTAACAATATATAAATATATACAAGTAACAAAACATACTGAGAATGCTGTATTTATATATTTGTGCATATATATGTATATATAATATAATGCATATAATTGCACATACATATATATATATATATATCATATATATAAATTAAAGAAAAAGAGGCCATGACTCGAAGAAGGAGCAAAGGTTAGGAAGACTTTGGAGGGAGGAAAAGGAAGAGGGAAATAATGTAATTATATTTTAATTTAAAAAAAGTCCATTAGAAATAAAAAGTAACAGGAAAGAGAATTAGAGAGTTTATATTTAGAAACATGGCACAAGATTAACACATTTTTGTCTGATTCAGTCCTAACAATGTATCTTTATTTCTGTTTTACAGATAGAAAAATGAAGACTCAGAAAGGGCAACTGATTTAGCCATGATCCCAAAACTGATAACTTACAGGAGCAAGACTGACCCCAGGCTTAACTTTAAAACCTCCTCATCAGCAGGGAGGGGAGCTGAGAGAAAAATGTAGCACTCAATAAAAATCAATAAAAAAATAAATAGAAAATAAAAATAAAACCTTCTCATCTTCTGATACCTGCTATGGCTCTCTAAAGTTCACCCATGTGCTACAGTTAAACATTTCCCCATGGAACATTTAAAACCTGCACTGTAGAGTTTGTGTGTTCTCGGAGTTTTTACTCGGGAACTTAGAGGCTCTTAGGGTAAACACAAAATGCCTTCTTCCTGCAGCCCAAACTCATGCGGAAGTGGGAATGGTTGTATCTTCCCTGGATGGAAAGAACTGGAAAAGTGGAGGGTCGGCCCGTGGGTGTCCCTTTTACTATTTCATACCAACCGTTTTCTTTATGTTCTAGACTTTTGTTCATTCCCCTTTTAAGGATGTTTGTCATATATTTTCTGTTTTTTTTAAAGGATTTCTCTTTTTATTGTTGTTTTCTTTTGTTTTTTAAAAGGATTTCCCTTTACATTGTTGTCTTGCTTTGGTTTTTAAAAGAATTTTTCTTTCTAAAGGCATTGGAAGAGACAGAAGGATAAGGCAGTGCACAAGAAAATCACATCTATAGCACATGAGCCTGGTCCTATGGGTTAAGGGAGATGTCTGTCTCCATCGAGGCAGCATGCCTTCATCGCCACAGTGGTGAGTGAAGAGGGACAATAGAATCCCACCTAGATGTAGCCATTTTCTCTAGCTCACTGCTTTAAACAAAATTAATGCAATCCGTGGCAAGAAATACATTTATCATCATAACCAAATTTGTAATATCCTGTGCATATAATTAGAAAGAATTTCATGAAACAATCCTTACTCTATCACAATGTTCCAAGATGCTTCCCTCCACCAATGGTTCTCAAATTTTAATATGCTTGTTAATCAACTAACAACTTTAAATATATGATTCCAATTCTGTATCTTGGGAGGGGCCTGCATTTATCAAACTCCTAGAAAGATGCCTCTGCTCCTAAAACTGCAACCTAAGTTGCAAAGTTCCAGTCTCTTCCAATACTCACTTACATTGATGAGTTTTGAGTGTATCCAGACTGGCAGTTGGTGTGTGTCTGGGTGTGATACTGTGCCAGGCATCTCTGGACAGACAGCATGCCTATCTGGGATAGTCTTGTAAAAGTTGACTTCTTGCAGAGTGGCAACATCATTGGGAGTAGTTAAAAAGAAATGCGTTCTTTCTCCCATTCTGTCTCCAAGACTAAAACACGGCAGAGGGAAGGGAAAGAGGCCTTCTTGTCATTGGTGTTCTGCATCACCATGTTCGACACCATAGATCATTTCAATTTGTACTAAATAAGCCTAAGTATTCTGCATAATGAGGACATTGATGTAAAAAGCATATAGAAAATGTTTGAGGGTGTCTATGACAATGACATGTGTAACAGAAAGAAAGAAAAATAGTTCCCGTGGCATCATCTCCCTTAGTCTGCAATATGAATACTTCCTGTGTCAGGCAGGGTTCTTGTTTCTCAGTAACAGAGGCCAGCTCTGTCTGACTGAATAGAAACAAATCCAAGGGAGATGATTGAAGGATTCCAGAAGAAGAGGCAGCTGTGGGACAAAGCAAGGACATCTCTGGAGGACCAGAAAGAAGCATCAAAGCCGTGACCTCAGAATAGAAACAGGCTGCGCAGTCTGTGCCTGCTGACATTAATGAACTTGAACCATTTCTTTTCTCAGTTCTCTCTTCGAGCTTTCAAGATCAAAGTCACAGGAGAGGCAATTTATCTGACCGAGCCAGGGTTTCACATTATATCCTGAATGTCCTGGGAAAACAAAAACAATTTGGTTCTTCAAGTCTTCAAGCATCCACAATGGGGCAGATGCCTGTACTTGATTTCTTCAAGAGCACAGACAAGTGGGGAGAGGAAATGCTCCCAAAGAAAACAAGAGTCCCTTTGGGAAGAGCAAATGGATGCTGAGCCATCTGTAAGATACTGAAGAAAGCCCTGACCTGTGACCACCGGACTGGGAATCAGCTGGGGCACTTGCTATCAGCACAGGAGAGTGAAGGGGACTTTCTAGTTCTTTGGAAACTTCAGCCATCATCCCAAAGCCAAGGACGGTGAGTGGTCCTTGTACTGGGAGTCACTCCAAACTCAACCCTTTCCGAACTTACTGAAAGACATGAGAAAACAGCCCTCTTAGTGCCAGCAAGCACTGGCGCTGCCCTGGCACAACCTTATCTTTGCTCCTGTAGGGAAGATCTAAGGAATCCGAAGAGTCCTCAGAATTCCGGCTATGGAGAAGTTGTTATCTACCTGAAGGCATTTTCTTCCCCAATGCAAGAAAGGGGGGGAATATTTCTTCCTTCCCTACGACAGGTAACAATGGGGGAAGGAAAAGAAGCCGTGATGAGGGGTGCAGGCTGGGCACTGGTGCTGGCATCTCCAGCTGTAGATGTCTGCTCATTTAGAGGAGCAGATGTCTCCCTTCCCCACCCTATCTGTGCGTTTGAACAGAAGGGAGGCTGTCGGAAAGAGAGAGTGTGGTGTTTTTAACTGCACTATTTGATGAGACAAGAGTTTGTGTTTCCTTAGAGAGACATATACACCTTTGGATGTATCTGGGTTGAAGAAATCTTGTTACTTTTCTATCCACAGTGCTACCTGCTAACAGAAGGGCAGGGAAACCTGAAAAGGCAGTGGGGCAAATGGGACTCCTGGAAAACCTACCTAGACACTGTCCTCCAGACAGCTGCCACAGACCAGCGAGGACCACAGAACCTGTGACCAATCAGGAGATTCTATCCCCTCCCTCATCCTTCCTCCAGGACCACTCCACTCTGAAAGAAACTAGAAAGGAGGACTTTGAGAGAGAGAAGATGAGGGGGTGAAACGAAGAAGAAAAAGATGCACAACCCCTAGGGTGGGGCCATCCATCAAACCCGAGCCAGGTGACAGAATTGTCTCTCTTCTTCCACTGTGTGGGCCCCAGCGCCTTTACCCACTGAATCATCTCACTGGCCCTAACTTTTTCAACCCTGAAAGTGTTTAGGATGCTTCAGGAGCTTTTATACCCATAAGCTCCTGAGTCACAAAATCTCTTCTATTTTCTCTTCCCAGGGAGATCCAGGTGTCCCCGCCATGAACCCTCCTTGTTACCTAGTCTCTCTGGGTCTGTGGATGGTAGCATAGTTATCCCTTGTCTTACAGTTAATATACATTTATGAGTGAGTATACACCATGTTTGTCCGGGACCGACCTAGACACTCTGCATATGTGTTACAGTTGTGTGGCGTGGTCCTCTTGTGGGACTCAGGGAACAAGGGCTGTCTCTGGCTCTTTTACTGCCTTTTGGAACCCTTGCCCATACGGGCTCACCTTACCCAGACTTAATACTTGGATAGGTGCTTAGTCTTACTGCAATTTGATATGCCAAGTTTTGTTGACACCTGCCCTTTCCTAAACAGAAATGGAGGAGGAGTGGATTGGGGGAGGAGGAAACAGAGGTAGGGAGGAACTGAGAGGAGAAGAGGGAGGAGAAACTACAGCCAGGACATAAAATGAATAATAAAAGATTTATGTATGTGTGTATGTGTATACATACACAGCTCACTCTTCTCCTTTGAGCTCTTACTGTTCTCTGCCTGGAAAATGAAGCCTGTCACCTGACGTTTTCCATGAAATAGATCAACACAAATGAAGAGTGGTTTGTTTTGGCTTGTGCTTTCTGAGGTTTTGGTCCACTTGCCCCTACTATGTCTAGGCCTGAGGTAATGAAGAGCTTCATGACAGAGAACACTCTAACGTGTCTAGGCCTGAGGTAATGAAGAGCTTCATGACAGAGAACACTCTAACGTGTCTAGGCCTGAGGTAATGAAGAGCTTCATGACAGAGAACACTCTAACGTGTCTAGGCCTGAGGTAATGAAGAGCATCATGACAGAGAACACTCTAACGTGTCTAGGCCTGAGGTAATTCAGAGCATCATGACAGAGAACACTCTAACGTGTCTAGGCCTGAGGTAATTCAGAGCATCATGACAGAGAACACTCTAACGTGTCTAGGCCTGAGGTAATTCAGAGCATCATGACAGAGAACACTCTAATGTGTCTAGGCCTGAGGTAATTCAGAGCATTGTGACAGAGAAGCATGAAGAGCAGAGTTGCTCACTTTGTGGCAGAGGGAAAAGCTCGCTTCCTTGACAAAGTCTTTTTCACAAACCAATCAAGTTCTGAATTCATGGGTTGATTCCTCATCCCAAAAGCCACACCTCTGGAGAAGGCTATGTTGGTGACCAAATCCTCATCACATACCCCTGGGGGTCATTTAAGGCCCACCCTTCACCACCCATTTTCTCAATGCTCTTCTCTATTTACAGCCAATCCCACCTTTCCCAGCACAATTTCATTCTCTCTTCCGTGCCCTACTTTTTATTTTCTTTCTCCTTCTTTTTCTGTGTCCCTTTCCACCTTCTGACGTCCTACACAATTTACCTATTCATCACATGTATCGTCTGTTCACTGTCTTGCCCTGGCTAGACCATAAGCTCCCCAAGAAGGACCTGTGTCTACTGTGCTTACTGATGCATCTCAGGTACCAGGAGATGCCCAAATGCATCATCATTCTCAACTACAATGAACATACTTGAAGCCAAAGTTTTATAACTCAGTAGAGGATTTTTATTTTCCATTAGGAAATTTTTTTTTTTCTGAGAAAGAAACTACTTTTAAGTTTGGAGTCCCCAGAGCATGAATTTACTTAATTCACTTAATGCACAAACCACAGAGTTGTCCAAATACAGCTCTCAGCAGAAGCAAGATCTTCTCCCCGACTGTAATTACTAGCTCACTCCTGCTATAAAAACAAAGAAAGGGGAAGAGAAGCTACAGGTAAAGAATTAATCAAGTCTCTAACTTTTCCAGAAGTCCAAGGAAATTTATGTCAACTCTCTTTGTTATTTACCTAACATTATCCTCTGGGGTGTTAACTCTATTATACCCTGTGAGTTACTGCCTTCTGTGGGCATCTTGTGTCCACACAAGAGAAGAGCGACGGCCCAGGAAAAGCCTTTCTTGACCCTTACCAGGTATTAATTCACTTGGGAGCCTTCGTGCTCTGGAATGCTATTCCCATTAAAATGACAAAAGGCTCCTATGCCAAAAATGCAGTGTTTTTCAGCCTTTTTCAGAATACACTAAGATAAGGATGAATTTTCTTATAAGTATGCTAGGGTAAGCAAGGGGACTGGAGCCTTAGCAAGGCTGCTCTGGTTGGCCAGGCCTGCTTTGCAGCCCTGGGCAGCCCTCAGGCTAACTGTCCTTCAGTGGAGAAGTTCTGCTGGGTCAGACAATGTGAGAGGCCATTGATTCCTATGAGCTAGCAGCTGGAACCAATCCCTTGTGACAAACACGGCTAGGAGCTTCAGATGGTTTTCATCACCGAAAGTCTTACAATTATCTTTTCCTATAGAATATATAGTTCATACTCAAGACTTTAAGAAAACAGTTACATCCTTAAAATGAAAGGGGAAGGCAGAGATATAGTTCAGTGGTGAAACACTTGACCAGTGTATACAAGGTCCTGGCTTTGATCCTCAGTACACACACAAAAAAAGTTTCAAATAAATAAACATTTGAATAGTGTTCACTTTTACTGTCAGATCTGTCTATTGACACCTGATTTCATAAATTCTTCCTGTTTCCCACATTGCAGAGGCTAGAAAAACCTGTGAAGCTTCCTCCCGCCTTCGCCCCCAGTGCCATAGCCAGTAAAGTTCTGGTTGCATGATCAGGCTACATTCGACAGATAAACTCACACAGCTTTTGAAAGCAATCAGAGGGATAGGTTCTTTCTCTGGGAGCAATAGAGGACACAGCCTGGGTCTCCTAGGTCTCTGCAATGGCTCTGACTCTTGCCTTTCCAAACACCTGGAGGCACAAAGTTCCCCAAGTTGAGTCCGTTGTTTATATGTTCCCAGCTCTGAAACACACAGACTCTCAAATTTTTGGAAGTGGCACACTAAAAAGCCAGTGGTCGACTCAACTCGCCTTCCTTCAGGCCCTACTATGGAAGCTTCTAGGGTTTTGATTGCATTCTTTGCTCGAAACACCTGGGATGTTTTGGGTATTCTTTTCTGTACTGTGACTGAAGCATGTTCTAACATAGAACTGTCCCTTGTTGTTGCAAGACAATAGTAGTCGTGCAGATTTGGTTCCCATTTCATAGTGACACATATGTTGAGCAGAACTGAATCCTCCCAACTCTTGTCCATCCTTTAAGCAGGATCTGATGACCCATGTGGACATGGCCGCTCGAGGCTTAGCGATCTCAACCTCAGCTCCTACCACTCTGACAAGACTGCAGGACTATCGCTTCTGGTCCAGCTGCATCCTGACCAAGAACAAGGGAAAGAATAGCAAACTTATAACTGTCTGCTTCTGTATTACAAAAAAAAAAAAAACCAACATAAATAAAACCCCACATAAAACCAGAAAGGGGATGGTCTGCATCTCCAAATGAAAACCAGGGACTCGCTCAAGAAAAAACAAACAGTGAATGAATTCAAAGGATCAAATTGAAAATGTCCACTATGGTCTAACTACTTAAGAGAAAAGTAAGTTGGAGTGGGGTACACACCTGTGATCTTGCACTAGAGGCTGTGTCAGAAGGGCCATGAGTTCCAGGCTAGCCCATGACATCAGGATGCCCTGCCTCAAAATATAATTAGATGAAAGATTTTAGTAGTGAAAGAAATAACCCATTAAAAATACCGGAAGAAGGCATGGGAAGATGGCCCGAAGGCTAAGAGCACCTGCAGAGGACCAGAGTTCGGTTCCCAGCATGCACACTGTGCTGCCCGCAACTACCTGTTACTCCAGCTCCAGGGGGTTCGATGCCCTTATCTGGCCTCCAAGGGCATCTGGATTCACGTGTACATATTTCTACTCAGATAAACTACACATAGTTAGAAATAAAATGTATCTTTAAAAAACACTTGAAGATAAGCTCAGCGACTATTTCTTAAATCCATGTTTGAGAAAGGGTTTTCTAGGTGTGATACTGAAGTCAAAACCCATTTTTAAAACATGAGTTCTCCAAAATATCTTTTCAATGGAGAAATTCTAATCCTAAAATTAGAAACATTTAGACTTAACAATTATTTACATTGGACTATCATCACCCTGCTTCTCTCTATATTTTCTATTATGCCCTTCCAAATTAGATTTGAAACATCAAAATATTTCACACCTAGATGCTTCAGTATAGATATCCAGAAACTGGATTGTTCTCTTACAGCAAAACCATTATATTTTCAACACACATTACCAAACTGATAACTCCATAGCATCATATGATGGTGCATTTTCAAATTTCCTCGTTGAGACAAATTTAAGTATCTGTTCTAGTTTCATTTCCGATGCTATGGTAAAGCATTCTGGCCAGAAGCAATAGAACAGGGGGAGGCTTGTTTTAGTGTGTAGTTCCTGGTTGTGGCCCATCATTGCGGGGACATCACAAAGGCAGGCTCTTGAGAAAGCTGGTGACGCTACCTTCACCGTCAAGAGCACAGAGAAAGGAACGCACCCATGCTGGCTGCTAGCTGCTGTGGTGCTCAGATAGCTCTCTGTTCTCTTGTTTAGTTCAGGGCCCTGCCTGTGGAACAGTGCTACCTTCATTTAAGGGGAGTCTTCCTACCTAATTACTAAGCAAGACAATGTCCCCCATACACAGAGACATATGTTCACAGTCCAGCCTGATCCGACAGTTCCTCAGCTTAGACTGCTCATTTCGGGTGATGCTAGGTCGTGACGGGTTAGCAAGTAGACTCAAGCCAGCAGACACAGTGTATTTACTTGGACTGGGCCAAGTATTATGTTTAGGTGTTAGTTCTCTTGCTGTCTTGGGGTTACTATTGCTGTGATGAAACCCCATGACCAAAAGCAACTCAGGAGGAAAGGGTTTATTTCACTCACAGTCTAAATAACAATTCTCATCAAAAGCAGTGAGGGCAGGGACTGAAGCAGGGCAGGGGCTGATGCAGAGGCCATGGAGGGATACTACTAACTGGCTTCCTCATCATGGTTTGCTCAGCCTACTTTCTTATAGAACCCAGGACCAATAGCCCAGGGATGACACTACCCACAATGGGTTTGGCTATCCCCTATCAATCAGTAATTAAGAAAATGCCTTCCAGCTGAATCTTATGGAAGCATTCTCAATTGAGGTTCCCTCCTTTCAGATAACTCTAGCTTGTATCAAGTTGACATAAAACTAGCCAGGTCACTTAGACTTCTAAATATCTAGAACACACTCCTATACTGCTATTTTTTATCTTCCATGACATTGACTATTCTAAGCATGGAACAGTCAGTAGTTCTCAACCTGTGGCTCGAGACCCCTTTTGAGTCTCATATCAAATATTTACATTACAATTCATAACATTAGCAAAATTACAGTTATGAAGAAACAATGTGGTTGGGATCATGACAACATGAGGAACTGTATTTAAGTGTCCCAGCACTAGGAAGGCTGAGAACGACTGTTTTAGAAAACGCTACATGCTGGGCTGGTTATTCCTTAATTCTGTTATTTTATAGGATCTAATATTTCTAGATAATTCTTTTAAAAATTCAAAGCTTGAGGCAGGCATCCAGAGGAATCCAATGGGGCATTGTATGAGGCCAGAAGTGTTTTCCATTGGTCCTAGCACATCAGCCATTGGCACATGGTCACTTGGTACTTGAAATGGAGTCTCAGCAACTGAGGAACTGAATTTATCTTCATTTTAGTTATTTTGATTCTTAATCTTAAGTAACTACATGCAACTAGCGTTAATTGAATCCCTTATATAATGTAAAGGGGAGTATAAAATAGCAAAAGAAGTGTCAAATTATCCCTATTTAGAGAGAACATGGTCCTATACTTAAAAGTCCCTAAAGATTTCCTCAAATAACTCTTATATTTGTAAACCATTTTCAGCAAAGCATCAGGATATAGAACTAAGGTGTAAAATTCAGTAGCTTTTCTATTAATGTTAGAAACTTGCCAAGAATGAAATTGGGAAAATATCCCACTCATAGTAGCTTCACAGACAGTAATGAAATGACCAATAAACCTAACCAAGAAATAGAGAGACTTCTATAGTTAGGACTTTAAGACGCCAAGAAGAGAAAGCAAAGACTATTAGACAACGGGAAACCCTTCCAGGCTCACACACTGGAAGGACAGAACGAGCGCGGCTATCGGATGGAAAGTAATCTGCAGATTCAATGTAATCACCAGCAAAACTCCAGGGACGTTCTTCACAGACCTAGAAAAAGATTCCTAAAGTTTTATGAAAACATGAAAGTCTCCAAATACCCAAAGCAATTGTAAGGGGAAAACTATGTTGGAGGCATCACCATACCTGACTTTAAACTACTACAGAGCCACAGTGATACTCCAGGTGCCATGTGTGATACTGTCACAAAAACAGATGCATCAATTAAGAAGCAGAATGATTATGGGTTTTATTTCATGTGCAAAAGCTGGACGTGAGGGGGGGCAGTGGCCATGAACTAGAGTGGGGACGGAGAAAGGGGAAAGAACAGATCATGAGCTAAGAAGATGAAGAGGAGAAGCAAACGAAATACATGTGACATGGAAGCAGAAAGGGAGCTATGGAGCAGGAAGCAAGAGAGGATCGTGGGATGGGGAGAGAGGTGGGAAAGAAGACAAACACAAGCAAAGTTTGGATGAAAATGCCCAAATGAAACCCATTTCTTCGAATGCTAACTTTAGGAAAACTAATAAAAAGTTAATAGAATAGAAAGTACCTGCATTCTGCTATTCTGCCTGTGAGTAAATGCTTGATAAATGTTAGTTCTTTTCCAATCCAAATATGCTTTTAAGAAAATGTGCTAGAAAAATACATTACCATATAAATGCAAATTAAGATGCATAGTTGTCCTTGCTGCATGATTAAGACCTATTCGGCTGCAGAGATGATCTTCTGTCTGCTTAGGAGTCCCCACGGTCAGCACCAATGACTGTAAATATCTGGATTCATCAGGCACATGAGAAATATCTCATAAATGGTGGCAGTGATCCTGCAGGCTTTATTTTTTAACATAAGTCAGGGGTTAGAATTTACTTTTTCTGCAACATACATATCTGAATATTAACCGTTTTCTTTAAACTGCCTCAGGGTCTGTTGTTCAGTTACCTTGGGTCAATCTAATACAGTGAGATTCAATACTAGAGTTTCCAGTCCAGTGTTGAAGAAGCATTCTCATGTCCAGTACAACTGAGTCTGGGAAGATTAAAATTGAAGCCTCTGTGGTCCTGAGCCTGAGCCCGATGGTGACCACAGCTTAACACATCAGAGGAAAGTCGAACCTGGGCACAGAAAGAGTTCTGATTGATGCCCTAGATCCAACCATGTCATCTTCCCCATCCTGTGTCCTAAGATAGCCAGTAATGCTAACTCTCATGATCACATGTGTGCTTTCCAGTTATTAGTTTGGGGGATGGTGGAGGAGGACACCCTGGGTCTTAATGTACCCTAGATCTAATTTTCTTGTCTACCAGTAGCGACACTTGTCATGAGGACAGAGCGAGACAGTGTGTTCTGCATGTTGGAGAACCCCTGCACGTGCTAGGTCCTGTTTTGAACTTCCCTTGTGAGCCATATTGAATGCCCACCCTTGAGTTTTCACACTCTTCTCCCTTTTTGTTGCTCATTAACAAGTTTTATTTATACCCATATGTAATGTGAGATCAGGGGGAACATGGAACATACACTTTAAAATAGAAGAGACAGTTTCATGCTGACAGGATGGTCCCCACCTTGTGTGATAAGAGAACCAGTCTGGTGGATGATAGCAGGAGACTTTGGCTCATGGAGGCCCCTTATGGCGCTGTGAATTCACCTTGCTCCTTGCTCTCTTTGTCATTTCTGTCTTCGGTGCATGGATATCATTAATGTGTAGCCTTTGGTCACGTGGTGTCGTTCCTTTGGACTTTGCAAGTGTAGACAGAGCATAGACTTTCCTTTACTGATACTAAAGACTCACCCACGTTTTAGGATCACACTGGATTTAAGCTAAGTAGCTTAAATATGAAGACGGAATATAATTAGCTAATCATTTACAGGATTACTTAGGCTAAAATTCGACACAGTAAAATAAAGTATGTTTCTGCCCATCTAAATCCCTGCATTAATAAAGGTGGTCAGGTTATACAACGCAAAATGCATTTCCAAGAAAGGATCCTTGGTGGAAAGGAACTAGAAATATGTTTAAGCTACATTTAGAATTCAGGAAAAGCAATCTCACAGCTTACTTTCCCTCATTTTTTTTTTTGCTTCAACTAAGCTTTTAAGCTGAATAAATTAAAGTCTCTAAGATGTTTAAACAGTTCAGTCTATATTAGTCTGGCATGGTTCATAATAAAATACAGTTATAAAATCAGTGCCAAATCACACCTAATACCTGCTCAGCCATTCTAGAAATTTCCAGCCAAGGATGAATGTCCTGCCCACCTATTAATTTCAGCTCCTTATCTATAATTATTCATTTTTCTCTCCCAAAGTTTCATCTCGTCTCTGATGCATTGCTCCACACTCAAGAAACCACCTTTTCTGTGTCAGGCAAAGGGCTGCTTTCAACTGTCTGATGACCCTGTCTGCAGTCATCTCCTGTGCCTGTAAGGGTTTCTTTTATTCTTTTTAAAAGTTCATCATAATGTTTCAAATTGCTACAAAATTAATAAAAAGCAAAGAAGTGTGCCTTGAGACATGTGAGACTTCTTTATTTCTTAAATCCGCAGGAGGAAGAGCTGGGAGGCAATGCTGGGGTTTGAACCCAGCACTCTGAACATGCTAAGCACACATTATAACACAGGGCCACACAGTCAGCTCACCAGTAAGAATTTGTTGTTGTCGTTGTCATTGTGTCTTAGCATGGCTCTTATTGTAACTTTCAGCAAGCACTGGAAGAGTTTATATACCTCTATATCCATCTCATTTCTTATCTCCACTCATGCATAGCAGGATAATACTTCAAAGCATTAACTGGTGCAAATTTCACCTCATCTCTACTAAGGCTCTCCCTTTAAGTTCAGGGAGTTTCACTTAAAGACCTGATTTTAGGAGTGCTAGAAAACAGAGGTGTGTCCATCAGGAACATCTGGAGGAAACAGCACCTTTCCACAGGTGTGTCCCTCAGGAACATCTGCAGAGATTCAGCACCTACCCAGAGGTGTGTTCATCAGGAACATCTGGAGGAAACAGCACCTTTCCACAGGTGTGTCCCCCAGGAACATCCGCAGAGATACAGCACCTACTCAGAGCTGTGTTCCTCAGGAACATCTGCAGAGATACAGAACCTTCCCTCAGAGTCAATTTTACTGGACTGGGGTGGGAGGGGCAGAAGTGAAAGAAACGGAATAAAGTAAGTTGGGCTCGCCTTTCTAATCCAAACAAGTGTTGCGAGTGAGAAAATGATCTTTGATTGGTTTCATATCTTCGAATAAGCAGAAACTTTTCTCTGGACAGCTTGTTGTCTAGACATGAGAAGGAGGCAAATCCCCATGGCAGTCTCATGTCTACATCAGTCATACACTGATGCTGTGTGCTGGCTTTTACTCTTTGACAATCTCTGTTGAATCACAGGAGCTGGAATTCTGGACCTCTACTTCCCGGCCTCCTTTATTTGACACGTTTCAGTTTAAAACTTTCTCAAAAATAAAGAGGAACATAAGAATAATTGCCCAGCTATCTACAAAAGAATGAAGATTGGACCCCCTGCCTCATACCACATACAAATGGATCTGAAGTAACTCTTTGTGATCCCAGATTTGTCACTGGATTCATAGATAGGACTCCCAAACCTAAAGAAAAACAAATTTGAGAAAAGATATACTTCATCAAAATTATAAACTGAGATGGCTCAGTGACTGCTCTCCCAGAAGTCCTGGGTTCAAATCCCAGCACCCACATGGCAGCTCACACCTGTCTGTAACTCCTGTTCCAGGGGATCTGACACCCTCACACAGACATACGTGCAGGAAAAACACCAATGATCATAAAATTTTAAGAAATTAAAAACTGTTATGCATTGCCAATGTACATCATTAAGAAGTGAAAGTTAGCTAGGTGTGGCACTCCCATAATCCCAACACTCATGAGCTGAGGCAGAAGAGTCATAAGTTCAAAGCTAGCCTAGGCACAATAGTAAAAATCTGCCTTCAGAGGTAAAAAAAGAAAAAGAATACAAGCTCACATATCAGAGAGACACATTTTTATGCTATATAATCTGATAAGATACATGTATTTATACTACACAGAGGAACTCTTACAATAAGTGATATTCTAAAAAGTAAGCTGTACAATTAAGAGGTTAGCAAAACATCTTCAGAAGTATTTTTGCAAAGATATACAAAGAGCCAATAAATACAAGAAAAACTGGCCCTTCCTCTCTATTCTCCCATCCTTTCCAGTGTTTGGCCTTAAGGCCTTGGGTTAAATCCCACTCTCATTCCCCACAGTGCCTTGTTTTCCCAAGTAGATTCTGAATACTGTTGCCTAGAGAACATCTCTCCTCTCGCTCATTCTCTCCCTAAGGTAATTTTTCATTTGTCCAAATACCTTTCCCTCCTCATAGAGCCAAGAACTTCATGAAACAATTATTCCACCTTTAGCTCTGCCATTCAGACCTGTCTTGGCCTAGGGGTAGGGATATCTTATTTCCTTTAGTAAAAGATGTTTAGAAACTGAAATGTGGTCTAGCTATACCAATTAAAGAAGAAATCTTTTCTAGACACTCTGTGAGTAATTTATAATTAAGTAAAAACACAAGGAACACATTAGATCAAGAAATCTATGATTTATACTGGCAGCTGTCATGCAATTAAAACAGGAATGGAGGTGACAGTACCCAATCAGGGCAGAGAGGCCAGAGAACTTCAGTCCGTAACTACAGTAGTGAACTCCATTGGACCATCATAGCTCGGAGCCCACCACTCTTCTCATCTTCTTACACAAGCTGATACCTTGCTTTAAGGAGATTGGAAGTGATTTTCCTGCTACAACTAGAAATCTTAATTCATGCCTTGAACCACCTTGGTTTGGGAGTCTCTCTAAGCAGAGAGTGCTTGGGACATCTCTACAATTTCCCAATAGCCCCATAGTGGATCAAGAGATCACCCCAAGTTACCCTTAATGGCTGACGGGAAGGATGGTACACCTAGAGGGGCCTCAAAGCCATGACAGGAAGACATGGCAGCTTAAGCCACAGGAAAACACTGACCTTATGGCAGTGCCAGTGTCAAGGCTGACTCCACAGCAGATCAGTGACCACAAATCAGATGGAGCCAACATCACAGAAAATGCATACAGAATAGATGCTATTCTGGGGCCACACTCTCCCTACCTGACACTTTAGTGTAACTCAAGACCCTGCCTCCATCCCTTGGACTTAGGAAAGGTGGTGAATGGATTCTGTTGATTATCCTCTACTGCCTAAAATGGAGGCCTAAAATAGATTGTTAGCCCAACCAGTGAAGTTACAGGTTGAGAAAACTGAAACACTAGAGTTATACGACCCAATGAAGTAGAACTTCTTTGGCCAGTGAGTGTTGGGATGCTGTGCTTATCTTGGTCATCTGCAGCAATGCCACTTATCCTGGGTTGACCAGTTCTCTCTTGGAAGGTCACAGCCAGCCTGCAGCAAAGTCCCCAGCTGCCTAGTCTCATCTGGAATTGTTCACACTTCAAAAATCAAATGACCTCACTGATGGGATTTGTATTGTGACTGCCTTTGGGATATAGCCGTGGTCACTGTAGAAGTCATCTTTTTACTCACCAATAATCCACACCACTGTGGTCATCAGATCAAAATATAATTGTGTACCTTGGTACCTCAGTCCGTTTTGAGACGCCATCTCAGATATCAAGGCGTAAGTTACAAGAAGCAGAAGTTTCTCATTCATAGATTGAGGCTGGGAAGGTAGAGACTGGCATCTTCTGAGGACTTTTTGTTTCTTATGTCATATGTGGGAGGAGGCGAAACATGGCAGAAGAAGGAAGAGAGGACAAGAGTCAGAACCCACTCTTTCAGTGACATCAGTTCATTGCTGAGAATGGCACTTCCATGAATGAAACTCCTCCCCCTCCCGGAAACACTATCACAATGGCAGTTAAACTTCAGCATGAGTTTGGGAGCAACAAACCACGGAATTAGGTAAGAGAAATGGAGATGCCCATAAATTCTGTTCTCTAATCCTGTCATTTTTCCTTATGTCTTCCAAGTCACTGTCCCAAACCCGATACAAAGAATGCATTTTAATAATTGCTGAAGTATTCTATTCATGTCAAAGTTGGTCTAATTTGGAACATGAAAGGATTTACAAGCATCTTCAATAATTAATGTAGACTTCAAGTGGTATGGTGCTTGACCCAAGTGCTATCTACAGGCAATTCCTCTTTCTTGCCTTTCATCTTTCTTACTTATTATAACAGCATCTTAAAACAAATCCCATCTCTTCCCGTTGCTTTAGATTACCCAAAGGACAAGCTAACTGACATCTGCACAAATATCTCAGTTCTGAGGACAAGAAATGTTTTCCACATTCTCATTCTAGGAAAAGGAGAATTTGCTGTGAAAGCAAAAACCTAGAACAGAATGGAAAAGTAAAGATACATATCAGATTGATGGGGGCTCTCTCTGCCTCCCACTGTCAAGCCTCCACTGTAAAAATTTAAAAACAAGGGCAAAAACAATTTTGTCTTCATATTTTATCACCAAGTTAAAGATAATGTTTATCTGAACACTCACTAGAAGATATTATTGGAGTAGTAGAAACAGATCAATTTTTTTCATAAATTTGGAAAACTAGAGCCTGTCTACTTCTTATGCTATCTCTTAACACTACACAAGCAGGCAAGTGCTTAGTGGTTGTATATGTACCTTCCACCAAGCAATTTACATTTTGTGATAGCTCGTTTACTTGCCTAGTGTGCATGTGGCCGTGTCTGATTCCTGGCATGGAAGGGAGGGAGGGAGGGAGGGAGGGAGGGAGGGAGGGAGGGAGGGAGGAGAGATGGGAAAGGAGACAGACAGAAATACATTTAGAGTTAGGCTAAAGACTGGGGCAAGAGACTATGTATGAGTTTGAGGTCAGCCTAAGCTACAAACTATTATTCAGACCAACATGGGCTATACAGTGAGAGCCTATATGCACAAAAAAAAAAAAAGCAAAGAAAGAAAATTAAAATTATAACCATTTTGCATCTTGTCATCAAAAGGCTGCATTTCTGCTTTGGTTTTCATCCCAAGGACAATTTTCTCCTAGAATATTTGAGGTTTTACTTTAAATATTTTAATAAAATATTAACTCACAACTTCACCACACGACCATGCGTTGTGGGTTAGTATTACTAAAGAAAACTCACCTGTGACTTACTAAAGGTAGTGAGGCTGACCTTCATTGAAGGAGAAGCAGCCAGGACAGTTGCTGTAGAAACTACTACACCGGGATCTTACAGAGATGGGGAGAATGAATGCACTCAATCTTAACTCCAACAAAGACTGGTGGGGCTATATAAGCAAGGAGCAAGGGCATCTGTGAATGGAAAACTACTGAGAAGGGCCCTGTATGTGGCTGTGAACTGGTTTAATAGGATTATTTTTGGAAGAAGATGGGGGATAAGTGTGTGCAGGGTGTCAGATATCAAGTACGAGAAATTTTCCCCTAGAATAACAGGACTTTTGCCTAACATGAATTCCACAAGAACAGGAAAAAGGCCCATGTTCAAATCAAGTCCATCAGAGGACTCAGGAACGTGTCTAAATTTTAACAAAAAGAAAGAACTTGTCATGACTTTTGCTGCAGTGATTATTGAGAAAAAATAAAATCAAAAACTGGTGGCCATGTGTGGTGGTACACACCCTCAACCGTAGCACTCAGAAAGTATAGGAAGGTTTAAGGTTGGCCTAGGCTATGTGGGGCAACTGTTTTTAAACAAGAGGAGGAAGAGGAGGAGAAGGAGAAGGATGGAAGGAGGAGGAAGAGGAAAAGGAGGGGGAGGAGAAAAAGAGGAGGAGGAGGAAAAGGAGGAGGAGGAAAACCCTATGATGGGTATGTTAAAATTATAAACTAAGTTTCTCATAAAACGGCTTTATTCACCAATGAAGTAAAAGTTAGGCGTCACCTGATTGCACTCTAGCTATTCCAATTAGTGTAAAAAGAGGAGCTGACTTTTATAAGTGAGTGTGTCTTAACATTTAGAAATGCTATTTGTAAAGATGTATTTAAAGAAAGGGGCCAGGCAGGTTAAGCATAAAATACAGTGGCAAGCAGAGCTTCTGATGTAGAGGAACAATACAGACAGTGGCAGAGCTTCAGGACCTGGGCTGGAGCAGCGATGGGGCACAGGGTCCTCCACAGGTTGGGTACCCCTGATGAGTTTCAGGTGGAGGATGCAGAAATGCTCACAGTTTTGCCTGTTGCCTGGTAAGCTCTGGTGAGACCACTTCCTCCCTAGGCCACTCCTATGCCATAGTCCTGAACTTTCTAGATATAGTATTTCTCCATCCCAGAGTATAAATCATGAACGAGGAAGATGCAGGATCAACAAATGGGAGAAGCTATACACCCAGCATGATCAGGAAGGTTGGGCCCCAAAGTAGAGGGAGAAAGCAGGTCTAGAGGGCAGCAGGTCCTAAGGAAGGATGAACCCAGGCTAGAATTTGGGAGTTTTTCTCCAAGTACTTGACTATATCAAGATCTCTCCCTCTTCCTTCCTCTATTATCAATACTTTGAGAATATAAAACTCATGGCAGGTACAGTAACAAGCAGATGGGGAATCAGAGCCACTGCTTTATTGCGCAGTAGCTATACTACAGTTAATAGTATGGAGAGCGGCTGAAGCCCTGAGTGATTTCATATTGTTGACGTGATCAAGGCCATGTCAAGGACACCATGGGAATGGCAAGGTCTTCCCTGGGTGAGGCTCCAGAGAATGACCAGGCTTTCTCTTGGTCTGAGTATGGATGTTGACAAAAAGTTGGTATTTAACTAAAACAGTGTATGCAAAATGCAAACAGTACCAATAACAGCTTCCTTGTCCTGGATGACTGTCTCATCACCCCACACTTACTACTTGCCTTACAAAGATGTCCATCATGATTAACTAACCCGCATCCTTGTCCACACTGTATACAATAAGCGCACTGAGCACCCGTGTGGCTGGTGTACCTTCATCCAAGCCCACAGTGCACCCTATCCCAGCTTTCCATTCCGTGTGTCTGTCTTTCTTAGTCTCCCTTGAGCACCACGCAGATTTGTAGAACCCAGCAGCGCAAACAAACAGCAGCACAGGTCCAAAAAAGCAGCTCTCCCCACAAAGAAGCATTCAATGTGCAAAATGAATGCTATAGTACTACCATGTCTTGATTAATGCGTAATTATACACATATCAAATCATCACTTTGTAGCCAATAAATAGGAACTTCTGATGTGTAAACTTAAGAAAAGTGACAATCATTGACTCCTGGGGAAGCAAGTTATGCGTGAAAGACAATCGCAGAAACTGTGACACCCGCCTGTGGATAGTATTTTCCTAGGCTTCTAAGTTTAACTTATCTGAATATTCCTGAAACTAAAATTATCAGCTGGGTGAAGAGCAGCAGATGTCTGCGCATCGGGAGGTAGGAGCTCAAGGAGGCAGGCCGGCCAGTGTTTCAGAAGAAAGGCAAATCTAATCCTACCTTCCACATTAAGAAATCAGATAATATTCAAAACAAAAAGGAAAACAAAACTTATGTAACCAGCAGTCTGCTTGTTTGAAGAGCCTGGTGTTAGAGTTGGTAAAAATTGCCCACAGCTGGAAATCATCGGCTTTGGGTGTGAGAATTGGAAGCCCGGGAGAAAAAAGCTAAAGGGGACTGTCACAGGCCAGCAGAAATTACATATTTAAAGATTGCGGAAATTTGGGTTCATCACAAGAAATGGTTAACATGAAAATGAATACTGATCCATCTGGATAACCTAAGTGTCAAGTTTATCAAAATGTATTGTATCCCATAATGGCTTGTGATTATTATCGGAGCATTGAGATAGGGTCTTGGTAGTCACTGTAGGCTGGTCTAGAACTCACGAAGTCAGCTAGGCTGGGTCTAAACTCACAATCTTCCTGCCTCAGTCTTTAGGGTGCTCAGCGTACACAAGCACCACTATATCTAGCAAATAATTTTTTGTTTAAAAAGATTTAGATACCAATCACTACTATATCTCCCCCCTTTACATTCTGGTTTCATTAAAATTGGGTTACATTTACAAACTCAAAATTGACAGAGAAATGGCACCTTTATAATCCTGATTATTTCCTTTAGGAACATGGTTAACACGCCTTTTCTGTCCTCAGATGAAGTTCTGTGGACTTCTTGTTTTGGTTCCGATATACTTCCTGTTGCTGTGTTGTATTTTGTACTATTTCCACTATATAATATAACCAAATGTTGTTAATCAGTAGGAAAGCCCTGTGTTTGTAAATGGCCACCTTACTGAATTCCCATCTTCCAATTTTCAGCCAATCGTCTTCAGTTTTCATCAGGTTTGGTTTGGGGATTGCATTAGGCATGCTGGATAAATTAGAATGTTGCATGCGCTGGCTCTGAAACAGCTGTAAATTCACAGGAGGCAGCTATGATGTTCAGGACTCCACCTGCCTCCTGCTGTTGCTTTGCTATCTTTAGCAGGTATTCTACTATGTTTTGTTGACCTTCGTTGCACATGATGTGCAAGGGTGGATTTTATTATAAAAAGTTAAAATGATAGATAAGTGTAAAAACTAAAAATGTTAGACACTCCCTCCCCTCCCCTACCCCGACATGTCCCCAGATTTAACCAGGGTCAACGGTTTAGTGCTTGCTTCCAGTATTTTTCAGATGTGTTCTTGTATTTCAATGTAGACGTTACATGTACATGCTTGTGCATACATGTAAGACTATAAATGGGAGAATCATTCTGAAACTTTAATCTTCATCTTTCTCCCAACAGGATCTTAATGCACCCTGCTATTGAGTTTTGAAATCTTTTCTAATCGGATGAGTGTAAGTTAATTAAAATGCTATCACAATAACATACATTTCTAAGACTACTAATGACGGATAATTTTCCAAGATTTATTGAACATTTGCAATTTTCCTATAAATTTGTCTTTAATACTTATCATCTGTTTTTCTATTTCTTTATTGTTTTCCTACCTAGTCACAGTGCTATTAACTCTTTGCTAATATAAATCTAACAATTTTCAAGGCTATAGATTGTCTACTGATTTTTTTATACTATCTGGGGTCTTTTTAATACAGTAATTTCCTGTTTAGCTTTTATAATGTTACATATATTTTATATCTTACATACGTAGGCCTTGTATTTGTGTGTGTGTGTGTGGTAAATATTTTTCATGTCTTTCCTTCAATCTATTTATGTGACATTAAAAAGTACTTTTCTTTTTTACCTTATTTTTAATTTTGAGATTATAATATAATCTCAAATTTCTTCCTTCCCTTTCCTACCTTCAAACTCTCCCATATACCTCTCCTTGTTCTCTTTCAAATTCATGGTCTCTTTATTCCTTAATCCTTATTGCATGCATACACACACACACACGCACGCACACACACACGCACGCACACACACACGCACACACACCTACTCAGTCTGTATAATGTTACTTGTGGGTATGTTTTCAGGGCTGACCATT